>NW_006159832.1:170425-188714 GCF_000334495.1 Tupaia belangeri chinensis | reverse complement strand
AATCCCCAAAATAGACAAGTGGGATTACATCAGACTAAGAAGTTTCTGCATGGCAAAAGACACAGTAATTAGTGTGAATAGACAGCCCTCAGAATGGGAAAATATTTTTGTAAACTATGTGTCAGATAAGGGACTGATAACCAGAATTCACAAGGAACTCATTCAGCTTTTCCAAAAAAAGACGATCAATCCTATTAAAAGATGGGAGAATGAGTTGAAAAAAACCACTCTTTAAAGATGACATATGAATAGCTAAAAGCCATATGAAAAAATGTTCAACATCCTTCATTGTAAGTGAAACACAGATCAAAACAACAATGAGATACCACCTAACCCCAGTCAGAATGACTAAGATTAAAAAAAAGAGAAAAATAAAAAAAGGTAAGTGCTGGCGGAGGTGTGGTAAAAGGGGAACGCTCTTACACTGCTGGTGGGAATGTAAACTGATCCAGCCACTGTGGAGAACAATTTAGAGAGTCCTCAAAAATCTACAAATAGAACTACCATATGATCCAGCAATCCCACTCACTGCTATCTACCCAAAGGACAGAAGAATACTTAATCGGAAAAGTGCTTGCACCTCAATGTTTATTGCAGCACTATTCACAATTGCTAAGTCATGGAAACAACCCAAATGTCCACAAACAGATGAATGGATAGAAAAACTGTGGCACATATACTCAATGGAATACTATTCAGCCATTAAAAAAAAAAAAAAAAACAACCCTGACTTTTGACAGGAAGTGGAAGAAAATGGAAGATTTACTGCTGAGTGAAGCAAGTCAGGCTATAAAGAGGCATTGTATGTCCCCACTTAATATATACCAAGTGCCCACACTCTATGACTGAAACTGATTGACTAAAGGATACAGAAACACAGTATATGGTTGTAAATATCAGATATAGTATATGTGAAAGAGTAGGGTCTGAGGAAGGACATTTAGAAGAAAAATAGGGAGGCAAAGCATTAATGGCACAAAGAAATGTGGTATTATCTATTGAAGATTTTTTGTAGTTTTATCGATGGTACTAGGGTGAAAGGTTCACCTGTTGAAATATCCATTTTTCACGCCAAATAATCATGTGATTGAATGTATAAAAGAAAATGAAATAAAAAAATAAAAATGGCAATAAAAGGAAGTGTAAAACAAACAAACAAACAAAATACTAGATTCCCCAATAAAATAAGAAGGAAGAGCTTATAATAAATAAGCTCAGTCATCTATAGAAGGAAGTACCTCACCAAAGTGATCATGTGTAGACACTGGAAAATCTTACTTATGTTTAAGAAAGCCTATAGCTCATTCTACCTAGTTTGAAGACTAGCATAGTATTAAAGTTAAACTAATTCAGGTGTCAGCCACCCTGCTGGATACCTTTCTGCATCTTTTACATGTTAATTTCCACAATTTGGGAAGTGCTCTACCTTATAGGTGAGAAAACAAAAGTGCAAAGAAGCTATGCAGTTTGCCTAAGAGCACAGAGCTGAAATGTGAGTCAAAGTCTAACTTCAAATCCAATAATTTTTCCATGGAAAAGTCAGAATTTATGTTTACAATGCTGTCCAAAGAAAAGGATGTTCTCAGTAGTATATCTCAGATTCCTTCGAATATAATTCTCTGCTGAAAATTTGGAGCTTTCAAGCTATCAGAGCCTGAAAGACACCAGTCAATGTGGTCATCAATTGCTCAGCTTCCCTTAGAAAACAAACTTCTGCTTGGACGTAGTTCCCCCACATATCTTTTCTAAAACTTAAAATGCCAATTCCTTTAGCACTTTGGCTTTCATAGTTAGTGGTCATTTTGATTTATCCACTTTTTGCTAACTTGACTACCAAGAGTCATAATACTGACTTTGTGGGTTCCCAAGAAAACTGGAGTTTCTGGGTTTATGAGAGCTTCTATATGGCAGCTTGCCCTCAGCACTCTGCAACAGATTTCAGTTCTGGTAACAGAGCAATTCCAACCTGACATGTATCTAGGTTAGTCTCTAGAAGATATGTCTAGCTAATTAGTATAAAGTCAGATCTTCCTAATGCTTGAGCAATGCATACAGTCTCAACAGTTTCATAAACAATTTAGCTATTATCAAGTACCTATGTGCCCAGAAACTATACTAAATGATAGGGATTATTTAGGATTCAAAGATGAACTAGAATTCATCTCTGCCCTTAGAAAACTATGGGTGCTCCCAAGTCCTCATCCCAAGACAAAAAATGATCTGAAGAAATCCATGGAGATCAGTTTTGCTACAGAGGAAAAAATAGGAATATCTAGATCAATAGCCCTAACATAATCTACAGCCATCACAGGGGGAAAAATGTAAAACCCTCAGACAATGGAAGGGGAATTTCATCTTGTTATTGTCAGGCAGAGTTAGAAGTATAGGTTTCTGGTCTCCTTTGACACCTCAAAGAGAACCCTCTTCACTGCTGGAGGGCAAAATGGGAAGTCCTGGTCCTCCTAGAACAACTTCACAGATACCATCCTTGTACCATGATATTCCTCAGGTCTAAAGGTCCCTAGACATCTGCCTTTTTCAACTATTCGGAATCTTGTTCTATTCATTTATATATAATGCTAAGGATTTTTAGTTGACTTAGCAAGAAGGGTAGAGAAAAGTCCTCTACTTCTTCTCCTGGAAACCATATGTCAGCCCAAACCCAGCTTTGGGGACTACACTTGACAAGTCTTGTACGTTATAGCAAACTGATGTATCGCCTAAAATGAAGATGACCCCATGGGTACTTCCTTCCCCTAAATCTTTCTGGACCTTCAATCTCACAGCAAAATTATATACAATACCTATCCAGTCCCGAGAAAGGTGAAAGGGCTGGAAATTGAATGAGAAAACAGTCATTCATTGCTAGGTTTAATTCTGTTCTCTTCCAACTACCAGAATAATAAGCCATATGTTGTACTATAATCCTGGCTAATAACCAGCAAGGAGGAAATGAGCACATTTATGAATTATCCTGCTGATATTCTTTAATTTGCAAATCCAAGTGTTATTTTTAAGTGCTATCTCTGCCAAAAAAATCATTTCCCACCACTGATGTTTAATTTTGAAAATAACCTTAGAAATTATCTTCTTTATATTACATGTTCATCTTTACATTTTAATCTACAAAGTTTAAGTTCTTATAAGGACCCTGACTTATAAGAACAATGAAGTATCAGCTACCTAAAAATTGTACTTACTTGCCGGTATGCAGTAAAAGCAAAATAGTAGTTATTGCCAAGGTCTACTTGAATAGTCAATGTCTTTTTAAATATATCAAATAATAGTTGTGTCATAAAATTAAAGCAAATTCAAATGTATTACTGAAAAAACTGTTTTTGAAGTAGAGGTCAATGTTAAATCCTAGCAAATACACTATAAAACAATACATTTTCATAAACAAAACATTTAAAACTCAGAGGATAAGTAAGAAACTTGGATTTCCTCTATTTTTCTGCATCTTTATGTTTTGGCTTCTCTATGTAACCACTGATAATTGCATGTTCTTGTTCCTTTCATAAGCTCCTGAATTATACTATCTTTGCTATTTTGTGTTATTAGTGTACAAACCTTGAGAATCTACTTATTGCTTGAGAGACACTCAAGCCTTTTTCCTGCCTTTCCATGTAACTCCAAAACATCCACAAGTACAAAGTGCGAAATGACTGTTACCAATTGCAGAGACTAAGAAAAGAAAAAGAGAGAAAGAAAGAGGAAAAAAAGAAAAGCTGAGCCATCAAAGGAAGTCAGGTGCCAGCAAAACAAACAAGCAGCCCACATCCAAGGTGTCTTTTGAAACTTTTGTAAAATATTTACAGAGTTATGGGCCTAACTTTGAGTCTTATAGCTGTGAGTAGACCACCCAAAAATGAAATACCATCTCACCCTCTCACTAAACATGAAAATTAACAGGAAATATATAAGGATATCTGATCTGCTTCCAGATTAAATTCTACTGCCTCTTATTATGTACTGCCTTTTCTAATATCACCTCACTACCTGATCCACATAAATCCTCTTAACTAGAAAAGCCAGTCTAGCAATTCTCTGTCCCTTACACATGCCATGTTCATGCTCACTTTCATTCATCCACATATGTTTGCAATTGTTTATTTGAAAATATGTGTGAAGCACCTGCTATATATTAAATACTGTGCTAAGTGGGGAGGAGAAAAATGAATGAAACACAGCCTTGAGATTGCATACCTTCTCTCAGCTCCTTTAGTTTGATATTTTGTAGATACTGCCTCTCTGCCTAAAATGCACTCTTTTCTAGAAGTTCTATTTCTTCTGTTCTCCTGTGCTACTTCCATGGATAAAAGAGCTTAGACCACATGCACATACTACACACACACACACACACACACACACACACACACAGAGGCAAGTTCTTATGAAGCACTCAAATAGTATCAAGTGGCTCTATTTACCTACCCCCACCAAAGATCTCAAGGGATTTTTTTAAGAAAGTGTTCATGTCACACAGTAGGATGAAGGGCAAATCCCAAACTCTAGGAGACATATATATGCTCTCTAGATATGGGAGTAACTAAGTATCATTCCTAGGAAAAGTAAGGGAAATAACATTTCTCGAATAACTGCTAGCCCTTAGAGTCAATATCTTACTTAACCTTTTAGGTAGCTTAATAGTAGATATTATAAATCCTTTTTCTTTTTAAACTTTTCTTATAGTAAAACAAAAAATTTATTATTTTAACCATTTTAAGTAAACAGTTCAGTGGCATTAAGTATAATCACATTGATGAATAACCATCACCATTGTCTATTTTTAGAATATTTTTCATCTTTCAAACTAATAATCTGTATCCATTAAAAAAAAAAATTCCTTCCCATTTCCTTCAGCCCCTGGTAACCACCATTCTATTAGGTGTCAGGAAAGTCATGACACATTTTTGCCTAGAAAAACACAGGAAAAATACATCATGACTTTTCTGGCAACCCAATGATCTATAAATGTGACTATTCTAAGTGCCTGTTATAAGTGGAATCATATGGTCTTTGTCTTTTTTTTTTTTTTTGAGAGAGAGAGAAAGAGATTTTTGCTATAGCCACATGTGTTTGCCAGAGAGACACAGAGAGAAAGCAAGAAATCACACCCCTCCAGGGGTGGGAATGGCCACACCACAATTTCTTCTCCATTCTCCTCTCAGAATTTTGGTCATCCATGCACACGTGCCTGGATGACTACGTCGCTGGACTCCCATGTAGTTGACCATGGTTCAAGTCCCAGACCCAGTGGCTTAAACTCACACAGGGTGTGTGTGCGTGCATGCCCAAAATCCCAAGATGAGAATGGAGGAGAAGGGATTGCAGCATGGCCATCCCCCCTAGGGGGTGATTTCTCACTTTCTGTCTCTCTGTCTCTCTCTGTCTTTCTGGTGAGTGCATGCACCTTATAGCAGAAACCTCTCAAAAAAAAAAAAAATTAGCCACTTATGATTTACAGCAGTGGAGAGGAGAGCTTCTGTCTACATTACTTTGTCCACTCATTAGCCTTAGACAAAAGATTATTTAGGACCTCTTCCTCCAACACACAGCACATTCAACCCAAAGCCTACATGGTTCTGATCCTCCCACATCTACATCTACATCTACTTGTTCTTGACCTGCAAACTCTGCTTTTATTCTGGTTCTAGAATGTAATATTTCAATGGTCATATTTCATATTTCACTGTAGACGAACATCATGAGACAACATCATGATACAATTACCCATTTCCAACTCTGCAGATAATGTCTTTCACTCCATTTCTGCCACACAATTATTTCTAGTATTTGAGTTCCCCTAAATACCAGGCTATGATCAAGTTTACTCCTAAAACCACACACTAACTTGTCATTACTACTACTTATCCACCTTTGAAATTACAATTTCAGAAATCTCACTCTGATATCCACCCCTCCAGTTCACATGTTTATTGTCTCTCACAGTGGCAGGTCGTCTGTCTCAATGACATTCCAACCACAGGACTCTTCCAGTTTTTCCATTTTCCTCTTAATCACTTAACTCACTATATAGCTTAGCTCCCATGGGGGGGGGGGTCTATCTTTCAACCACTCTCTTGCCAGTATTGCAAATCTCCTTATCTCATAATTTATCCCCTTCACTGAATGGCTCTGCCATTTTGAATAGAAACTCCCAGTCATCCTGCAAATTCCAAGAACATCTTGTTATTATATTTAGATATTCTCCCCTATGGAAGAAAAAATAAAACTAGTGATTTCCCACATATTCTGCTTGCCTTTCCCTCCTTGTAATAGAAGTGAGTTATCTACCACATTATATTCACAATATTGAAGAAATGGGAATCCTAGTTAGAAAAAGGCATAGTTCCAAATATAAGATAAGTTATTCTACATATAAACAAAATTACAAATAATTTTAGTGCTCTTCACAAAAGGCTGGGAACTCAATTACTTAAGGTTCGGCCAACATGAATCTTTCTAGTCATACAAAGATGACAATTGAGCAAACATAAGCTAGGTAGACTTACAGTGTTCATAAGAGGAACACAAACAACTTTATAAAGAGAAAGGTATATTTGCAATGTCCCATCTTTACCTGCAGATCTCTGATACAAAGTCTAGAAAAATATTATTTCATAGACAGTAGCTAGGCCAAGGCTCAAACAAATTAAACTACTAGAGTTTTTTTTTTTTTTTTTTTTTGGGGGGTTTTCCCCAAAGGGGCGGTGCCCTTAGCAAAAACCTCCCCCCCCAAAAAAAAAAGGCAAATAATAATTAACCACCTTGGGACCAGCAGGTGGCATGGTGGTTAAGGGCGCTGGGCTCCCTTATGGCCGACTGTGGTTCAAGTCCCAGACCTGGCGGCTTGCTTTCTCACTTTCCCTCTCTTTTTCTCTCTCTCTGATCACTCTCTGGTCAAATTTAAATAAATAAATAAAAGTAAATTCAAATAAAATAAGTATTTGAAATAACAATAATAATAATTAACCACCTTTTGAATTGCTCTAATTTTACTTTTTTTTTTTTTGAGAGGTTTTTGAGAGGTTTTCGCCATAGGGCGCGTGCACTCGCCAGACAGACAGAGAGAGACATAGAGACAGAAAGCGAGAAATCACCCCCCAGGGGGGATGGTCATGCCGCAATCCCTTCTCCTCCATTCTCCTCTCGGGATCTTGAGCACGCACACACACGCGCCTGGCATGAGTTTTAAGCCACTGGGTCCAGGACGTGAACCGCGGTCAACTACGTGGGAGTCCAGCAACATAGCCATTATGCTAACTGCTGTTTCCCTAAACTACTAGAGTTTTCACAAATAAATACATTAGCACTGCCCTGGTGCATCCAAGATTTTATCTGCTTGTACAACTCATACCAGAGTTTGACTCCTTAGAGAAGCCAAAGAAGTGAAGTGCATCTGGGGATATGCAGAAGAGACAAAGAAACTAACATCTATTAAATGTCTACTATGGGTCAAACCCTATGTTCTCTAATGCTCTAATGCCACCCGGCCAAAAAAAAAAAAAAATCTTTTAGATAGAAAATATTACTCCTATTTGAGTATCTTAAGACAGAAAATTTGGGTAATTTGGCCAAGACCAAAACTATCATGCTAAACCTCAAAGATGAATTTGATCCAAACCCACAGCTTGTCCTCCAACTCACTATCTGCCTGTGCTCAGTTCCCCACTGGGAATAAAGGCATCCCGTATTTTCCATTCCCTAAGAGTCATTAAGCTAAACGAAACTTCTGAGAAGGAAATTGGTCCAGGAATATCATCAAGGCCACTGCAGAGATTGACACTTTACACATCATCTAATGTATGTGTTTATGTAAATGGCAGTAAACAAGTCTGATTTACATCAGTATCTTCTATATGAGTTTCGCTTGACTTCTGCATAATGAATTTTAACCTTCAGCTTTGAGTGGGTGAAATTTAGACACAAAAATCAAAGCAGTGAGGGGAAGCATGCATTAAGAAAAGGAAGAAACTGGACCTGGTGGCTTGAAAATGACAACAAATAAGTATACAAATAACTAAATGTTTAAAAAGTTTAAAAATAGAAAGGAAAAAATCAATAAATAAGTCCTTGTCAAACTCAAGGAAGACTTGACAAAGAAAGGGAGCAAGAGTTCTTTAGATCCTAGGGAGGTGAGAATGAGAAAACAAGCCAGACACTATGGTGATAACTAAGCAATTTAAGGTTGAACTACATAATTTCTAAGGTTTCTCCCCATTCAACACCCTATGATTCTATTATAACAAAAGAGAAAATAGGGGTGAGAAGGGCCCTTTATAGTGAGGCTTCAGTAAGCTCCCCAAATCTCATACTTCTTCCTGTGTTCAAAAAGCCGAGGTGAATCACTGGATCCCTCACTCAGAATAATGAACAACGTTGGCTCACTGCCCAGTGAGCTTTCATCTTCCAGAACTCAAGGCCACCTCCTGACACCTCATGAAAGAAAAAGTCAATTGAGATGACTGCTGTCTCCAAAAGGAGAGAAAGTATTGGCCCAATTAGATTCAATTATAGCTACTTATCACACATTTTTAAAATTCAGTTTCTTACAGATATTCTTATCATTATAATTCTGGATGATACACTATTTTTATCTTCAAAAATCACTTGTATTGAGGTATAACTTAGGTACAATAAGGTGCACCCATTCTAAGCATCCCATTTGATATGTTTTAACAAATATATACAGCTGTATAACCATCAACATAATCAAAATATAAAATATTGCCATCAACTCATGAAGTTCTTTTCCTCTTCCACCCCAGCCCCAGGTGACCAATGATGTGCTTTCTGGCACTATAAGCTATTTTTCACCTTTTCTAGGTTTTTATATAAATTTAAGTATACAGTATATACACATTTGCATCTAGTTTCTTTTCACTCAACATAGTATTTTCAAGATTCACCTATATTTTTGCACGTGTCAGTGGTTCATTTCTTTTTATCTCATTGTATGCACTGGACATTTGGATTGTTTCTAGTTTAGGGCTGTTATTAATTATGCAACAAACATTTATGAACAAGTTTTGTGTAAACATTCTTTGAGAATGTTTTGAAGTAGTTTCCATTAATACACAGTAACCTACAACTATTAAGAGAATTAAGATTCAAACCAGGTGTTTTGATTTCAAATTCAGTGATTTTTTTTTCCTTTTCCCAGATTGTCATGCTATACAGACTATGACAGCCCATGTTCAGTCTATTAATAAAGATTTGTCAAGTGCCCGCTGTGTTCCAGAACTATTCCCAAGGGAAGTGGAGTCTTTTCCCTTTGGGGAGCATATCTTCTAGTAGAAGGAGACAGAAAATAAACACACAATAGATAGATGGAGACCTGGGGAGGGGGCAAAAAAAGAGAGAGAGAGAGAGAGAGATGAATAAAAATTTCAAGCACTGACAAATTCTCTGGAAAAGATACAACAACAAATGCAGTAAAAGAATGACTGAATAAAGCTATCAACATCTTATGAAAAGGTGACTAGTTGAAATAACAAAAATGGTAAAAAGTAGTAAGCAAAGAGCAACGGTAAAAGAAAGTGCAAAGGTCCTGAGGTGAACTCAGACTGGCTTGTTTAAGTCAGAAAGAGGTCAAGGAAAAACGCCCAACATCATATGCTATAATGAAAACTTTAAGCTTTATTATGAGAATAACAAAAAGCCACTGCAGGACTTCAAGCTGGGCAAACATGATCTGATTTATACTTTGGCGAGATCACGTCTGGCTGCTCTGTGGGATGTGAAACAAGAAAAAGGAGACGTAACCAAGGCAGAGAATACCTAGAAGCTGTTGGAGCAGGCAGGTGAGCAGTGATGATGATGTAGACAAGTGTTTTAGCAGTGAGGATATTGAGAAACAGTCAGTCAATATACTGTGTACTCAGAAGGTACAGTCATCAAGGTGAACTGCGGGACTGAATGCTGGGGAAAGGAAAGAAAGAAATATTTGGATAGTGCTGCCACCTGCAGAAAAGGGGCTGTTAAAGCAGAATTGGATTGGAAAGGAGATAAAAACAGTAGTTTTGTCTGGACTATATTAGGTTTGAGGTATCTAGAGATTTTCCAGCACAGACGTTGAGTAAGCAAATGATATGCAACATGGTAACTCTGGAAAACAAACTGCAGAGATGTGAACCTGAGGATATTAGTTACTGATTATATTTGAGGCCATGGGAACAGATGAAATCACCTAGGATTAGAGCATTAGCAGAAGATCAATTTTCTTTTTTTCTTTTTGCCAGATGATACATTTGCTGGCTAGAGGAGGAGAGAGAGAGATACAGAGAAAGAGAGAACCCTCTCAATGGGCATGGTCATGCTGAGGATTTATTTTCTTATGCAAAAATATGAAGAAGAGAAACAAGATTTTATACAATATAAATGTTGTGGAATAGAGTTCAAACATTTTAGACTAAATTATGACTTTTAATGATGTCCACTTACAGTAATATCTAATTATCAATAAATTGTTAGTAATATTTGGTTATATATTATATGTCTGAAATAATGCTAAATGAGTTACATAAATTATCTCCTAAGGAAATAAATGTCATAATCCTCATTTCCCACCCCCAAGATTTTATTTATTTACTTATTTGCCACATATGCTCATCAGAGAGAGACAGAGAGAGAGAGAGAGAAAAGAAGGAGAAAGAGCCATACCTTTGTCCCCATTTCTCCATTTTGTTGGGATATGGGGCATGCACATAAATGCTCTGGCAGGTTTTTCAAGCCACAGGGGCCAAAATTCAAACAAGTTATGTGAGATCTGGCTCCCTTAACCACTAGGACACTGTGACACTCCTCTCCCAATCCTACAGGTGGTCAGGAGTATGAATCACGGTCAGCCATGTGGTCTCTGGAACTGCAACCTGGCAAGCCGCCAACAGCAACACAGATACTCGGCCACAATGTGCATTACACAGGTAAGGAAAGTGAGCATTAGCAGCATTAAATATTGTGTCTAATTAGTGTCAGTTCTCGGTCTTAAAATACTAAAGTTGTGAGGCTGCCTGTGACTGCAGGCCCTAAGAGCCAGGAACCATTGCTCATCCCCACCCCTGCTCATCTCTGGACTTCAGGGAAATCATCAAGCCCACATAACCCACAGTCAATACAATGGATGCCATGAATATGTTGGCTAAGGAATTCAGAATATTTGTAATGACCAAACTAACTGAGATGGAAGAGAAAAGAGACGATGAGCTCCAGGGGATGAAGAAGCCCTTTCATGATTTGAAAGAAGAAATAGACACTTTTAAAAAGAACCAGATGGTCCGGGACCAGCAGTTAGCGTCATGGCTATGTCACTGGACTCACATGTAGCCAACTGTGGTTTGAGTCCTGGACCCAGGGGCTTAAACTCACGCCGGGCACATGTGCATGCGTACCCAAGATCCCGCAGAGAGAAGAATGGAGGAGAAGAGATTGCAGCATGGCCAGGCCCGGAGGCCGAAAACAAGGTTGAAGAACTTGCAACTTAAGAAGATGATAGTTACCAGCCCTGCATTACCTCAGGGGAAAACAAGAACTACTCTGCCATTTTTAAGGAAGCCAGATACCCAAGGACAACTCACACTGCAGACCCCCACAACACCATTCCTGGTAACTACAAGATGACTGCTGTGCCGCATCAGCTGATAATTATCCCTGTGTACCAGAACTGCTTTCCTGAAACTGCATTCCTTGGAGACTCACCTACACTTGTGGATCTGCCGGAGACCCTTCCTTATCCAACCCTGAGTGGAGTTTATGCTCCCTATTACCAAAAACTTTATGAGCTGATGGTTGGAACTTGTGGCCTCTCTCCCTTTACTTGTATGTATCACTTTTTCAGTAACTCTTCTGGAAGACAACTGTATATAGCAGGGATATTGTAATGGGAGAGTGAGACAGGGCAGAGGGACAAACATAGGAAAAATAAAAAAAAATAAAAAAAAAGAGGAAGAGGAAAAAAAACATATATATGTGCATAAGCAAGAAAGTAGAAGTGGAATATTATTGATGATAACATGCTTGATTGGGTCACTGTGCAGTCTATTCTAGATGGGAAATTACATTTAGTACGTTGTGATGATGCTCAGGGAATGAATGTTAGGGAAAAAAAAAAACGAAAACAAAAAACAAACAAAAAAAAACGGTTAAACTATTCGTACCATTTAAAAAAAAAAATTGGATATTTGATGGCTGCAGTGAGCGGTATGGGCCCAGTTGGGTTCTACTTTATAGTATGCTCTTTTTACCCAATGGGGTTTAGGCCTAAAGTCAGACTTGAGTTCATGTAGAGGCATGTGTCAGCTGTGATAACTATTGGAGAGACTTAGACTAATTAAGATCACTGACAGATCATTTGGGGAGGGGTGAGGCACGGAGGGCAATCGGGGATGACAGGGACAATGTGGGAGGAGGATGGGTCATAACAGAGGGAGGGGGATGGGGAATCTAGGATGGCAAAACAAAAGCAGAGGTATGCAGGACACAAGAATTGGGAAATTATTTGCTGAGAACATATATGTTGACGTGCTTGATTGAGCCAATGCACAGTGTATTTTGGATGGAAAATTCATTTGTGTGTTGTGATGGGGAAAAAATTATAATAAAAAATAAACTAAAAAAAAAAGAAGAGAGAAGAGGATAGAGAAAGATAACAAGTGAACAATAGAGAGGATGTTAGTGAGAAACAGATATGGTTTATTATCTGTTGATGACGACGTCTATAGTATTCTCAACTGGACTGGTCTGAGAAGTATTTCATGATGGGTGAAGTCTTTTAACAAGCAAAATGAGAAATAGTGATTGACTGTTTTAAAAAATTATAATAATGATAATTATTGGGAAATGCATGGAAATGACATTGAATGATAAAGCGGGGAGATTGATGTCTCTGTATTGACTGACACGCATGGCATTCCCTTTTGAAAAAGCAATGGAAGTCAATGTAAAGTTATATGTAATCCAATGTAATATAAAGAAGATTATGATGATAAAATAAAAAATAAAAAAAAGAAAGACTGCAACAAGAAAAAAAAAAAAAAAGAAAATACACAGGACTTCCACTCCTGAGAATATTCCTATATATGAATGCACAAAGAGATGTGTACAAAATTGTTCATGGGTGTATCATTTGTAATGGAATAAAACAGAAACAACTAAATTATCCACCAACCGTAAAATGGATAAATAAAATGATATATATTCATGTAATAAAAATCTTATATAGCAATAAAAACAAATCAACCATGCTGCATGCAGCAAGGATTATCTCATAAGGCAATGTTGTGCGAAAGAATTCAGACACAAAGGAATGCATACTGAATAGCTCCACTCACATAAATACCATAAAGAGGTAATCTGATATACTAATGTAAATGATATACTAATGGTAGCAGAAGTACAGGAGCAAGGATAGTGCCTGGAAGGAAGCACAGGGGACTTCTTGAATGTTTGATCTTCTTTTTCTTGACTAGGTAGTGATTTAATGGATGCTAGCATTGAGATAATTCATTCAGCTATATATTTATGCAATATGCATTGTTTCTTCAATAAAAAGCTTTACAAGAAGGAAAAAAAAACCTCCATTGAAAGTATTAACAGTAAATTAGATCAGGCAGAAGATCGAATCTCAAATGAAAAAGACAAACTATTTGACCTAGAAAAAAGTATTAAAAAGATTGAGAAAACAACCAAGAAAAATGAGGATAATAAATGTGGAATACTGAATACCATCAAGCACATCAACATCTGGATAATTGGTATCCCAGAAGAGGAAGAAAATAATAAGGGCCTAGATAATTTATTTCATGAAATCTTGGAAGAAAATTTTCCAAACCGAGAAAACCATTCTAATACCCAGACCCAAGAAATACATAGGACCCTGAGTAGAATCAACCCAAGAAGATCCTCTCCAAGACACATCACAGCCAGACTGGAAAAAACAACAGACAAAGACAAGATACTAAAGTTGGCAAGAGGGAAATGTCAAGTTACTTACAAAGGACACCCCATCAAGCTAACATTGGATCTCTCGGCGAAAACAATACAGGCAAGGAAAGAATGGGGAAATATAGTCAAAGAGTTGAATGAAAAACAATTTCAACCAAGAATATTATACCTGGAAAGGTTATATTTCATATGGGAAAAAAAGATAAAAACATTCTCGGATAAGTAAAATCTAAAAGAATTTACCAACTTCGGACCAGCTCCTCAAGAGGTTCTGAAGGGAGTGCTATACCAGGAAAACTAAAAAGTCAGATGGACAGTTATAAGAGTACAAAAACAACCAAGAAAATGGTTCACTTAATGATAGGAACAGGTCTGGAAATATTGATTGTAACATTGAATGTCAATGGATTAAATTCTCCAATTAAGAGACACAGACTGGCTGAATGGATAAAAAAAAAAAACAGAAACCCTCTATCTATTCCCTATAAGAAACTCACCGTATGGATAAAGACATACATAGACTAAAAGTGAAGAGCTGTAAAAAGATATTCCATGCAAATGGAAATCAAAAAAGGGCTGGAGTTGCAATATTGATTTCAGACAAAACAGGCTTCAAGTCAAAGACTATAAAAAGAGACAAAGAAGGGCACTATATAATAGTGAATAGGGTAATCCAGCAAGAAGACATAACACTTATAAATATCTATGCACCCAACTCAGGAGCACCTAAATATGTGAAGGAAAAACTGGTGGAACTAAAAGGAGAGATAGGGAGAAACACTATAATTGTTGGGGATCTCAACATCCCATTATCTCCTTTAGACAGATCTTCACGGCAGAAAATATAGAGAGAGATACAGGACCTAAATGGTACTATAAATAGAATGGGCTTGATAGATGTCTATAGAACTTTCCACCCTAAGGCCACAAAATATACATTTTTCTCACCCCGGCATGGAACCTTTTCAAAGATTGACCATATGTTAGGACACAAACCAAGCCTTTACAGATTCAAAGGCATAGAAACTATATCCCACATCTTCTCTGATCATGATGGAATTAAACTCAAAATTAATTTCAAGAAACACCCTCAAAAATACACAAACACATGGAAACTGAACAACTTACTTCTGAATGACTTTTTCACTACTGAAGAAATTAAGTCTGAAATCAAAAAAATTATGGAAATAAATGATAATGAGTACACAAATTTCCATAATCTATGGGACCCAGCAAAAGTAGTCATAAGAGGGAAGTTCCTAGCAATTAGCGTACATAAGAAAAAAATGGAAAAGTGGGAAATAGATAACCTAACAACATGCCTCAGGGAATTGGAAAAACAACAACAAACAAACCCAAAAAAATGCCAGGTGAAAAGAAATAATAAGGGTTCAAGCAGAAATAAATGAAATAGAGAACAAACAAACCATACAGAAAATAAATGAAAGCAAAAGCTGGTTCTTTGAAAAGATTAATAAGATTGATACGCCATTGGCTAGACTGATAAAGAAGAACTAAAGAAAGAAATCAGATCAATCAAATACGTGAAGAAACAGGCAACATTACAATAGACATAATAGAAACACAAAATATCTTTAGAAGATACTATGAGTGACTATATGTCAACAAACAAGATAACTTGGAGGAGATGGACAAATTCCTGGATGTATATAATCTACCAAGATTGAATCAGGAGAACATAGAAAACCTAAAGAGACCCATAACAAGCCAGGAGATTGAATCAGTAATAAATAACCACCCAGCAAAGTAAAGTCCAGGTCCAGATGGCTTCACTTCTGAATTCTACAAAACCTTTAAGGAAGAGTTAATCCCTATCCTATTTGAATTATTTCTAAAGATTCAAAAGTAAGGAAACCTTCCAAATTCATTTTATGAAGACTCCATCATCCTCATTCCCAAAACAGATAAGGACATGACAAAAAAGGAAAAACTACAGATGAATATAATTGATGAATATAGATGCAAAAATTCTCAACAAGGTACTCACAAATCGTATCCAACAACATATAACAAAGATTATTCATCATGACCAGGTAGTCTTTATCCTAGGGATACAAGGGTGGTTCAACATATGCAAGACCATAAATGTAATACACCATATTAACAGAAAGAAAGATAAAAACAATATGGTCATTTCAATTGAGAGAAAGCATTAGATAAAATACAACATCCTTTCATAATTAAGACCCTCAGTAAGATTGGTATAGAAGGGTGGGACCAGCAGTTAGTGTAATGGCTATGTCACTGAACTCCCATGTAACCAACCGCGATTCGAGTCCTGGACCCGGTGGCTTAAATTCACACCAGGGGTGTGTGCATGCGAGCCCAAGATCCTGAGAAGAGAATGAAAGAGAAGGGATTGAGGCATGGCCATCCCCCCTGGGGGGTGATTTCTTGCTTTCTGTCTCTCAGTCTCTCTCTGAATCCCTCCTAAATTTTTCCAAACCCCCCCCCCCCAAAAAAAAAAACCCCCAAAAAAAAAAAAAAAAAAAAAAAAAAGATTGATATAGAAGGGTCATTTCTCAACACAATAAAAGCCATCTATGAAAAACCTACAGCTAACATTATACTGAATGGGGAAAACTGAAAGTGTTTCCACTAAAAGCTGGTACTAGCCAAGGCTGCCCACTTTCTCCACTGCTTTTTAATATAGTGCTGGAAGTCTTCACTAATGAAATCAGAAAAGAGAATGATATAATAGGCATACAAGTAGGGGAAAAAGAGTTGAAAATATCTTTATTCACAGATAACATTATGGTACACTTAGAAGACCCAAAGGTCTCCATGAAAAAACTTCTGGAAGTAATAAGTGAATGTAGTAAAATGGCAGGATACAAAATCAGCATCCAAAAGTCTATAGCATTTCTATATATGAACAACAAGTTGAAAGAAGTAGAGCTGAAGAAAGGAATCCCTTTCACTGTAACCACAAAATGTGTAAGATACCAAAAAAAAAAAAAAAAAAAGTATAAGATACCTAGGGATAAACCCAACTAAGGAAGTCAAAGACCTTTATAAAGAAAACTATGAAAATCTTTAAAAAAAAAAATTGAAAGTGACATAGAAAAGTGGAAGAACATCCCAAGCTCCTGGATTGGAACATAATCGAAATGGCAATTTTTTCCAAATTAATCTACATATTTAATGCAATTTCAATCAAAATTCCAGAGTTATTCTTCACAGATCTAGAAAAGACAATCATAGAATTTGTCTGGAATTATAAAAGACCTCATATTGCCAAAGCAATCCTGCACAAGAAGAGTGGAGTGAGAGGCATATCACTCTCTGACCCCAAGATACACTATAAAGTTGTGATCATCAAAATGGTAAGGTATTGGCACAAAAACAAACATGTGGACCAATGAAATAGAATAGTGACCCCAGAAATAACCCCCAAAGCTTACAGTCAACTGATTTTTGACAAAGGATACCAGTCAATCCATTGGGAAAAGGGAAACCTCTTTAGTAAATGGTGCTGGAAAAACTGGGTATCCACTTGCAGAAAGATGAAACAACACCCATCTTTCACCATTAACAAAAGTCAACTCAAAATGGATGAAAGATCAGAACCTAAGATCTCAAACTATAAAACTCCTGGTGGAAAATACTGGGGAAACTCTGGGAGACATTGGAGTAGGTAAAGACTTCTTAAATAAGACTCCCAAAGCACAGGCAATAATCCCTAAAATAGATAAGTAGGACTATATCAGACTAAGAAGTTTCTGCACAGCAAAGGACATAGTAATAAGTGTGAATTGACAACCCTCAGAATGGGAGAATATTTTTGTAAAATATGCCCCAGACAATGGCTGATAACCAGAATACACAGGGAACTCAAGCACCTTACACACGCGCACACACACACACACAAAATGATTAACCCAATTAAAAGATGGGAAAATTAGCTGAACAAGGGGACCAGCAGTTAGCGTAATGGCTATGTCGACCATGTAGTCGACCGCGGTTTGCATCCCAGACCCGGTGGCTTAAAACTCAAGCCGGGCGTGTGTGCGTACGTGCCTAAGATCCCGAGAGGAGAATGGACGAGAAGGGACTGTGGCGTGACCATCCCCCGTGGGGGGTGATTTCTCGCTTTCTGTCTCTTTGTCTCTCTCTGTCTGTCTGGCAAGCGCACGCACCCTATGGCAAAAACCTCTCCAAAAAAAAAACACAAAAATTAGCTGAACAAAAACCTCTCTAAAGACATATGAACAATCAAAAAGCATATGAGGAAATGCTCAACATCCTTCATCATAAAGGAAATGCAGATTAAAACCACAATGAGATACCACCTAACTCCTGTCAGAATGGCAAAGATTAAAAA
>NW_006159832.1:160657-170182 GCF_000334495.1 Tupaia belangeri chinensis | reverse complement strand
AAAAAAAAAAAAAAAAACCCTGGAATTTGATAGAAAATGGTCGGATATGGAGAATCTATTGCTGAGTTAAATAAGCCAGGATATGAAAGAAAGATACTGTATGTATCTGCTTAATATATATCAACTATCTGCACTTTATGGTAGAGATCGAAATATTGGAGGGCATAAAAGTAATGAAAATAGTTAGCAATGATAAGACAGTGTGATACATAAGATACATGATTTTTTTAATTCTTTTTTTTTTTTTTTTTTTTTGAAGAGGTTTTTGCTATAGGGCACATGCACTCACCAGAAAGAGAGAGACAGAAAGCAAGAAATCAACCCCCAGGGGGATTGATTTCTGCAACCACTTCTCCTCCATTCTCCTCTCGGGATCTTGGGCACGCATGCTCATGTACCCAGCATGAGTTTAAGCCACTGGGTCTGGGGCTGGAACCTTGGTTGACTACATGGGAGTCCAGCGACATAGCCATTATGCCAACTGCTGGTCCCAGTTACATGACTGTTTTAAGAAAAAATTTCTGCCACTTAAACTATGACACAATTATCATTTAGAGTATTATAAATAATTCTTAAGAGAACTCGCTTAGATTTAATTAAATAAACATTTGTCTTATAAATTAATTTTTTACAAATAAAGGAAAAATGTAAGCAAAATATGACAAGATTTTTCTACATATTTTTCAAATTTAAATTATTCTGAAATACTATTTTTCATAGATTTTGTCAACCTATTTTTTTACTCCAAAATCACCTTTTGTACCATCTAAAATGTTGATGATGCAGCCTTTTGTAAATGAATCCATAATTCAACTAAGAGCTATTATTGCCAGTTTTTAAGCCAACTAACTCTATGGTTATGAAGTACTGGTCTATTTTCGATCCTACCTCAGGAATGTTGGTAAATACATATACTTCACCATCTTCCCCACTTTTTTCCACAATTGTTTGATTTCTAGGAGTTGGAAAACCAAGAACACTGGGTCCTGGTTTTTGTTTTTCAGCAAGGGTTTTTGATGGCACTATCCCAAGCTCAAAGACAGCCACACCACTACTGCCATCTAGCTCTGAGAGATAGTAAGACAGCATCAGTTGTAGACTATATCCGAATTTGAGAGATGTAAAGTGAAACACAGGTACATCACAGGATCCACAAAGGCCAGTACTTAAGGTAGCTATAAAAGAGAAAAGAAGACTAGTTTGCCACAAAACAATATGAAGAGCTAATGGAGTTAAAAACATACAGTGTTGATGTCCTTTTCAGTTTTCTCGATTTCCAGTAGGATCGAAAATAGCCAATCTTGCTATGGTAAAAACCTGTGTTAAGGGGTTGGCCCCATAGCCTATTAGCTAATAAAGCCAGATCCACATGGCTGACAGAGGTTTAAATCCCAGCCCCAGCACCTTGGAAAACATGTCAGGCATATGCACACCCAAAATCCTGACAGAATGGAGAAATAGAGGAAAATGGATTGCAGTGTGATCATGCCCCATTGGGAGGTGTTCTCTCTTTCTCTCTGTCCCTCTCTCTCTGCTGAGAGTATGTACCCTCTATCAACTTAAAAAAAAATGGGTTGAAAGATTATAAGCAATTTTGTCAACTTCACTGTCTTTATTTTCTAACTTTCCTAAATAGAACCTAGATTATGCATATAATGTATTTAAAGAAATACTGTGTAATTTGATGTTTTCTTGTTCCACCTAGATTAATTTTACTAGTTCTCATATATGCCCTAACAACTCTATTCCCAGAACATCTGTGTACAGAATGACTGACGATGTTAGAGAGGTTGGAATATGTGTTTGTCAGGCATGTTTGCACAATGATCACCTTAATTGTCACAAGTATGTTGGTGTCAAGCAACAGATTGTCCAGTACACATTTCACAGACAAAAGGTGCTGGTTGCATGGCTGTTTCCTAATGAACTCTTGCTCAGTATTTCGTGGTCCTTAACATTTTCAAAGCAGAGCAGCACCATCTAGTTGTAAAGACCAGAACTTCTGGCTTCTTTTGTCAGCGTGGTTTTTGACAACACTGCCGTAATTAAACAATAGCTTCTCCAACCCCGCTTTCATTCAGTTGAGAAAATAATTACTGTTTCTGTTAGTAATGCAAGTCTCATAAACAATCATGAAAATGTCAAAACGTCAAAACTGTTCAGAACTAGTGGTTCTATGTCTCCAGTATTTCCTATAAATGTTTACAATAACTTTCAAACCTTTATACAAATGCTGGATTATGTTGGCAAGATCAAACACATTTTGCTTAAGGATGGATATGTTATAATGATGAAATAATTGCTTCCTTTATGGGATTATATCAGAGAATGTAAATCCTGAAGTCCATAATTCGCTTGCCTTTAAATTATTTTACAAATTACTGATATCATGCAAACTCTTACTGGATTTATTGTCTTATTATTACTTTTCTCTTAATGAATTTTTAGAGCTTTGTCACTGAATAGGCTTTATGAGGGAAATATTTTATGTTAATCTTTTGTTGAGAAAGACATTTTCTGGTGGTTTAACAAGTGACATTTCTGGGATAATTTGTAAAACAAGACAGATAACCAAGTCTATACATTATAGTAAACTACTTTATGTGAAGTTATACCTCTTGCCAGGAACACTGGTTTTATTTGATTTTCAGTTTCCTGGTTCCTTTGGGCTTACAGCCACAATTTTGTATTCTTATTATTTTCCTATCTTGTTTCTGCAATGAATAGCAGCAATAGCATAATGAGTATCATCAAGACTTCTATTTGTTCAAAATCTTTTTCAATTGTTATTTCCTTATTTCCAGAGCATAATGAAAACTGATATTTATGAATATGCCCTACGTCAGTAGGGTACCACACTACTCTGCCTGCTTGTCACATTAACCTATAATTACTTTTTCTCTGTATCTCCCACTGGATTATGATCTGGAAGTCATTAGACTGAGAGCAATAGTTTTTTTAAAAAGTATTTAAAACTGGGATATGAGGCAAAAAAAGTGGAGCAGCACCTCTTTTCCTGGTATTATAGTAGTAAAGGCACATAAGAATTAAACTATTTGTTACTGAGTAAATTTTTTAGACTTGATGAATATACATGTTAACAGAGACTTTCTTCCAGTAGAGACGAAAATAATTTTTGTCCAGAAGAAGAGGTAACCGCCAAAATGCTATTGTTTATTGCCCTGTAGATTAACCAGCTTTATATCAATCCCAGGAATCTTATCCCAACAGTTCTCCATTAAATCTTCAAAGATTTGAAGCACTCTTAACATTGTACTGCTTCTCTTGTTAATAAATTTTTTTGAGAAGTTTCTGCTATAAGGTGCCTGTGCTCGCCAGGAAGACAGAGAGAGAGACACAGAGAGAGAAAGCAAGAAATCACCCCCCAGGGGTGATGGCCACACCACAATCCCTTCTCCTCCATTCTCCTCTTGGGATCTTGGGCAAGTATACACATGCGCCCGACATGAGTTTAATCCACCGAGTCCAGAACCCAAACCGTGGTCGACTACATGGGAGTCCAGCGACATAGCCATTACACTCACTGCTGGTCCCGTTGTTAATAAATTTAATAAAATCTCTGAAATGTATCCAAATTTTATACTTACATGATTTTATCTCTTGAAAACTGTAACTCAGCAGCTTGGACTATAATTATATTTATTATTGTACCCCAAGGTTAATTCTGTATGTGATATATAAATAAAAGTTTTAATGAATGTTTAGGAGTGGAGGACTAAAGCTCTCACTATATATATGTAGTCATCTGACAGTGTCCATGGGGTATCATTTCCAAGACCCTATACAAATGTCAAAATCCACGGATGCTCAAGGCTCTCATATAAAATGGCATGGTGTTTGCATATAATCCACATACACTCTCCCATATATTTTAAATCACCTTTAGATGACTTATAATACATAATACCTACACAATACCTAATACAATGTAAATGCTATGTAAATAGTTGGTATACTGTATTTTTTTTTATTGTTGTATTGCTTTCATTTAAAAAAAACTTTTAAAAATGTATTTAGTTCTTCCACAAGCAAGATGAAGAAACAGCATCCCCAACAGGGTCTTGATGCCATAATCCACTCCCAACCTGCAGCCAGCCTTTGGGTCATAGGCAAGCGTGTCTAACATACTGAGAGAGTATGGGCACTGCCTTGAAGAACATTGCATTTTACTGCTGTGCAACCACCTGGCCCCTTTTCTCAAATATTTTCTATCCAAGGTTATCTGACTTCAAGGATATGGAACCTATAGATGTGGAGGGTCAACTGTGTATGTGTTGACCCTCCACATGCGCACACACACACATATATATATATATACACCCACCTACCCACCCATACACACACACTTAAATATCATCACATAATGCAGTTTGTTCTATTAGCCAGGTCCTATTCATCAGTTTTTATGTCTTTGTATAATTTCTTATTGCTATTGTAATAAATTAACACAAATTTTATGGCTTAAAAAAACATAAATGTATTATTACAGTATAGTTTTGGAGGGCAGATTTCTGAAACCAGGGTCTTAGGAGAGCTGTGTTCCTTCTGGAAGCTGTAGGAGAGAACCTTCCCGTTACCTTTTCCAGCTTCTAGAGGCCATCTACAGTTGCTAGCTCATGGCTCCACAGCACTCCAACCTCTGTTCCCATTTCACCTCTGTTCCTTACTGTGATCCTCCTGCCTCTCTCTTATAAGGACCCTGTGATTACATTTGACTCACCCAGATAATCCAGCACAAATTTCCCATTCAAAGATCCTTAATTTAACTACATTGGCAAAGTCATCTGCATGGCCCAGAAATTAGGAAGTGGACCTTTCTTTTCTTTTTGATTTCTTTTTCGGTTTTTTTGGAGAGGTTTTCGCTATAGGGCGCGTGCGCTCACCAGACAGACAGAGAGAGACATAGAGACAGAAAGCAAGAAATCACCCCCCAGAGGGGATGGTCACGTCACAATCCCTTCTCCTCCATTCTTCTCTCGGGATCTTGGGCATGCATGCACACGCACCCGGCCTGAGTTTTAAGCCACCAGGTCCGGGACGCGAACCGCGGTCGACTACGTGGGAGTCCAGCAACATAGCCATTACGCTAACTGCTGGTTCCCGAAGTGGACCTTTCTTCAGGGCTATCATTTGGCCTACCATAGTTCTTATCCCAATATACCAAAAAAAGAAAGGAAAGAAAACACACACACACACACAATACATAAGGGAAACATTTTAGAAAAGAATACCAGTGAGGTATTTTACTTGTCACAGAAGATATCATCTTTAAAAATTCTCTTTCTTTTAAATTTGACAATAGGGTGCGTGCACTCACTAGAGAAGGTGGCAGTAGGAGAAGGTAAGAAAGCACCCCCCCAGAGAAGATGGCCACAACCTTTTCTGTTCCATTCTCCTCTCAGGATTTTGGGTGCACACACACGCAGCCTGGCATGTTTTTGTTTGTTTTTCAGTTATTTTTTAAGCCACTGGGTCCAGCACTTGAACTGCACAGTCAGTCATTTGGGATCCAGTAGCTTCAAGCCACTGACTAGCCCCACCTTCAAAAATTCTAAAATAATCTAGTTCATACACGTAATGGATAGTTTAACAAAGTATATTTAGTGGTTACTTGCAGACTTCTGACCTTAGCAACAATATTACATCTGTCAGTACAATGTAGAAATTTTCTTTAATTTTATGGAATTTTAGTATACCATAGTTACATAAGCAAAGATTTTAGAGACAAACAGATTTAATCCAGTCCTGGCTATAGCATGCAATTGTGGTCAAATTATCTAACCTCTTTGGTTCCAGTTTTATCATCTATTTTAAAATATTTATTTGAAGTTTTGTTGTAGGGCACATGCGCTCACTGGAGAGAAACAGAGGGGAACAGAGAGAGAGAGATCACCCCTCCTCCCCACAAGGAGGATAGCCACACTAAAATCCCTTCTCTTCCATTCTCTTCTCAGGATTTTGGGCATGCATACCATGAGCCCAGTGTGGTTTTCAAACTACCAGGTCTGGGACTTCAACCAAACATTTAGCTATGTGGGATCCAGCTATCTCAATCACCATGCCATCTAGCTGGCTCCCATCATCTATTTTAAACACTGATGATCATGCCTATAGAAGTTAAATGTGATAATGTATATAATGTGCTGACCAGAGTTTCTGGCACACAATGAACACTCTAGAATTGGGCATGTACTCTTACTATCAATAAAATCTGCACCAGTAGTCAATTCACTCTCACCACCGTACTCTGAACCGCCAGTATCCTTCAGTGGTTAACTGCGGTCACCTTACAACTGATTTTCGAAGTGTCCAGTTTTTGCACGTGGCAACCTATTCTTAAAATACTGGGTTGTATGATGCGGTTTTACCTAGAAAAACATATATCAAAGCTGAACTTCAAAAACATTATTCTGGAGACAGCAGAGATGATGAAGTAAGGACTTCCAAATATTTGATCCTTCATAAATGCCTCAAAGACACTGACAAAAATTTTCACATTGTTCAGAAATCTGAAAAATAAAACTTGAGTCTTAAAATAACCTGGAGAGTATTTATTCAAGAAAAACAACTGAATTCCAATAAGAACAGTAAGCACTCAATAATTACAACTAGCCATGTATCCAAATCCTTCTCCCAAGTTATATAATAACTTTTAAAAAATCAAAAGCCCCTATCAGATAAAAGTGGCGGCATTACAAACACTGAAGAGGAAGAATGGATTTGGGGCTCCCTAAATTCCTCACTCCCAAAGAATTGTGATTATTTTATTTGAAGAGCAGTTCCCTGAGAATATCTAGTTACTGGATTTATATTCATTTGACCCGAGTTAGAGCTAGCACAGTAAAAATATTCTGAGGCTAACTAAAAAAAAAAAAAAAAAAAAAAAAAAATTTAATGTTAAGAGTGGACCAGCCAGGTGGTGTGGTAGTTAAGGCAGTTCAATACCACATGGCTGACTGAGTGATTCAAAGTCCTGGCCTCAGTGGCTTAAAAAACACCTTGTGTATATGTGACTTCTGCCCAAAATACTAAGAAAAGAATGAAGTAGCAGAGATTGTGGCATGGTTATCCCCCCGGAGGGTTCTCTTTCTCTCTCTCTCTCTCTCTCTCAAGCTCATGTGCCCTACAGCAAAAGAAATAAAATTGAAAGGAAAAGGAAAGAAAAAAACATGAAAACATGTTGAGGAATTAGATGCCCATAGGAAGCTTGGAAAAGTTAAAGAACAGTCTTAGGTATCTATAATGCTATATGTAGGGCTGTGTACATACCAAGAAAAGACCTGAGAAGACCTTAAGCTTTCAACTCTGAGCTTGATACTCTGAGCAATCAGAAAATGAAGAATGCAGAATCTGAAGTTGGCTGAGTGTTGAAAGCATGCCTCAAGATGCACACAAAAACCACTGGCAAAGATTGGGAGATTGGCTCTGGGAATTTAAGGAAGTCTTATGTCCAATTATTACCTAACCATAAAACAAACAGGATAGAGATGACTTTAGTAGCAAAAAAAATAAAAAGACTTTCTGGATTTCAAAAAAAAAAATCACCAAATAAACAGGAACTACAACAATCAATAATAACCACAAACACTGAGAAAAGAGCATAATTTGATCTCTGGAGTTACCACCTTATATCATTTAAAATGTCCAGTTTTCAACACAAAACTGTAAGACATGAAATTCAGATCATAGCAATTGTCATTATTATTTTTAGTCTGTGATCTTGGAAAACATATTTCTTTTTCTGTACCATAAGACCAGGATATGACATATTCAACTGCTACAAACTTTTAATATACCTTAACAAAACAAAACAAAAACAAAACAAAAAAAAATCTGATTTGGGGAGACTGTGTGCAGTCAGTTGGATATTAAAAAATGGACAAGTTTGTTTACTGAATATAATCCTTTGTTCCACACCAATCAATCTGCTGAGTTCAGCTGATTCTACAATCAATATATCTTACCTACTTGGAATTATGTAACTTTGCAAGCCATCATTGTCTGATCCCAAACTACAGGACTCTAGATTTTTGCTTCTAAGTAGTTTTTAATTCAACATAACTGATGGGAGCATCGATAGTTCTAATAAAATTACTTCAGCGCTGGCTCCATGGTGTCATAGTATTGCACTGCTCCAGAGATGCTAGAATCTACATGGTGACTGAAAGTAAAATTCCCAGCCCAGTTAGCCTGAAACACTCCAGGCAAGTGTACAAATACTCAAGATCCTAGTGGGCTAGAGGGCTAGAGGAAGGGGGTTGCAGAATGACCATAACCTATGAAGGGTGTTTTTCTCTCTCTTTCTCTACATGCACTCACAGGCTATCACAAATAAAGAAAAAAAAAATTTGTTTTGAGTTCCTTTCTTCTGTGCTTGAA
Source organism: Tupaia belangeri chinensis (assembly GCF_000334495.1). Classification (NCBI taxonomy): domain Eukaryota; kingdom Metazoa; phylum Chordata; class Mammalia; order Scandentia; family Tupaiidae; genus Tupaia; species Tupaia belangeri. The sequence continues at coordinate 161,782 of NW_006159832.1, read as the reverse complement.
TAATGCATTTTCTGTCTACTATCCAATTCCCTTACTCCAAGTTGGCTTCATATGGCAGAAAGTGGATTCCATGACAGTCCCATGGAATTGATTTGTATCTCCAATGATCCCAGGAACTAGCTAGTTTGGACTTGTAAAGGCTTTGTTCTAATGTAACCCTCGTTAATCTTGTAATCAATTAACAATTTTTTAAATATACAGCTTACCTAAGTCAATTAAATTTTTTGAGAGGTTTTTGCTATAGGGTGCATGCACTTTCCAGAAAGAGAGAGAAACAGAGAGACAGAAAGCAAGAAATCTCCCCCCAGGGGGGATGGCCGCACCGCAATCCCTTCTCCTCCATCCTTCTCTCAGGATCTTGGGCATGCACACACATGTGCCTGGCTTGAGTATAAGCCATCGGGTCCAGCTCGAACCGTGGTCAACTGCATGGAAGTCCAGTGACATAGTCATCATGCCAACTGCTGGTCCAAAAGTCAATTAAATTTTTGCTGCCCTGATTCTTCAATTAGGAATTTTTTAAAAGTTGATACTGAAGTATGAGTCCTTTAAGTAATTCCTCGGTGTATTGCTTAAGGCACTGGACTCCCACACAGCCAATTGTGGTCTGAATCCTGATAGCTTGAAAATCACTCTGGGTGCATGTGCATATGTGCCCAAAATCTAAGAGGAGACTGGAGAAAAAGTGATTGTGGCCTGGCCATCCCCCTGTGAGGGGTGATTTCTCACTTCTTTTCTGCTTCTCTCTATTTCTCTCTCTCTCTCTCTCTCTCTGATAAGCTCACACACCCTACAGCAAAAACCCTAAAAAAATAGAAATGTAAAACATAGGTAAAATTGCCTAGTGCTCTGCCCCAAAAGAAAAATGAAAACTACCATTAATCAAGAACAAACCAACAAATAGCTTGGAGAAGGGTTCTATCTACAGCAGTTTTTAAAAGCATTATTATGTTAACTTTTAATCCAAATTTTATATGAAAAAGTCACCTAAAATTTAAATTGAAACATAGATGCCAATTTCAAGGTAGTATTTTCATTTTTTTCTCAAATTTTTTTCTTTCAAATCTTTACATTTTTCTTTTTTTTTTTTTTTTTTAGAGGTTTTTTCCCTAGGGCACGGGGCTT
>NW_006159832.1:141400-160351 GCF_000334495.1 Tupaia belangeri chinensis | reverse complement strand
GCATGCACACACACACACACACACACACACACACACACACACGCCCAGCATGAGTTTTAAGCCACCGGTCCAGGACGTGAACAGTGGTCGACTACATAGGAGTCCAGCGATATAGCCATTACGCTAACTGCCGGCCCCAAATCTTTACATTTTCTGCATACTTTTTATTTGATAGTTTTAAGTTCAGGGCTGTGAAATGTAATATTGCTCTCTGAGGCATCCTATTTATAGTACTCTTTGCTGGTTGACTTTTATCTCCTTTTTACTACTGAATTGTTAAGGAGTAAACAGGCTAAATAGTAGTAAGTAGGAAAATAAAAGACAAGTAATGAAAATATAATAATGGTATTTGTATTTTCATGTAATAATGTTCACATTTCTATGTTTTACCTAGTTGATGTTTTATCAATTATTAAGACATGTATAGAACATAATCTTTTTAAAAAAAATTAAAGATGAGGTGATGAGAAATGTTTTTTTTCCTACTTTGGCTGACCCAAACATTTCACCAAACTCAATCACCAGTGGTCTTTTCCTGATAACTGTGTGTGTGTATGTGTGTGTATGTGTGTGTAAAGGGGTTGTAGATATACAGAGTATATGTGTGTGTGTGTGTTTCTTTATGAAACCAAAAGTTCATTGAGAAAAGAGCCAGCTTACTCACGTTTGTATATTTTGTGCCTCACAGACTGTATGATACATAAAATAAATATATCTAAGATGAATAAAGAAATAAATATTTACAGGGTTTTTTCTTGATAAAATGTTTATACTCTGGTTCCTAACTTATTTTTCACCTTCAGTTATGGATATGTTCATATAAAATAAAATACTCCTAGATGGACCAAAAAAAAAGAAAGAAGAAAAAACACGAGGTGAAGCATTATCATAGAATTTAGCTATCCCACTTCTGAGTATATATATAAAAGAAGTGAAATGCAGTATTATTCACAATAGTCAAAACAATCCAAATGACCACCAACAGATGAAGGACAAAATGTGATATACACATTGGCCAGCAGCATGGCACAGCAATAATGTAATACTTGGGAAAATCAGACCCTACTGTGGCAACCACAGTTTGAATCCCTGGCCTGGTAAGTATGAAACATGTTGAACCCATGCCCAGATCTGATGAACTGGAAGACTGAAGGAAAAGGATTGCTGAATGACCAGAACCTATGGAGAGTGAGCATCTTCCTCCTTTGTCTCTTTTTTTTTCCCACATTATTTATTATTTGTTTTTTGTATATACTTTCAATCATATTGTTTGACTTACAATGAGACCATTTCAATATGTGCACATTTCTCCCCAGACCTGTTGATCAAAATATCTTTAACAGACAACACCACACCTCCCCATCCCATCAATGCTCTACCTCTGTATCCCTTCTCCAAATGTCCTTCGTTAGGCCCCACTCCTCCACATACACCTCGTCTGACATTCACACCCATCTCTTGTGTTTGTTCAACCGTTAGTCAATCAGTTTAAGTCATAGAATGCAGACATACAGTATATGTTAAGTGAGGACATACAATGTCTCTCCTTCATAGCCTGGCTTGCCTCACTCAGCAGTACATCTTCCATATTCTTCCACTTTCTGTCAAAAGCCAGGGTTCTGTTGGTTTTTATGGCTGAGTAGTATTCCATAGAGTATATGTGCCACAGTTTTTCAATCCATTCCTCCATACAGGGGCATTTGGGTTGGTTCCAAGACTTAGCAATTGGGAATAGTGCCGCAATAAACATCGATGTGCAAGCACTTTTCCAATGAAGAATTCTTCTGACCTTTGGGTAGATACCAAGGAGTGGGATCCCTGGATCATATGGCAGATCTATCTGTAGATTTTTGAGGAATCTCTCGCTGAGAATTGATACACCATCATTTTGGTTATGGACCCCAGTCTCTGAGGGGCTTGGTTAGTCTGGATCAGCATCTCTGAGTGTGATTAACCCTGGTGTCCTGAAGGACAGAATTTCTGAGTCTACAGAACTGAAGTCTACAGAAATGCTGGCAGAGCCAGAGGGATTTTAGAGGATCTAGAAGCCCCCACAGACCCCATCCCTGACATGGGCCACAACTTCATCTTCAGACAGCCAAGGCTGCCAGGCCATCTCCTCTGCATTTTCCAATTGCTTTATGAATGTGGGGAAAGAAAATGTGGGTTCATGTAGGCTGCAGAGTATAGTCATCTCATGTATTCTCAAATTGGAAATATACACATGCACATGCAGACACTTAGGCACACAATCACACATGAGCACACACATGCACACATAGACACACATTCAGACACAATCATACGTGTATACACATACACATATAAACACATGCATATAGGTTTAGTCATCTATACACACAGAGACACAAACACACATAGTTGCACACATATATAGACATATATACATACACATTTATACACACAAATACATACATATACAAAAGACATGCATATGCATACAGGCCTATACAGACACAGATGTACATAGCACATGCACACATATAGACACATGTATGACTTTATATATATGGACTTCTACAGAAACACGTGCATACACACATAATACACACACAATAACACAGACATACATATAAACACAGAAAGATGCATATAAACACAAATAGTCATATATATATACATACATATGCACATTATCCATGTGTACAGAAATACAAACCCATATACACACACCCATGACCACACAGCTACAGGTACACACACACACACACACATATTAAGTGCCAGACACTGTATCATATGATTATAATCCAGAGATGAAAATACAGAGACATGTCAAATATCATACATGCTAGTACAGAAAACTGCATGACACATAGTTAGAACATGACTTACTAAGTAAAGGGAAAGTAGGGAGTTTTCCAGGAGAGGAAAGTGTAGTGAGGGTTTGAAAGTTACAGTCAGACACAAAAAATTAGCAAAAACATAGGGCGTTTAAGAGCCATGAGCACTTGTCCTGAGGTATAGCATGGGGCCCAGAATGAACGGCACAGGCCTGAATGCACCTTGAAGCCTCACTACCTGGCTCCAGGAGCCCTGAATATCTGTGGAGGGGAGAGGGGAAGTACTTTCAGTTCTTTGCAGTTCAGAGGCACTACGACTTGGGACCATGTGTGGCCAAGATCTAGAATCATAGAGGCAGTAGACAACTCACATCATTCCACCCAGAGTAAGCAGTGGTTTCCCCTGGCTGGCTAGCTGTTCAGCAACAGAGTGGGACCAGGTTCTGGCATCAGGATGGGTCTTGTCCTTTGTGATCCTGCCCAGTAGGTGGACTCCAATTCCAACATCAGATCATCTTGTACCTTCCCAAGAGCCCTCACTCTGGAATAAAGCCTACCTGATCATGGTGTATGATCTTCTTTATAAGTTGTTGAATACGATTTGCTAGTATTTGTTGAGAATCTTTGTGTCTATGTTCATCAGAGATATTGGTCTATAGTTTTCCTTCCTTGTCCTGTCCTTATCTGTTTTAAGGATAAGGGTGATAAAGGCTTCATAGAATGAATTTGGGAGAGATTCACCCTTTTGGATCTTTAGAAATAACTTGAGCAGAATGTGAGTTAACTCTTCTTTGAAAGTGTTGTAGAATTCAGAGGTGAATCCATCAGGGCCAGGGCTTTTCTTTATTGGGAGGTTATTTATTACTGATTCAATCTCCTGGCTTGTTATGGGCCTATTCAGACTTTCTATATCCTCCTGGCTCATTCTTGGTAGATTATATTTGTCCAGGAATTTGTCCATCTCATCCAGATTGTTTTGTTTCTTGGCATATAGATGTTCAAAGTATCCTCTAATGATGTTTTGAATTTCTACCATGTCTGTTGTTATGTTACCAGCCTCATTGCAGATGTGGTTCACCTGGTTCCTTTCTCTCTTCTTAATAAGTCTTGCCAGTGGTGTATCAATTTTGTTTATCCTTTCAAAGAACCAGCTTTTACTTTCATTTATTTTCTGTATAGTACATTTGTTTTCTATTTCATTTATTTCTGCTTGGATCTTTATTATTTCCTTTCTCCTGGAATTTTTTGGATTTTTTTGCTGTTGTTTTTCCAATTCTCTGAGGCTTGATGTTAGGTGGTCCATTAGCCTTCTTTCCATCTTCCTCTTATGTGCACTAATTGCTATGAACTTCCCTCTTATGACTGCTTTAGCAGTGTTCTCCTTTGTCTCTTACTCATTCACATATGCACTAACAAATGCTGAATCATAAATCAAAAGTAGGTGGGGGGCCATGCATAAAATAGAATACTATCCTTAAAAAGGAGAGGAATTCTGACAGATGCTAGTAAATAAGCCCTTTGCACCTCATGGTAAGTGAAGTAAGCCACACACGAAAAGACAATATTGTATGACCCTATTTATATGAGGCATCTAGAGTAGTCAGTCAAATTTAGAGTCAGAAAGGAGAATAATGGATGATGGCTACCAGGGAGTTTGGGTGGAGGAACTAACAGGGAGTTGTTTAATGGGCACAGAGAGTTAGTTTTATAAAGTAAAAAAGTTCTGAAGATCTGGTGTACAAAAATAGAAATACACTTTCTAAATTTTTTAATTTTTATTTAATTAATTTACATTCACTGAGCATCGTCACAGCATATAAAATGTGATTTCTCATCCAGAATATACTGCACAGTGACTTAATCATACATGTTATCATCGATACTTTTTCCTTCTAGTTTCATATATATATATATATCTTTTTTTTCCCTCCTATTTCTCACCCTCTGCCATTTCCCACCCTCCTCCCACACTATCTCTGGTGTCTACAGTTGTTTTCCATTTCTTTTTTCCCCCACATTTTATTGATTTACAAAAATTTATTAAATAATCTAACTACTTCAATAGCAAGTCCAGCTAGTATATACATATCTGTGAATACATGTCTGACTTTAGGCATGAAACTCTGAATAGAATGAATATACTATAAAGTGGCACCTAGTTGATGCTATATAGCTTACTACAGTCATTAAATAGGTATTTTTAATATATTTTTTAATTTCAAGAAATGCAGTTTTAGCTTTAATAAATCAAAATCAAAGAAATGCTCAGAGATTTGCTTAAAACTTAAAGCCAGGAAACAGGTTAGGATTTTGTTCAAACAGTAGTTACATGAACTTATCGGCAGCTCAAGACAAGACAAAAATTCTTTAAACTGAAAAAGCCTAGACAAAAATCAGCAATGTTTTAGTCAAAAGTCATAAGATTCTATTTCACCAATTCGGTCTCATGTACTTAAATCAACTTTCTGTTGTGATCTGATCTTCCCAGTTAAATTCTGGGATATAATATTCAATTCCAGACTTGTCCCTACAATTAAGTTGGTCATTTTCCTAGTTTTTATACTTCTATTTCTGTGTTTCTGTATTTAGTTCTCCTGGTATAGCAGTCCCTTCAGAACTTCTTGGAAAGTTGGTCTGGTGTTGGTAAATTCTTTCAGGTTTTGTTTATCTGAGAATGTTCTTGTCTTTTCTTCCCATATGAAGGATAATCTTGCCGAATACAGTATTCTTGGTAAAAATTGCTTTTCCCTTAACACTTTGAATATCTTTTCCCATTCTTTCCTTGCTCACATTGTTTCCTATGAAAGGTCCACTGTTAGCCTGATGGACTACCCTTTATCGGTAATTGGACGTTTCTTTCTTGCCAATCTTAGTATCTTGTCTTTGTCTGTGGTTTTGGTCAATCTGGCTATAATGTGTCTTGGAGTAGATCCTTTTGGGTTGATTCCATTTGGGGCCCTTTGTATTTCTTGGGACTGGATCATTTATTTATTTATTATCATCATAATCTTGTTTATATTACATTGAATCACATATAACTTTACAGTGTATTACATTTCTTTTTCCAGAAGGAATACCATGTATATCAGTAAATACAGAGACATTAAAATCCCCATTTCATTATCTAATAGCTTTTCATTATTTTTCCTGATCGTTATTATTATAGTATTCCAATTATTTTTTAAACAGTCAATTACTATTTCTCATTTTGCGTGTTAAAAGACTTTTACCCAACATAAAATACTTCTCAGACCAATCCAGTTAAGAATACTATACGCATCATCATCAACAGGTAATAAACCATATCTATGCCCTACTAATGTCATGCCTCTCTATTTGTTCTCTTGCTATCTTTCTCTATATTCTTCTCTTCTCCCATCCCATTCCACACTGTCTTATCCTTGTTAACTATTTTCACCGCTTTTATGGGACTGGATCTTTGAATGCCTCTCTAGGTTTGGAAAGATTTCGTCCAGAATTTCATAGAATAGATTATCAAGGAACGTATGAGTCTCTTCACCTTCTGGGATACAATTATCTGGATATTTGGATGATATCCAGTATTTCTCATATATTATTCTTATTTTGTGGGCAATTTTCTCAGTCTTCATGGTGGATTTTTCTAGGCCAGCAATTCTATCTTCTATATCTGAGATTCTATTTTCTGTATGATTTAGTCTGTTTTTAATACTTTCAGGGGAGGTTTTGACTATCTGTATTATAGCCTTCATCTCTAACAGTTCCATTTGATTCTTTTTATAATGTGTATTCCCTCTTTCAGATCATATAAGAATTTTCTCACCTCCTGTAACTCGTCAGGTCCTTTCTCCTGCCTCTTCTGCAGTTCACTTACTCTCTTTTTTTCCATCTCTGTTATATTTGTCACTATGAATATTCTAAATTCTTTATCTGACAATTCTATGAGTTTCACTATACTGTCTGAGGATGAAGAGGAATTATTCTTTTCATTTGGAGGAGAGGTATTTTCTTGCTTTCCCATATTTCTTGTGACCCTATGATGATTTCCGGTCATCTGATGGATTGTACATTTCTTTCTAATTCTTGAAGTTCAATCTGAGTGTTCAGAGGCATGCAGGAGAAGATGACTTGCAATCTCTCATCTGTTCCGTTTTTCACTCTGTGCGTCAGATTCAGTGGGAGTTGAGGAATATTCTGACCCTGATCCTATTCAGATGTTTGGATACTGTTCACTTGGACCTATCTAGACATTCAGTGTGTGGAGGCCATTAGAAGTGAATCTAGAGGGAGAAGTCCCAGCAGAAAAATCTTCATTTTTAGTCAACGAAAGCAATATTTCACAGCTCAAGTTCAGTAGCCATCTCCCAAAAATAGAAATATACTTAACATTACTAAAGCACACACTTAAAATGATTAAGATATAAATATTATGTGGGTTTAGTACAATGTTTTTGTTCTGTTCTATTTTTTGTTCTGTTTTGTTTTGTTTGTTTGTTGTCTTTTTGCCAGAGGGCACATGTACTCACCAGAGAAAGAGAAAAAAACACTACATAATGAGTCATGGTCATATTATAGACCCTTTCCCTCCAGTTCTCCAGCCTGTCAGGATTCTGTGCATGTGCGCACATGTACCAAATGTGTTTTTCAATCTACCAGGCCAGTACTTGAGCAGCAGTCAGTCATGTGAGATCCAGTTCTCTATATATAGGGCTTAACCTACGTTCCAAGGTGCTTGGCCCAAACTTTTTTTTCCCTTAATTAAAAGAAATATGTTAGGGACCAGTTAGTGACATACTAGTTAAGACATCATGATCCCACATGGTCAACTGTTTGGTTTGAGTTCCAGACAAGGTGGTTTCAGAAATTCTGGGTGGGGAACCAGCAGTTAGCGTAATGGCTATGTCGCTGGACTCCCATGTAGTCAACCGCGGTTCGTGTCCTGGACCCGGTGGCTTAAAACTCACGCCGGGCGCGTGTGCGTGCGTGCCCAAGATCCCGAGAGGAGAATGGAGGAGAAGGGATTGCGGCGTGACCATCCCCCCTGGGGGGTGATTTCTCGCTTTCTATCTCTATGTCTCTCTCTGTCTGTCTGGCGAGCGCACACGCCCTACAGTGAAAATCTCTCCAAAAAAAAAAAAAAAAAAAAGAAATTTTGGGTGCATGAGCGGTTGTGCCCAAAATCCCAAAAAAGAGGGAGAAAAGAGGAAAGGATTCCAGTGTGACCTTTCCCTTTTTGGGGTGGGGAAGGTGCTTTCAAAAAACTGAAGAAGTTGGGACCAGAAGTTGGTGTAATGGCTATGTCGCTGGACTCCCATGTAGTTGACCATGGTTCATGTCCCGGACCCACTAGCTTAAAATTCACGCCGAGTGCATGTACGTGCGTGCCCAAGATCCTGAGAGGATAAAGGAGGAGAAGGGATTGTGGTGTAGCCATCCCACCTGGGGGGTGATTTCTTGCTTTCTATCTCTCTGTCTCTGTCTGTCTGGCCAGTGCACGCGCCCTATAGCAAAAACCTCTCAAAAAAAATAAATAAATAAACTAAAGAAGTTGACAAAAAATAAACATACAAATGTTCATAACCTCTCTCCTTTTCTGAACTTCTAGGGAGATCTATTTTTGCAAATGTATTTTTGGTTTTGTTGTTTAGATTATAAAACGCTGATTAGGAAGAGAATTTGGTGGATTTACAGAAAGAATGGCAAAAATTACTTAAGGAAGGAGAATGAACAGACCAGGCAGATGAAAGAGGAAGGAATAAGAGATAAGATCAAAATTTCCAAGGGAGTTTGGAGGGCAGCATTTTGAAGTGGAGAAGGAAAGATAGGGTGTAACTAGAGTGCATAGAGCTTTGGGGACCCAGATGGGTCAAGAAAATGCTTTATGTTTTATGATTACAATCTTCCACCAAGGGTTGAATTATTAAAAATCCCTCTTCTCTCTCTCTCTCTCTCTTTCTCTCTCTCAGGTGAGTGCACATGCCCTCTGGCAACTAAAACAAAACACATTCATTGAAATTAAATAAAATTTATAATAAATATTAATAGATTATAGATTATACTAAAAGCATGAATTAGTGAAATATGCAAAACAAAAACTGACAGTTATTAAAAAATATCAGAGTGGGAGAATTTAACTTCTCAGCATCAGACATGAAGAATTTAAGCAAGCCAACAGCGGTGAGAATATTCTTTTGCTAACATAATCAACAACTTGATTTAATAAAGATTATACCTCATTTAGTGGTCTTAATAGAATATACTGTCTCAAAAGTAATACTTTATTTATGGATATATAACATTGGGTGACTGCTTTTTATCACTCAATATTAAAATGTTGTTTTATGTGGTTATCATTTGTTCATTTCTCCACTGTAGAGTGTCCCATTATATATAAACTACATTGGATTTAGTAGATCTCCCATTTATGGTCACTTAAATTGCTTCCAATTATTTTGTTAGTTCTTAACCTGTGCAACAAAATTAGAAATTAGCAAATGGGACCAGCAGATGGCATAATAGGCACGTTGCTGGACTCCCACATACTTGACGGTGCTTTGAGGTCTCGACCCGGCAGTTTAAAACTCACGCTAGGTGTGTTTGTGTGCATGACCAAAATCCCAAGAGGAAAATGGAGGAGAAGGGACTGTGGCATGACCAGCCCCCCTAGGAGGGTGATTTCTTGCTTTCTGTCTCTCTGTCTCTCTCTGTCTCTCCAGTGAGTACACATGTCCTATAGCAAAAATCTCCCTAAAATAAAAAGAAATCAGTAAAGCACTTCTAGATATATATGCTAAAAAAAAAAAAAATTCAGCATCTACACAAGAATGCACTTTCAAGAATGTTCATTATGGCATGATTTCTCTCTGTAATTAATGATTCACTTACAGTTATATTTGTTTATTATTATTATTTTGTTTCTCAGACATAGGAGAATCACATCTGCTATTTATTAACAGACACTTTTTTAAAAGCAGCTTCAGATTACAGCAAAATTGAGAGGATATTATAGAGACTTCCCATATATCCGTGCTCCCACACATGCATAGCCTTCCCCATTGTCAACACCCCCTTCGGAGTGGTACATTTGTGTACTGTAAATGGGGGAGAAAGTCCCCCTGTAAGGCTTTAAGGGTCACTCCAACACAACTGTGGAAACCACTCTCAAAGAAAAACGTAAAATTAAATAACTTTTATTCCCCTAGATCCTAGAGAGGAAAATATAATACACCACACAGGGGACCTCATGGAAGGAGCTCCTAGGGAACAGGCACCATAAAGCAAGTGGTGCAGGAGGAAATGAGGACTCAGGCCAAGTGTCTTTGTTGGAGGTCAAGGAATAATACAGAGGAAGGTACAAGGTATTCCCTGCCTCATTTGAATTTTACAAGGTTCACACTCAAGGTAGGTCAAAAAGAGGAACTTGTAGAAGGAGCAGCCTATCACAATGGTATACCTGGTTGTCTGGGCTAGACATGCAATCTATCTGTAGGAATGCTGAAGCACAGGAAAAATATGAAGTTTGAAAATGTTCATACAAAACAACTTGTTATAATGCTGGCCCCATGGTTCAGTGGTTAAGCACTGTACATAGAAAATCATATCTCATGGCTGACTTCAGTTCAAATCTCAGCTGCGGTAGCCTGAGGAACACAATGGGCACATGTGTGTGTATGCCCAAAGTCCTGACAGAATAAAATTAAGGAGAGGGGACTATGACATGACCACACACTATTGGGGTGCTTTCTCTCTCTGTCTCTCTGGTAAGTACATGCACTTTCCAAGAAGAAAAAGAAAACAAATCCAGAAAAGAACTTGTTACAACTGAGGAACCTACACCAACACATCCGTCTACGATTTTCACTAGGGTTCAGTCTTAGTGTTGTACATTCTATAGCCTTGGACAAATATATTAGGTTGTATGAAATGTCATGATGCATTTTTGCATAGAAAAACAGAAAAAAAAGTAATGACTTCCTCTACAACCTAATATAATGCTGTACTCAGCATTAGAGAACCATACAAATTTTTCACTGCCCTAAAATTCCTCCATGAGCTATCTGTTCATTCCCTCATCACTCTAACCCCTCAGCAACCCCTGATAGTTTTACGGTCTCCATAGTTTTACCTTACTGGAATAGCATACAGTTGGAATCAAACCACGTGTAGCCTTTTCAGACTGGCTTCTTCCACTTAGTAATGTACATCTAGGTTTAATCTTTGCCTTTTTATGGCTAATTGCATCTTTCATTTCTTTTTAGTGCTGAATAATATTCCATTGTCTGGATGTACTATTTTATTTTTCCATTCTGTTACTTCCTTGCTGTGTTTTACAGGTTAAAAATAAAGCCACTAAAAGCATCCTCATGCAGGTTTTTGTCTGATATATTTTGAAAGAAGTTACTTTTATCTATTGCACTATGGTTGGATAGCAGGGCTATTGTAATGATAATCATTCCAATTCCTTTATGGCGTAATACAAAATTGCTGCATAGATGTTCCACAGGTAATTGGAAAGGCACATATATTCTGTCTTTTAAATAATTTATTTAGGAAATTTTCCTGTGGGGTCAGTAATGGAGTAGGAAAAGTATGGTAGAATGACAGAAAACCAAGAGTGTGACCTCAGGTAACAGTATCAGAGACAGTAGCTCCAGTCTAATCCCACAGAGGAATTCTGAAGAATAAATTATACCTTAAAATGGTCCCACAGATACAATGTTCCATACTTAATGGCAATTAGCTCTCTATACAGCAACTTCAGTTGTCCATGAACAGTCCTCAAAGAAAATGAATAGCACCCCTAGACTTTCGCTGTTGAAATGCATGCCCTCCTCCCCTACCGTAATACACAAACACACAGAGCAAAAGGAATCTGAGGTGATCAGAGAATACCATATTGTTCACCGTACATATATCTCTGTGAGTTTGTGCACAAGAGGTCTTCAAAAAGTTCTTAGAGGGGTTGAAGGCTGACTGACCATGGAAGGTTCTGGATTTGCATCTGGAGACTTCTGTGAGTATACAGGGAATGACAGTGACCAGGATCCAGGCCTGGCTGAAGCTTGGGTTAAATTATGGTATCAAGATCCAATTGCAGATGCCCATTTCTCTGTCTCTCTCAAACTCATAGAAAAAGTAAATTTTTTTAAAATGAAATTTTACTTATTTTTCCACCAGCATAAACTTATATTTTAATTGTTTTCCTACAAACTTTTTGAGGTTGTTGCATTCAGATGTACATACATATACTCTTGTATGTGTGTTATGTAATAGAGTTAGTAACTGATATTTGCATATACATATACACACATATATTTTGTTTGCTTTGCTATAGGATTCATGTACTTGCTGGAGAGAGACAGAGAAATAGAGAAAGAAAGTGAGAAATCACCTCTCCTCCCCCACAAAGAGGGATAGCCACACTGCAATCCCTTCTCTAGTCTCCCCTCAGGATTCTAGGCATGCATACATATGTGCATGATGTGATTCTCAAGCTCCCAGGACTGGGAATCAAACCGCACGCTTGACCATTGGAATGTAACCACCTTTACCTACACATCATCTGCTGGCCCACATATAACATATTTAGAGAGTTCTCCTATAATTTCATGTTCTACTCGTTTTATTGATTTCTGAAAAGGTATACAAATCTCCAGCTATGGTTATTAATTTATTTCTCCTTTATAATTTTGTTAGTTGTCATCTTGAATATATTGAAGTTGTAATTTTTAGTTGCATATATGTTCATGGAAAATTATCCAATCTATTTTAAGTCTTCAGTTGGTTATCCCTTATTGAGTTCCATTCTATGCTTATATCCCCTATCAAATACCCTGTTGATCTTTGGATACGAGTCACTCAGAATGACCCACTGGCTGCCACAATTTAAAGTTTAGTACATCTCTTACTCTGTCCTCTGCTGGAAGCACTCTCTCTCTGGGACTCAGGACCTCTAGATCCACAAGCTTAGAATTATGAAAAATGAGAAGAAGAGTGCCTTAAGTAAGTCCCTGGGAATGATGGCAAACTTAGCCATTCCTGCATTTAACCCTCAGTTCTCAAACCTGTTTATTCCATCTTTTGGGAACATAGTACCATAAATAGCCATTGACTCAAAATATGTGCTACATTCATAAACAGTACTTGTGGCAGCACTTCATAGCTTTTGACTATACAAAGTATAAATGACCAAGGGCCACAGCTACTAAGCTCCAGATTCACTGCCACAATTACACCAAACCATGCTTCCAAAAACTCCTTACTGCCAACAACACTGAATAGCTAGTGTGCTGAGGCAGGCCAACTCCTTGAAGATATGGGACTCCTCTGACTTTAACTCAAGGACTTGCTGAATCTTCTTAAACTATGCGTCAGTCTAAAATGCTTCCATTCCTTCCATTTCCTTACTCAGGGTAATACTTACATTGTGCTCAAATGACTCTTTCAGCCTTCTCTGACTCCCTCCTAATTTCTGCTCACATAGGCATTTCTTTTTATAAAATCCTTAGACACATAATGCTCATTTGTTTCCTTCCTGCCTCTCAGAAGACTTGAACTAAGACAATGCCCTATCATTGAGTGTCAATATGTATCATGCAGCATAATTAACCCAAATGCATATCAAATCATCCACTACATTTTCCCATCAGAGTGACAACTTATGTGCTGCTACTATGGGAGAACAAGGTGATTCTATAGTATATGCTCTCTGCTATGCCTCTTTTATCTAAAATAGAATTCATTGAACTCTTTGTCTGTAGAGATCTTATGTGGAACTTAAATTATTAAGTCAGACTCTCTGAATCCCTGGCTAGCAGTTTTTGTTTAGGTACTCTGGACGGGGAAGACCCTTGTCTAGAATTCATGTCAATTATAGTCCAGATGAAATGTTGGCCTTTGCAGGGTGCCATCCAATAGCTAGTCTTCTCAGATAATGGTACCATATCTAGGCTGCTGACAAGGTCATATTCATAACAGTAATAAATAGATCAATCTAAGTAAGAGGTAAAATATGTCATAGGACAAGGTAGCCTCCCCCCCATGACTATGAGTCCATTACTCAAGCACTGGAATGGACAGGAAAGAGTCTCACTAATATCTACTGGTTGACTTCTCTTACTTATTTGTGATGTTAGTACCTCCTCTCTAAAAGATGTATACTAGTGGTCAATAATGCAACACAAAGATCATCAAACTTTGTGCCCACTCCCATAAGTATCCAGAACTTCTTGTCTCTGATCTTCTAATCTTGCTCCTTTCAGGATCTTGCCAACAATCAAGCTATTTGCACTGCCCATGAGTTTATGTCTATGCTTACCTCAGGCCACTTCCATGCCTTCCCAAAGTGAATAACTAGATATACCAGCATATTTCCCAAACTCTGCCCACTGGAAGATGTTCCTTACCATTTTCTTTCAGACCACTCCTTTGTCAAGTAGTTCTGGAATGCAGAAGTCCATTTTTGACTCATACCAATATGCTAAGTTGACTCATCTATGTATGACCCACTCCTGTAATTTTCTTCCTCCATCAGCTGGTTAGAAAGAATCCCCCAGGATGCCAGAACAGAAGTTGACAAAAAAGCTTGTTATAACTTTGGATGTGCCTTAACCTATTAATGCCATTCACTCTCTGAGCCGCCTAAAGCCTAATTCCAAGAAACGCCATTTCTATCTTGTGATGATCTTGGGGCCTGTTTACTACCAGGCTCAGGATAAATAGCTCCGGTCATCTGGATACTTGGTGTATCCCAAACATATTTAATCTCTACAGGGCCAACAAGCTCACCAGACTTGCTTTTTCAATGGTAGATGTTTCTAGCTGCTTATGACATAAAATCCTCTGCAGGCCAATCCTGAATCTTATGGGTCTTTTATGGGTTTAATTGTGTCCCACCCCAAAAATCTATATGCTGAAATGTTAAATCCCACTACCTTAGAATTTTACCTTACTTGGAAGCAGGGTCAATGTAAAAGTAATTAGTTAAAAGGAGGTCGTGCTAGAGTAGGCATACCCAATATGACTAAATCCATATCTAAAGGGTAAATTTGGACATAGACACACATAGAGGGAGAACATCAGGTAGGAATACCATTTGAAGATGACGGAAGAGCTAAGAGTTATGCTTCCACAAGCCAAAAAATGTAAAAGATTGCCAGTTACCACCAGAAGCTAGAGAAGACAGACCCTTCCCTCACAGCCTTCAGAAGAAACTGATCTTAACACCTTGATCTTGGACATACAGCTTCCAGACTAGAAAACAATAAATTTCTGTTATTTCAGTCTCTAAGTTGTGGTAGCTCTTACCAAATGAATGCAAATTCTATGAGTAATTCTCTTGCTGGTGCTTGTCAGATAAACAATTTTTAAGCCACAGGTATCTTCAGTATGGTGAAACCTGCCAGGTTATGAGTCAAGTGACAAGGTTGGTTGTACCATGACTTTGACCTACAACTCCCTTTAGGTTCTACTCAAACTTGAAATTCTTTGCATCACCTAATACATGAGTAAGAGAATATTCTCAAGTGTATAAAATGTTGCCTTCAAAACCCAAAAATGTCTACATGTATTGCACTATTTCTTTCTTGCTGGTGGCAGCCACCACATTCAATAAATTGCCCCTTAACTTTAATGGAGTGTCCTGACAAGTCCCAAACCATCAAATTGCCAAAACGATGCAATGTTCTTAAGCATATCCAGAATTAACACAGCCTTGTGAAAGTGAGTACATATTGTTCACATATGAATCTTTGAATAAAGTCCAAACTGCTCTCTGAGGAGCTTATATGACCTGGCCTTGACCACTCTTAACTGGAAGCCTGTGTCCCTCTCCTCTAGACTGGTTTCTGTGTTGTCGCAGAGCCTTTGCAGGTGTTATTGCTCTTCTTCCTGCGCTCTTTCCCCAGCTTTTCTTGTTTGAATGAGGCACAGTGGGATTAAGAGAAGGTGTGAGTAAGTGACACAGTGAAGAAACGAAAGACTGAATGAGTGAGAGAGAAAATAAAAACATTTTTACTCTAGAGCAAAATTTAAAATTTTCTTAGGGGGCAAGAATAAAAACAGTTTTTGTGTTAGAAAAAAATCATTTCTGCATATAAACAGTGATAATATATGTAAAATATTTTATAGCAAGTCAAGGTAAAAATTTCCCTCATAAGACAGTTTTATTTTATTTGAACTCATATTTGAGTTAATTAGGACAAGAACTCTAAATTCTATTACTATAAAATATTGCCAAGGTACAAAACTAAAATAATTCCATGTTTTCGTAAATAATTTTAATTCTTTTTTTGTGTGCCCTCTGCATTTTCCACCTTTTCAAGTGATAAATTTCTTCTAGTTCAGGTACTCAAAGTTTTGAAATCTTTTCTGATGTTTGTGAATGCAAGTATATCTGTTATTCTGTATCATCAAATGATATCTCATTTTAGAACACATAAAAAACTTTCAAATTTGGGGACCAGTAGTTAGCATAATGGCTATGTCACTGGACTCCCACCTAGTCGACTGCGGTTTGCGTCCCGGACCCGGTGGCTTAAAATTCACGCTGGGCACGTGTGCGTGTGTGCCCAAGATCCCGAGAGGAGAATGGAGGAGAAGGGATTGCGGCGTGGCCATCACCCCTGGGGGGTGATTTCTTGCTTTCTGTCTCTCTGTCTCTCTCTGTCTGTCTGGAGAGCGCATGTGCCCTATAGCAAAAACCTTTCCAAAAAAAGAAAAAAGAAAAATTTCACTTTTAAGAGAATGGTGTTTTGCTATTATTATTCAAGAAAAATGTCATATTAGTTTCTAATATAGAGAGTTACATTTTCAGTAGAAGATAAAGTTTTTAGATTTAATGTATGCTAGTGAAGTTTCTCCACTATCTTTTTCTTTTGGTTTTATAGAAACACCATAAAGGAAAATGCACCTGAATGAGCTGTGAAGAACCTTTGAAATTCATGACCTCCTAAGAAACCCAGATCCACAGCTGCCCTAAATGTTTATGCTGCACTGTTGAGAATGGCACGTTCTACAGTCAACTTCAGACACTAGGGCGCCAGGATTTTCCTTCTAAAGCACTGGACCTTTTATCTGACTTGTTTGCCAGAACTTCTCAGAGATGTTCACGTACTGATTCCTGTCCAAGTGCTGTCAGGTTGTTTGGAAGAAATCACTGAAAAGCCTGCCACCTGCTGAGTCAAAGTGTGTGCCTCACAAAAGTCAATATTTTCAGCTTTTCCTTTGCCCTGAGTGTGTTTAAAAGGGCTTTCTAGTATATATCTCTTTTATTGAAGGTAAGTATTGATAGAGAAAAAAATGGCTTTCATCTTTTATCCTTCTCTGCAGAGGAAAAACAAAGTAGCAGAGATGCCCTATTTTAGTCTTTACTGGATAGTTCTTTAGGAGAACTTACCTTATTAAAAATCTTGAGTAGAAATGCAATGATGAAAAATATAAAACCAAAATGTATTAGTGTAAAAGCTAGGTTTCCTTGTGCTCATGATTATAATTCACTTTGTGTGTGTGTGTGTGTGTGTGTGTGTGTGTGTGTGTGTGTGCGTTTTGAGGTTTTTGCCATAGGGCACGTGTACTCACCAGAGAGAGACAGTAAGAGGAAAAGTGAGAAATCACCTCCTAGGAGGATAGTCACACTGCAATCCCTTCTCTATTCTCCTCTTGGGATTTTGGACACACATGCACACATACCCAGCATGATTTTCAAGCTGCCAGGTCTAGGACTCAAACTGTGGTTGAGCATAAGGGAGTCTAGTGCCTTAATCACCATGTCACCTGCTGGCCCCATAATTCACTTCATTCTTAACAACGAGATGTGCATTTCTTAGATTTCAATGACAGAGAGTCCTAATAATAAAAAGAAATGACTGAGATGAGGCTAATTACTATGAATCTAGAGTCTAACATAGCTCCTGGGACATAGAAGGTGCTCAGTAACTATCTGTGGAAGAGATAAAGAATGAAAAAAATGAACAAACTGAGCCTGATGAAAAGAGGCCTGAGTTCTAAATCTGAAACTAATTTAAACGGCTCTATGCTTCAGAGTTGTTAGCCTTATTTCTCTAATTTGAGAAGCAAATAGGTTGGGTTTGATGATAACATAATTTAAATGTAGTATTTTCTTGTATCAGGGACAGATCTTTTTCATTAATCTGTTGCTGAGTCAAGCTTTTTTTTTTTTTTAACAAGACTTTTTTTTTTTTGGAGAGGTTTTTTGCCATAGGGCGCGTGCGCTCGCCAGAAAGACAGAGAGAGACAGAGAGACAGAAAGCGAGAAATCACCCCCCCAGGGGGGATGGCCACACCACAATCCCTTCTCCTCCATTCTCCTCTCGGGATCCTGGGCATGCACTCATATGTGCCCAGCTGAGTTTAAGCCACCAGGTCCAGGACTCAAACCGCAGTCGACTACATGGGAATTCAGCGACATAGCCACTACTCTTACTGCTGGTCCCTTAACAAGACTTTTTATTACTGCTATAAAACTACCCTTCAAACAGCACTAAATAAAAAAATAACTTTATACTTAAGACTGTATTCTAGGCACAATAAACAACTTTCTAAAGTTTATAAAATAAAAATTTTAATATAGTATTTTATACCATATTTTCCTAGACATTAGAATGTTTACATTAAATTTATCCAATCCCTAACAGAAATGATTTTTAGATTGGACAGTAGGAATTGTTTTTCTATTAATAGGGTGAAATATTTCTATGCTTAAAGTTTTGGCATCTCCCCCAAATTCACATGTGAAACTCCTAACCCTAATACATGATGTTAGCATGGAGGGTCCATAAGAGGTGATTAGATCACAGGAATGAAGTCCTCATGGGTACAGCAGGTGCCTTAAAGAGACCAAAGGAGCAAGCTAAACCTTTCCACCTTGTGAAGACACAGCAAGAAAGCACCATCTGTGATGCACAGGGCAGTATTTTACCAGTTACTACTTGCCAAAGGCACCATCTATGATGAGGGAGCAGATCTTTACCAGATTCTGACCCTGCCAGCAAATAGCTCTTGTATTCTTTTGACATATCTGTTATTCTTTGAGGATTTTCTTATTAGCACAAAAGGAGGTCCCACTGTCATGTGGTAATTTCCTTGTCTCAGTCCCTTAGTTCTGGAATTGGCCATTCCTTTAAGCAGTCTTTTTTTTTTTTTTTTTTTT
>NW_006159832.1:127486-141025 GCF_000334495.1 Tupaia belangeri chinensis | reverse complement strand
TTTTTTTTTTTTTTTTTTTTTTAACTGGAAAATGGAATTTAGAAACCAAGATCTGGGCCATAGAATGCTATTTCTGAGTAGGTCACCATAGGCATGCTAAGAGTACAGAAATGTTTTGAAATACATGTCTGTTCACACAAATTCATATCCATATGTGTACCTATACTACGTTATATATTTCTTTATCTGTTTCTAGGTATAAAACCATATGTATTAAAAATAATAAATCAATTCCAATCTAACATGGTTTACTGTAGTCTCCTCTTTTCCATATTTATAAATTTCTTCTCAAACAGTGAATAACTTGTTCTCCTTATCCACAGTCTGTTCACTAACTTACACAATCCTAAAGTATATAAAATATATAGTTTCAAAATGCTAACCCTTATTCATGTGAAAATAAAATAATTGACTAGACTTTAATATGTAGAGTTCTTATTATTTTTTATGAAGTTACTCATTTTTCTCTTCAGTGTGGTTGTATTACTTATTTGAAATACAGTTGGATATTTTGAGCTTTTTATCCCATCCTTGTTAACATTTTTATATTTCAAGTACGTGTTAAATTATTTGAAAACTGCATTATAAAGAGGTATACTCGGGACCAGCAGTTGGTGTAATGGTTACGTCATTGGACTCCTATGTAGTCAACCACAATTCAAGTCTCAGATCCAGCCACTTAAACCTCACAGCAGGTGTGTGTGTGTGCCCAAAATCCAGAGAGGAGAACAGTCCCTGGAGTAGGGACTGCGACATGGCCATCTCCAGGGTCAGGGGGTGAGGGGATGATTTCTTGCTTTCTGTCTCTCTATCTCTCCAGCAAGTTCATGTGCCCTATAGCAAAAATCTCTCTTTAAAAAAAAAAAAGGAAAGAAAAGATATAATCACAGAAATGTCCCTTCCTTATCCTCTCTATATTGTCCCATTTCCTTTATTCCTACCCATTCCTATAGGTAATAAATTTCATAAACCTCTACACTTCCCTGATTGGTTTTTGCCCTTTGTTCTTACACAAAGGATAGCATACTGTATTAATTACTAGGGCTGATGCAATGAAGTACTACAAACTGATTGGCTTAAATAGAAATGTATTCTCTCACAGTTCTAAAGACTGGAAATCCAAAATCAAGATGCCAGTAGGCCCAGGTTCCCTCTCAAAGTGTTAGGAAAGGAACTGTTCTAGGCCTCTCTCCTAGCCTCTGGTAGTTCCTTGGCTTGTGGTAACATAACTTTGATCCTTACCTAGTGTTCTCTCTGTGTCCAAATTTCCTTTTTTCTTCTTTATCCATATAGAGTACATTTGTGCACACATGAGGGTGAGAGAGAGGCACGCCCTACACAGGGTCTGGTCATAACATGAGAAGATCTTGTAGTCCTGCAGCCTGTTGGATCTTGAGCACTTGTGTACATGAACAGCATGTTTCAGGATGGCAGGTTCCAGGATTCAAACCTTAGTCACCATGTAGGATCTAGCTCCTCTTGAGCAATGCATTACTGCTATGCCACAGAGTAAGCCCCAGTCCCTTTTAATAAGAGCATTAGTCCTGTTGAATTTAGGGCCCACCCTACTCCAGTAAGCTCTCATCTATTTTTTTAAGTGAATATGTTTCTTTCTTCCATGAGTGAGAAACACAGGGACAGAGAGAGATGGACAGAGATCACACCCCCAACAAGATCTTGATACTGTGGCCCGCTCCCAGCTCTTAGCCAACCCTGGATCATGGATTAGCATACCCAGTAAGTCTCCAAACTTGAGCTAGGAAACTTCCTATTGTTTCACATAGTATCACTGTCTGGCCCCCAGTATTCTTTCATCTTAACTCCATATATCTGCAACAATTCTGTTTCCAAATAAGGCCACATTCTGGAATACTAGGTGTTAAGACTTCAGCCTATGAATCTTGGAAAGACACTCTTCAACTCATAACACATACTAAGTATATATTTTTGTACTTTGCTTTTCTATTTAATGATATATCCTGCAAATTATTGCATATAACTTCATAAAAGTCTCATTAACTTTCTTATAGCTGCAAAGTGCTGCATTATGTAGGCATAACATAGTTTATTCAATTATTTTATATGAGTATTTAAGTGGTTTCAAGTATTTGCCCATGTTTTTAGAACTTGTTCATCTATACCATATTATGTTTTTATATCTATAATTGATCCATTTTTATTTTTACATATGAGTTATTGATTCAGTTTTATATTTTCCTCACTGACCAACTCTTCCAGAGTCATTTATTTAGAAATTAATTAATTTTTTTTTCCTTTGAGAGGTTTTCGCTATAGGGCATGCGCTCGCCAGACAGAGACAGAGAGACAAAAAGCAAGAAGTCACCACCCAGGGGGGATGGTCACGCAGCAATCCCTTCTCCTCCACTCTCCTCTCGGGATCTTGGGCATGCACACACACGTGCTTGGCGTGAGTTCTAAGCCACCAGGTCCGGGACGTGAACTGTGTTCGACTACATGAGAATCCAGTGACATAGCCATTAAGCTAACTGCTGGTTCCCGAAATTAATTAATTTTTGATACAGCGATTTGAATTATCACCTTTTCTTTCTTTCTTTCTTTCTCTCTCTCTCTCTCTCTCTTTTTTTTTTTAAGAGAGATAGTTACTACAGAGTGTGTATACTCACCGGAGAGACAGAGAGACATAAAGTGAGAAATCACTCCTGAGGAGGATAGCCAAGCTGCAAACCCTTCTCCTCCATTCTCCTCTCAGAATCTTGGACATGCACATGGGCCCAGTGTGAGTTTTAAGTCGCCAGGTCCAGGACTCGAATAGCAGTCGACTATGTGGGAGTCCAGTGATGTAACATTACAGCATTTGCTGGTCCTGAAGTACCACCTTTACACAAACCAACTATCAACTATCTATACACTTGGATTTACCCTAGACATTTCCTTCTATTCCATTGGTCTCCTTGTCTTGTCATGCACTAGTACTATACGGTTTAACAATAGGGGCTTTCTAGTATGTTTTCTATTTATAGTAGGGTTAGTCCTCATGTTTTCCTCAGTGACTTCTTAGACTTTCATATTTGTTTTTAATACAAGCTTTAGTATTAACTTGTCTAGCTCATCAGTATGTCTTACTATAATTATTGTACATTAAAAGAAGAACAAACATCATAATAATGTTAAGTACTCTATCCAAGAACAAGGGATATCTATTTATTTGATTTTACTTTTTTGGTCTTTCAAGAGTATTTAACACCTTCTTATATTCTTTACATATTTTTCTATTATCTTTACATATTTTTCTATTATTCCATAAGGAATTGACACTTTAAATATTGATGCTTTTGACATTAAATCTACCCTCTTAGGTGTATTACTCTGCTTGTTATATTTTTTCTCTTTCTTTCTTCTCTGAATAAATTATACTTTATTATTGCAGTTCTCCCTTTATTATTTTGGTAGTTATACAGTCTTTAATTTTTTTTCATTTTTTTCCCTAGGAATTTCAAGAAATATCCTTACCTTATCAAACTACAATAAAAATGAGAACTTTTATTATTTCCTGTAAGAGGAAAAGACCTTAGAGTACTTTAACAACATAAGATTGCTGACCAATATACCATTATTATGCATTATTACTATAAATACACTGTATTTAATTTCCTAAGACTGCTATTGTTTTATAAAATCAATATTTGTGTTATTTTTATTTAAATAATCAATATTCATTTAGGCTTACCAAAATTTTAGCATCTTTCATTATTTTTATTCCTCCTTAAATCTCCAAGCTTCCATTACAAGAAAACTACAGACCAAAATTCAACATAAACATATATGCAAAAATTCTAAACCAATTTTAGCAAAACCAATCTGACAATATAATAAAGGGATAATACATCACAATAAAGTGAGGCTTATCATAGATATGCAGTTATTTTAACACTCAAAAATTAGTCAATGTAACTCACTGTTTGAAAAACTAGGAAAAATATCATAAACCCCATGATCATTTCAATAGATGCAGAAAAGGCATTTGACAAAGTCAAGCATCCATTTCCGATTTTAAAAATAAAACTCTTAGGCTGTATCTATAAGTGAAGCAGTAATGCACAGCTCAAGAGAAGCCAGATCCTATATGGTGACAGCAATTAAATCCCTGGCCTAGTAAACCTGAAATATGATAGGCATTCACATGAATGCCCAAGATCTGATGGGCTGGAGGACTGGAGAACTGGAGATCACTGTGTGATCAGGACTGGTGCAGGTAATCATCTCATTCTCGAGATCTCAAGTGCACATGCTCTATCATGAATAAAGGGAAATAAACAAAAGACTAGGCAAACTAGGAAGGAAAGCACTCTCTCATCTTCTGAGGGCACCTGTGAAAGGCTTACAGCTAACATCAATTAACTAGAAAGAAGGAATGCTTTCTCCCTAAGATTGGGAACCACGCAAGGATGACCACACTCACTATTTCTATTCAACGTTGTACTAGACCAGGTTTCTCAGTCTCATTACCAGTGACGTTTTAGGTTGGATAATTCATTTTGGTGGCTGTTCTCTGCACTGTGGAATGTTTAGCAGCCTGCCTGGCCTCTATCCACTAGATACCAGAAGCACAGTGCTCCTCCTGGATTATAACAAGCAAAAATACCTTTGCATTGCCAAGTATCTCTTCAAACAAAATTGTCCCTCAGTTGAAAACCAACAGGTTGGAGATTCTAGCCATCATAATCAGGCAAGAAAAAGAGATAAAAGACATTCAGATTATAAAGGAAGAAGCAGAGACCAGCCAATGATGTAATGGTTACATCGATGGACTCCCATGTAGTAAATCCCAGTTTTGAGTCCTGGACCTGGCAGCTTAAAACTCATGCTGGGCGTGTGTGTGTGTGTGTGTGTGTGTGTGCCCAAAAATCCTGAGAGGGGAATGAGAAGGAAAAAGAGAGAGAGAGAGAGAAACAAAGAAGCAAGTCTTTTTTTTTTTAAGACTTTTTTTTTTTTTTTTTTTTTTTTTTTTTGCCATAAGGCACATGCGCTTGCCAGAGAGACAGAGAAAGTGAGAACTCCCAGCAGGGAGGGGTGATTGGGGGTAATTGGCAACGCAGCAATCCCTTTTCCTCTTGGGATTTTGGGCAGGCAAGCATATGTGTTCAGTGTGAGTTTCAAGCCCTGGGTTCAGGACTCAGATGGCAGTCAGCCACGTGGGAGTCCAGCGACTAACCACTATGCTATCTGCTAGCCCCAGAAGCAAATCTGTTTTTACTACAGATAGGGGATGCACTCCAACCCCCACCATTTGTATAATTTTTGTTTGTGTTTTTTTTGTATAAATTATTTAACAGTGAAATTATTGTTCTAAAAATGGTGCAGAAAGAAATCTTATCTGAATTTCCCTTACCTAACAAAAGCAGAGCCTCCAGAAAATCCAGCTGCCATTAATCCATGTAAGGAAGCTTCCTATGAATTCCACTGCCATAGAGACAGACTGCCCATTCCCACTAACATCAAAAAGCCCAACAGAACGTTCCACACTGTGCCACAGAAGCTCAAAACCATCCTTCCCCTTTTTGTGACATTTCTCCCAAAGACAGCTTAAGAAAGCAAAGACCCTCATTGTAAACTAGGCAACAAAGCTTGGGTTAATGAAGACAAATTCTCCTGGGAGCTGGCAAGGTGGGACAAAGAGACAGTTCTTGTGTCAGGAAAATGAAGCCGGGAGAGTTTAGAAACTCATCAGTTTTCGTAGTTAGTTGCTGATGTAAGTTTCCAAACCAGATCCAGCCTGACTCCACAACAGAGACTGTACCACTAACCACTCGATTATATTATGGGAATCTTAATTTTCAAGACTGCGTTTTCATGAAGTTTGGGAATGGAATGTTTTCTATGACGGAACACAGAAAAAGTACTGAACTCACTGGTAAAGAACGTTTTTGCACACTTGGCTCATTTTTCCATAAGCAGGGTCCCTGAACTGGCCAGTGTTTCAGGGAGATTAAACAGAGAACTCTTATCAACAGACAAGCAAGGCTGACCTGCCGGCCCTGGCTTCCAGCGAGGATTCGCGGAGCTCGGCGGCGGGAGGTTCGAAGAGGCTCGCGCTGGGCGGCGTGGGCGGAGACTTCTCCGGAGCGCCGGGCTCGCCTGCCGCCCCGAGGCCGCAGCTCCGTGGGGGCCGCCGGCCAGTGGGGACCCCCGCGGCTCGGTGGTCCGAGACCTGCCTGAGCCTGACGTTTTGGGGTGCCTTTATCTGAAGTCCGGTCCAGCGTACGCCAGGCCCTGAGCTGTCACTCAACACTGATCACAGGTGCGAATGTCACTCGCGGAGACCTCTAGGTGCGGGGCGAGGGTGACTCACAGTGTGGAAACCGAGCCAAGTCATGGTCTGAGGTACCACTCAGTCTGCGCGGATGTAACTCTGCGTCCCCAGTTCCGAAGGCCCGGCTCCCAGGTGGGCCAGGTGAGGAGCCGGGACGCTTCTAAGTCACCGTGTAGACATAGAAGGGCTTTTTATGGGGCACCTATTCTCGTAATTCCCAAAAGGGCTGACAGGCTCGCGGACCCGCTATCTGGGGGCGAGGCGCGTTTCAGTCCGCCGGCAGAAACAGCCCCTTTCTCAACTTTCCGAGTCTCCGCTTCCCCCACGCCCCTCTCGGCTGTGTAGAAAACGCGGACGAGCGGACGTCTGCGGGACGCGGAGAGGAGCGACGCGCGCTGCCTGCGCATGCCCAGTGCCCGCCCTCTCTGTCAGGCTCGTCCCGCCGCCGGAGGTCCGGTGGGGTCCGGATCCCGCCGTCCGTCATGGCCGTCCCCGGAACCCCGGGGAGCTCTATCCTAAAAGGTGAGGGAACTTCTTACTTCCTGGGCGCGCGGGGCCGCCTCTGCGGCTAGTGGGTGGGTTCGAGCACCGGCTCCCTCGGTCGCCCGCGCACTCTGGGGAGCTGGGCGAGCGGCCCCTACTCGCCCTCTTCCCGGACTGCCTGTCATCGCCCGGCCCATCCCCCCTTCCTGCCTGCGTCCACGGACTCCCACTCGCGCGTGAGGCGGGCTCGCGGGGCACGTGCTGAGCAGCCTGGCCCTCCCGGAAGTCGGTGCCTGGGGCTAGATGAGTCCAGGTGGACCGCCAATCCCGCAGGCCCCCAGCCACCTGGACCCGGTGGGACTGGGCAGCGCAGTCACAGGTGGGGGCCTTGGGGAAAAGTCAGGCTTGGCCTCACTGTGTGAGGAGGCGGCCTGAGGAACGGGTGGATTCTTAGCTTTTCTTGAGTTTCTCAGGCCATTTGAGTGGCCTGGTGAATTTAGGAGAGTGGAGCAGATGGAAGATTAGGAGCAGAAAAATAAACTTCTAACCCACAAGACCTAAGGCTACTGCTTCTAGGATATTTCCTTTTTTTATTTTTAATTTTACCCAAACAAAAAGGTCAGAGGTTTTATACAAATGCTATAATGAGATGTGGTCTATTTTTCTAACATTACTGTTGTGTTAATTTTACTTTTGCGGGACCAGCAGTTGGTGTCATGGCTATGTCTCTGGACTCCCATGTAGTCAGCCGCGGTTCGAGTCCCGCACCCAGTGATTTGAACTCACACTGGGCACGTGTGTGTGCGTGCGTGCCCAGGATCTCGAGAGGAAAATGGAGGAGAAGGGATTGCGGTGTGGCCATACCCCTGGGGGGTGGGGGGGGGGGTGGGTATTTCTCGCTTTCTATCTCTCTGTCTTCCTGGTGATTGCATGCGCCCTATACCAAAAACCTCTCAATTTTTTTTCTTCCTTTTGCATTGTTCCCTATTATTTACCAATGGGATACCTTAAAAATTATTTTCAAACATCAGGTTGAGCTAAGCTGGATCCCACATGGCTGACTCAGCAGTTGGAGTCTGGAGAGGGGTTTGAAAAATAAGCCAGGTACATGTGTGTGTACACCCAAAATCCTGAGAGGAGAATGAAGGAAAAGGGGTTGCAATGTGGCCATTCTCCCTGGAAGGGTGATTTCTCACATTCTCTCTCTCTCTCTCTCTCTCTCTCTCTCTCTCTCTCTCTAGCAGATGGAGGTGCCCTATGACAAAAAAACCTAAAAACAATAAACATCAAATTTTGAGAAGAAGCTATCCACTAGACCAGGGTTCCACAAACTGTATCTCCCACTCCCAAGCCAAATCTGGTGTGCTGCTGTTTTTTTTGTAAGGCCTAAAAGCTCTTAACATTTTCAGGGTAAGAGAAAAAATGGAAGACAAAATGACATCATCCAAATTTCCCTTTCTGTAAAGTTTTATTGGAATACAGCTAACTAGCTTATTAATATATTGCCAGTGGCTACTTTTGTGCTATGACAAGGAAGTTAAGTAGTTGTGACAGATACTAAATGGCTTAGAAAAGCCTAAAATAGGATCAGCCCTCAGTATCCATAGGAGATAGGTTCTAGTACTCCTGCAGATACCAGTGTCCATGGATAAGTTCCTTATCTTCCTGTGTACTTTAAATCATCTCTAGTTTACTTATAATACCTGATACAATGTCTACACTTCACTTCATTGAAGTGGATTTCGAACAGCAAAGATAAAGAATGCTAATTGTCCATTCACGGAAAACAAACCCCTCCCTGGGAAAAAGTAAGATAATTTAGGAATATGGGGAGGAAAACAAATGTTAGAAATATAAACTGCTACATGTATATGAGTAACATCGTCCTTGACTTAAAATTTTAAGAATCATAAATTGTATTGATGTTATTTTGAATAAGTTTTTTATTAATTTATTTGGTTTATTTTTTATTTATTTAGTCATTCACAGTACATCAATACAGTCTACAAAATGAAACTTTCCACCCAGAATACACTGTATATTGGCTTAGTCAAGGATATTACCACACACGTTATTGTCAACAAATAATTTTCTATTTCTTGATTCCTATGTATTTTGCTTTTTTCCTCCCTTGATTCCCTACCTCTGACCTTCTGCCAATTCCCCCACTTCTCCCACACTCGCTAATATCTACAGTTGTTTCCCATTCCTTTTTTTCACATTTTATTGATTCACTAAAGATCTTAATTAATTTAAAAACTTCGAATAGCAAGCACAGCTAATATATACATATCTATGAACACATGACTTTAGGTGTAAGCCTCAGTGAGTAAAGTGAACATACTATAAAGTAGCACCTAGCTGGGGCTATATAGCTTACTGCAGTCATTAAATAGGTATTAATAGATATTTTTAATGAATTTTTTGAAAGGTTTTTGCTGTAGGGCACGTGCGCTTGCCAGAAAGAGAGAGAAAGAGACAGAAAGCGAGAAATCAACCCCCAGGGGGGATGGCCACGCTGCAATTCCTTCTCCTCCAGTCTCCTCTCGGGATCTTGGGCACGCACACACACGTGCCCGGTGTGAGTTTTAAGACACCGGGTCCGGGACGCGAACTGCTGTCGACTACATGGGAGTCCAGCGACATAACCATTACGCTAACTGCTGGTCCCTTAATGCATTTTTTTAATTTCCAGAAAAATAGTTTTAGTTTTAATAGACCAAAATCAAAAACCGTTAAAAGAAATTGGAATTTAGCTCAAATAGTAGGTAGATGAACCTATCAACAGTTCAAGAGAAGACAAAAATCCTTAAATATGGAAATCAAAGCATCGAAGAAAATCAATAATGTTTTAGTATAAAGTCAAATTATTCTATTTCACTAGTTCAGTCCCATGTAATTAATCTCCCT
Source organism: Tupaia belangeri chinensis (assembly GCF_000334495.1). Lineage (NCBI taxonomy): Eukaryota > Metazoa > Chordata > Mammalia > Scandentia > Tupaiidae > Tupaia > Tupaia belangeri. Next base: position 131,340 of record NW_006159832.1, on the reverse strand, counting down.
TCTATTGAATTTGCCGTGTTACTGTGGTCTGATCTTTTCATTTGAACTCTGAAAGTTAACATTCAGTTCCAGACTTGTCCCTACCATTAGGTTGGCCATTCTTTTGGTTGTGTTTTGTACTCTTATTTCTGTGATTCCGACTTTAGTTCTCCTGGTATAGCATTCCCTTCAGCACTTCTTAGAGACCTGGTCTGATATTGGTAAATCTTTCAGGTTTTATTTATCTGAGAATGTTTTTGTCTTTTTCCCATATGAAAGATAATCTTGCTGGGTATAGTATTCTTGGTTGAAATGGTTTTTCGCTTTACACTTTGAATGTATTTTCCCATTCTTTCCTTGTTTGCATTGTTTCCAATGAGAAGTCTGACATTAGCCTGATGGGATATCCTTTGAAAGTAACTTGACACTTCTCTCTTGCCAAATTTAGCATCTGTCTCTGGTTTTGGCCAATCTGCCTATGATGTGACTGGGGGAAGATCCTTCTTGGGTTGATTCTATGTGGGGTCCTTTGTATTTCTTGGGTCTAGATATTTAAGTGCCTCTCTCTGTTGGAAAGTTTTCTTCCAGGATTTCATGGAATAGATTATTAGTGCTCTTACTAGATTCTTCACCTTCTGGGATACCAATGATCCTGACATTTGGGCATTTAATGGTATCTAGTATTACTTGTATATTATTTTCATTTCGAGGGGTTATTTTCTCAATCTTTCTGGTGAATTTTTCTAGGTCTGAGGTTCTAGCTTCTACATCTGAGATTCGATTTTCTGCATGATCTAATCTTCTTTTGCATGATCTAATCTCCTTCCTGTATTACAGCCTTCATCTCTAACAATTCCATTTAATTCCTTTTTATGATGTGTATCTCCTCTTTCAGATCCTGCAAGAACTTCCTCACCTCCTGGAAGTAGTCTCTTCTGCATTTTCTGTAGTTCATTGTTTCTCTTCTCTTGCATCTCTGTTAACTTTGTCACTATGAATATTCTAAATTCTTTAGAGTTCCCTTGTATTGTCTGTCAAAGATGAGGAGTTACTCTTTTCCCTTAGGGGAGAGATAATTTCTTGGTTTCTTATATTTCTTGTGCCTCTGCAGTGGTTTCTGGTCATCTGATGGATTATATGTTTTTCCTTGATTTTGGAGTTAAATCTCAGCGAGGAAAATGCAGGAGAAGGTCACCTGCAGTCTCTACACAGTACCATTTTTCTCCCTTTGTGCAACTGATTCAATGGAAATTGAGGATTAATCTGACCCTAAAAGTATTCAGATATTTGGCTACTGATCACCTTGGCCTGTTCAGAAAATTAATGTGTGGAGGCTGAGCAGAAAAGTGAGAGAGGTAAAAAGAGAAAGAAAAGGAAAAGAAAAACCAAAAGAGAAAGAGAGTAAAAAAAAAAGTTAAAAACAAGAAAAAAAATTTCGATCAAGAAATAAAAATGAATGGAGCTGCTCAAAACTCAGATAGAGATACTGCTGATTGACTTGTCCTATGGGGACAGGGAAAAGGTAAGAATTAGTAAGACAAGAGCAGCAGAGATCTAAGAAGTTTCACTTTTTTTTTTTTAATTAAAAATATATAGAGATGGAGAGAAACAGAATAAATAGGGTGTTCTAACCTGGCTCCTGGCTAGATCTGGGGGTCAAGAGGGTGAAGTCTGGGCATAAGGTCTTTGGTGGTCCTAATGCCCTTTTTTTTTTTCTTTTTTTTTTTTGGAGAGGTTTTTGCTATAAGGCACATGCGCTCACCAGAAAGATAGAGACAGAAAGACAGAAAGCGAGAAATCATCCCTCGGGGGGGATGGCCACTCCGCAATCCCTTCTCTTCCATTCTCCTCTCAGGAGAATGCCTCTTGGGCACGCATGTACGTGCGCCCAGCGTGAGTTTAAGCTGCCGGGTCTGGGACTCAGACCACGGTCGACTACATGGGAGTCCAGCAACACAGCCATCAGGCTAACTGCTGGTTCTCCTAATTTTTTTTTTTAAGAGAGATTTTTCCTACAGGGCATGTGTACTTGCCAGAAAGAGAGAAAGAGAGACAGAAAACAAGAAATCAGTCCCTGGGGGGATGGCCACGCGGCAATTCCTTCTCCTCCTTTCCCTTCTCAGGATTTTGGGCACGCATGCACACACACCTGGCATGAGTTTCATGTCCCCAGGTCCTGGACTCAAACCATGGGAGTCCAGTGACATAACCATTATGCTATCTGCTGGTCCCTGTTATTATTAACTTTGCTGTAGGGCACATTATACTTGGTGGAGAGAGTGGGAGGTAGAGAGGGAAAGTGAGAAAGCACTCCCCGGGACAGATGGCCATGCCACAGTTCTCTCTCCTCCATTCTCCTCTGGGATTTGGGGCATTCATGTACTCTCACTTGGAGCATTTTTGAAGCTGCTAGCTCCCAGCAGTCAGCCATGTGGAATCTAGCCACCTAAACCACTTTGCCACTGACTGGCCCTGAATAAGCTTTTAATAGAAGAAATTTAAATTTGCTTTTGAATATAAACAGAGCAGAGAAAAGTCTGTCAGACAGAGGATACTGGAAGAACAAATATGTGTTTCATGCTAATGTCTTGATTTCAGATGTAGTGGCCTATGTTGAAGTGTGGTCATCCAGTGGAGCAGAAAATTATTCAAAGACATTTACAAACCAACTTGTAGAAATGGGAGCAAAGGTAAGAAGTTCGCTTTACAATTGATTCATATGATAGTCCTCTAATATGTGAAGAAATACATTGTATCTTCTTATTTGGGAGTTATTAGAAGATGAAGGACAAAGCAATAAGTTAAGTTGTAGAAGAAAAAAAACAACAACCAGAATATGAAGAATATAGAACAGTTGGAGTTGTAGAGCAGTTAGTCTTGTTGGCATTGAGTGAGGAGGAGGAACCTAGGATAAAAACCTGGATTCTAACATTGGTCACTTGGGTGCATAGTGCTATTAATCAAAAAAAGGAATAGAGAGGGACCAGCAGTTGGAATAATGTCATGTTGCTGGAATCCCATGTAGTTGACCACGGCTTGAGTCTCAGACCTGGTGGCTTAAACTTACGCCAGGTGCGCGTGCATGCGTGTCCAAGATCCCAAGAGGAGAAGAGATTGCGGTGTGGCCATCCCCCCTGGGGGGAGGCAGTGATATCTCACTTTCTGTCTCTTCGTCTCTCTCTTTTGTCTTTCTGGCAAGCACAGGCATCGTATAGCAAAAAAGCCTCTCCCAAAAAAAGAGGAATACAGGAAAAAGGACAGGTATCTAAGGAAAAGATTGTAAATTTGGGCATATTGGAAGTACACAATAGACATTTGGATCTATATAGATCTGGTACTTTAGATTATCAAGGCTGGAAATAACAACTTGAGGGTCAAGATCCTCGTGGTGAGATGAGGCCACAGGTATGGATATTGCACCACTTGGGGCATGGTCAGAATGAAAAGTGCTGAAGGTGGAGCCCTTTTTTAGTAATTGGGGCAGGTGATGGAAGAGGGGAACCAGGGATAAAGATAGGTAATGCTAGGAGGATGAGGAATATAAGTAAAGTCAAAGGAGGGAAGAATTTCAAAGATTGAGTTTTAAAACACTGCAGTGGGGGTCGGCAGGTGGTGTGGTGGTTAAAGGTGCCAGACTCCCACATTGCCAAGCACAGTTCAAGTCCTGTGGCTTACTTTCTCTGTCTCTCAGTCTAACTAAACTGGAACATAATAACAGTAAATAAATAAAGTTAAATAAAATAATTCTTGAAAAATAAAGAAAACACTGGTAGGACCAGCAGTTAGCATAATGGCCATGTCTCTGAACTCCCATGTGGTCGACCGTGGTTCGAGTCTTGAACCCGGTGGCTTGAACTCACACCAGGCACATGTGC
>NW_006159832.1:120848-127347 GCF_000334495.1 Tupaia belangeri chinensis | reverse complement strand
AAAAAAAAAAAAAAAAAACTCTCAAAACCAAACAAAACACTGGTGTGTATGTATACTTTAGATTTGAGAACTATAAGTCATAATTGATTGAACTTAGTCAGTTTTTAGTGAATTGGGTCTGGGAAATCCAAATAAGACCAGGAATCATTGAGATATGAGGAAATAGAGATAGTAAATACAGACTACTCCTTGAAGGAGTTTGACTGTGAACAAGGTGTACAGTTGTCCCATGCTGTCCATAGATACATATCCTAAGACCCCCATCCCCAGTGGATACCTGAAACTGGAGAGTACTGAACCCCATATATGCAATTTTTTCCTACATACCTATACTTTTCACTAATGGAAACACTTCATACTTTGTCTTATATATCTGAATTTCCAGTATTACTGCTGGAAATGTTCATGCACTTTTGAGTCATTAAGTAAAATAAGGGTTCTTTGAACAGAAACACTGCCATACTGCACAATTGCTGTTAAACCATGAGCTGGCAAACAGATGATTCAGATCCTGTTCAGGATGGAGCTGGAGTGTGCTATTTAAAATGTATCAACTTTTTTTTTTTCTGAAATTTAATGTGTGGACCATGATTAACTCTAGGTAACTGAAACCTATAAAGCAAGCTGTAGATAAACAGGGATTATTTATATTTGTGGTTTGGGGAGTTATTTGGGAGAGGCTGACTGCTAGGTTAGTTGAAAGGAATTAAACTGGATGAGAAGGCCATTGAAAGCAGGTCTAGGATTAGAGTGAGCCTAGAGAGGCCCCTTAGGGCACTCACCTTCAGGTAGTGACTGCCCCTAAATTTTGGACCATGAGGATCTTATCTGGCCACTTAGTCCCTGCCCTGAGGCTAAGATCAAAGGCTCAGAGCAGACTGAAGTAGAGAAGAATCAGAATATGGGAATAGGATGTACTTTTGTCAAAACTAGAACCTAAAGTTTTTTGATACTTTGAGGTAGAGAAACCTGAGGAAGTTTGCATCTCAAGATGTCTAAGACATACTTGGAATAGAAATAAGTTAATTATCACTTGAACATGTGAGTTGACCAAGTAGTTTAGAGGAGTACTGACGCAGGAGAGCTGGGTAATTGGACCAAACACCCATGCTGGTTCTTGTCATACAGAGAGGAAAGTGGAGTTTAGGAAAAGAAAAACTGCTTCCAATACAATGGAAGGTGTCCTGAATGGATTGCTGAAGGGTAGCTAGAGACAGATGTTTGTTTTTTTTTTTTTTTTTAGAGAGGTTTTTCGCTATAGAGCGCCAGACAAAAGACAGAAAGTGAGAAATCACCCCCCGGGGGGGATGATCACGACACAATCCCTTCTCCATTCTCCTCTCGGGATCTTGGGCACGCATGCACACGCGCCCAGTGTGAGTTTTAAGCCACCGCGTCCAGGACAGGAACCGCGGTCGACTACGTGGGAGTCCAGCGACAAAGCCATTACACTAACTTGCTGGTTCCCAAGATGATGGTTTTTTTTTTTTTTTAATCTAGCAGTCGGAGCAATGGGCTGGCTCTCTGACAAGGAGGTGGGCTTTAGAAAATAGTCATATGGTAGGTAGTCTGAGTGATTTATTACCCTATTCTTTGTGGCGTCAGCAGACCATAGTATTCTGTACATTGTGTTAAAATAAAGTCATTAAATAGAAACTGTTGCCCTTAGCTATAATTGCTTTGAGTACCAGTGTTGCCAGATTTTGACTGAATACTTAGCCTTACCCTTGTCTGTGTTCTCAATATCTCTATCTCTTGTCTTATTAGCAAGCAGTCATAAATTCTTTAGAGACATGTAAAAGGGGTGTATATTGTATATTAACCAGACCATAGATGAAGAATAGAGACTTCATTAAAAAGAAAATACGGTGATTTCCTTTCTGGCCCTTACCCTATCTACTTGTAAGTGCATTGAGCTCCCATCTCAATATTATGAAGATCTTAGATCTCTTGGATTTTGTTTGTTTGTTTGTTTGTTTGTTTTTGCCATAGGGCACGTGTGCTTGCCAGAAAGACAGAGAGAGACAGAGACAGAAAGTGAGAAATCACTCCCCGGGGGGATAGCCACACCACAATCCCTTTTCCTCCTAGATTCTCCTCTTGGGATCTTGAGCACACAGGCACATGTGCCCAGCTTGAGTTTAAGCCAGTGGGTCTGGGACTCGAACTGTGGCCGACTTCATGGGAGTCCAGTGACATAGCCATTACGCCAACTGTGGTCCCTCTTGGATCTTTTTAGTTCGTACTTTTTATTTCAAAAAATTTTGAACAGAAAAGTTGAAAAAATAATACAGTGAACATAGATTGATCAGTTCTTAACATTGTAGCATGCTTGCTTTATCTCTATATTTATATAGTATATTTAGATATGTATGTGTGTATTCATATATATATTAGATATATTAGGTAATTGAGAAAGTCATCATGTGTTTTTCTTTTTTTGAGAGAAAGATTTTGTTTGTTTGTTTGTTTTTGCTTTAGGGTGTGTGCAGTTACTGGAGAGACAGACAGAAAGCGAGAAGTCATCCCCCAGGGGGTTGGTCATACCACAGTCCCTTCTCCTTTCTCCTCTCAGGATTTGGGGAATAACCATTATCAATTAATAGTGATTTCCTAGTTATTTTTTAAAGTGGTTGAATCAATTTATGCTTCTACTAGTTTATCAAAGTTCCTTCTTCTGTATATGCTTGGTTTTCTTGTTCTTTGTTTTCATCCATTCCAGAGTGTTTCTTTTGTACTTCGAATTTGCATTTTCCTACACTTTTTCATATATTTGTTTTGGTTCCTATCCAGTCTTATAGCTTGTATTTATGTTTGGTTTTCGTTTTCTTCTTGATTTGTAAGAATTTTCTTATATTTTACATTTGACTCAACACTGATATGAATTACAGTATTTCTCTTAACTCTGTGTCTTTTCATCTTTTTTAGTTTTTGCTATAGGGTACGTATAATTGATGGAGAGAAACAGAGAAAGAGAAGAGAGAAATCACCCCCCACCCAAACTCAGGGGATGACCATACCACAATCCCTTCTCTATTCTTTTTTTGGATTTAGGGCATGCACACATGCCTGGTGTATTTTCCAAGCTGTCAGGTCCTAGACTCAAACCATGAATTCAGCCATGTGGAATCCAGTGCCTTAACTACCAAGCCACCTGCAGGCCTCCAAATGCATTTTTTTTCCTCTTTTATATTCATGATAGAATGTATGTGTGCACCCATGAAAGTGAATGAACAAGAGAGAGAGAGAAAGGGAGAGAAAATCGCCCTCCACCAAAACTGGCCACACTGGGATACTTTCACTAGTTCTCCAGCCCTTCGGCTCCTGGGCTCTAGTACAAGTACCTGGTATGTTTCAGGTCCCTTATTCAAACTGGGATCATCAGGTGGGAATGAGCATATTTGAGGAGTATGTCACCTCTGTACCATGGAGCTGGCCTATGAATACATGGCTTTTAGTTGGAGAAATTTTTCAATGATTATTTCTTTCCTGAGTTCTTTTCCACTTTCTCTACTCCTGTATTTCTTTAACTATGATTAAGTAGCTGCTGAGTATTCTAGTTTTAATTTGTGATACTCTTTTTTTTTGGAGAGATTTTCGCTATAGGGCACATGTGCTCGCCAGACAGACAGAGACATAGAGACAGAAACCGAGAAATCACCCCCCCAGGGGGGATGGTCACGCCACTTTCCCTTCTCTTCTTGGGATCTTGGGCACACACGCACACGCGCCTGGCGTGAGTTTTAAGCCACCGGGTCCGGGAAGCAAACCATGGTCGACCATGGGATTCCAGCAACATAGCCATTACGCTAACTGCTGGTTCCCAAGTAAATGCTCTTAATTTTAATTTTCTATGACCTTGTTTTTCTTTAATTTAGTAAGCTTTTCTTAAATGTCTTTAATTATCTGACTCTGCTACCATTCTTGCCAATTTATAAAAATGCAGTAAGTTCTTTAGTGTGCTTTTTCTTTTCTGTTTTCTTTATCTCTATAAGGCTCCATCTCTGTTGTTTAGTTATACAGTTTTTTGAGAAGGAGTAGGTATAAATATGTATATGATATTATCTTAACTAGAACATATATGTTTTTAAGCATTGTTATGCATTCATTTGAGTATTTCTCTGGGACAGATTTTTTTTTTTTAAGGGATTTTTTGTTTGTTTGTTTATTTTGACTGTTGGCCCATTTTTTTTTTTTAAGGGATTTTTTGTTTGTTGGGCACATGTGCTTGCCAAAGAGGGGATGGTCACACCACAGTCTCTTCTCCTCCATTCTCCTCTTGGGATTTTGGGCACCCATGCACATGTGTCCAGCATGAGTTTCAAGCCTCTTAATCCAGGACTCAAACTGTGGTCAGCCATGTGAGTGTTTAGCACCTTAACCAGTATGGCACCTGTGGGCCCCTCTCTGTGACTGATTAGGAGAAATGTAATTGCTGGGGTAAGGGTTTTGGACATCTTTATTTTTACCTTTTTTTTTTTTTTTTTCAGTTAAAGATAGGGACTCTCTTTCTCTTCCTGTGTCAGTCTCCCAAGTAGCTAGGACTGCAGACATGCACCATTATGCTCAGCATTTTGACAAATACTGAACAAAGTATACTTTTTAATCAATTTTACTTAACAAATTGTGAGCAAATAGTAATGAACATTTTGTTTTCTGCATTTTATCTGCAGGTTTCAAAAACTTTTAACAAACAAGTGACTCATGTTATATTCAAAGATGGGTACCAGAGCACTTGGAACAAAGCTCAGAAAAAAGGGGTAAAACTTGTCTCAGTGCTATGGGTTGAAAAGTAAGTAGTTTTTCTCTTGTTTCCTTAACTGTCTAAAGTTGGTAAGGTGTGGAAATGTTTTATGTGGATTACAGAACAAGATAAAGTTTAATTTCCATATTTTTTCTGCTTATTGGGCGAATAATGTAACATCCTCAAGCTTCAGTGCATGCCCTAAATCCAAAACATGGATATAATTTGATACTTAATTTTACCTACAGGGAAGATCAGTGCAAAGATCCTGAGATTGGAGGAGGGGGTGGGTGATGATTGGTATATTCAAGAAACAAGGAAGAATGTATTAGATTGTCCTAGATCAGGTTGCAGTAACAAAATATCACAGACCATGTAACTTAAACAACAGGAATTAATCTTTTTACACTTCTGCAGTCTGTAAGTCTAAGATCAAGGTGTCCACAGCGTTGTTTCTTCTGAGGCGTCTCTGTGTGACTTGCAGATGGACATGCTCTTCATGTGTATTCACGTGGTTTTCATCCACCCAAGAATCAGATATGCACAGAGATAAGACTATATGAAGACACAGGGAGAAATGTGAAGTTGTATCTTACTATAGTTTTGATTTGTATTTCCCAAAAGACTAATGATGTTGTATACTTTTCTTTTCTTTTCTTTTCTTTTTTTTTTGGAGAGGTTTTTTTGCTATAGGGCGCATGCGCTCGCCAGACAGAGAGAGACAGAGAGACAGAAAGTGAGAAATCACCCCCCCAGGGGGATGGTCACGCCGCAATCCCTTCTCCTCCATTCTCCTCTCAGGATCTTGGGCACGCACGCACACGCGCCCAGTGTGAGTTTTAAGCCACCGGGTCCGGGATGCGAACCGCGGTCAACTATGTGGGAGTCCAGCAACATAGCCATTACGCTATCTGCTGGTTCCCAATGTTGTATACTTTTCAATGGTTAATTGGCTATTGGTGTATATTTGGAGAAATATCTACTCAAATACGTTCCTAACATTAAAAATTTGTTTATCTTTTTGTTATTGAGCTGTAAAAGTTCTTTATATATTCTAGATAGTAGACCCTTTTCACACATGCAATAGCAAACATTTTCTCCTGTTCCATGGGTTATCTTTTCATTCTCTTATGTTATTTGAAGCACAAAAGTTCTTAATTTCTATTAATCCCAGTTTGTTTTTTTCTTTTGTTGCCTTTGTTTTAAATGTCATATCCAAGAAATGATTTCTTAATCTCAGGGCACAAAGATTTATACGTATATTTTCTTATAAGAGTTTTATAGTTTTATCTTTTATGTTTAGGTATATATCCACTTTTAATTGTTATTTGTGGTTGATGTAGGTTTCTATGTTTGTCCCTTTTTTCATAAGAATTCTTTATTTATTTTATTTATTCATTCATTTTTTTTTAAATTTTAACTTTACCAGAGAGAGACACATAGAAAGAGAGGGAGAGGGAAAGTGAGAAAGCAGGTCACCTAGTCTGGAACTCCAACCACAGTTGGCCATATGGGAGTGTCCAGCACCTTAACCACCACACCACCTGCTGATCCCATCTACCTTTGTTCTTTCACCTGTGTAACCTAGTTGTTTCAGCAGCATTTTTTGAAGAGATGGTTCCCATTAAATGGTCTTGGTATTGTTAAAATTGGCTGAACATAGATGCAAGGGTTTATTTCTGACTTTTTAATTTAATTTAGTTGACCTATATGCTTATGCTCATCTTTTTTTTTTTTTTTTTTTTTTTGAGATTT
>NW_006159832.1:96498-120694 GCF_000334495.1 Tupaia belangeri chinensis | reverse complement strand
CCAACCCACCGGGTCCGGGACGCGAACCGCGGTCAACTACGTGGGAGTCCAGCGACATAGCCATTACGCTAACTGCTGGTTCCCCTATATGCTCATCTTTATGTCAGTACCACACCATCTTGATTTTTATAGCTTTGCAGTAGATTTTTTTATATTGGTGTTAGTCCACCAACTAACTAACTTTCTTTCTTTCTTTGAATGTTCTTTAGCCTTTTTGAATCCCTTCCATGTCCATATGAATTTTATGCCCCTCCTCCAAAAAAAAGTAAGGAAGGGCAACTGGGATTTGATTCAGATTATGTTGGATCTCTAGATTAATTAGGGGAGTATTACTGTATTAATAATGTTTAATCTTCCAGTTCATGAATGTGGATATATTTCCTTTTTTTTAGGTATTTAATTTCATTTGGTGATGTTTTGTAGTTTTCAGTGTACAAGTCTTATATTACCTAGGTTTAATTTATTCCTTAATTTCTTGTTCATTTTGTGTAAGTAAATTGTTTTCATAATTTCATTGTTTTCAGGATTGTCTCTTTTTAATTGTCTATTATTTCATGGTTGGGGAGGAAGGAGAGAGTAGTCTCTAATAAGATCTTCACTTTGTGATCTACCTTCAGCCTCATCCAGCCTGGATCTGACAGGCACATGTGTACCTGTTGTGTTCAATGATGTCCCAGGATGTAAAACCAGAACCCTCCCATGTGGGTCCAATAATGCAGAGGATTACATTACCTCTCTGCCACTACAGCTGGCCCCATAGTTTCATTTTTTTTTTAGTTTTTAGTTGCTAGTATTTAGAAATATAGATGATTTTTATATATTTGATCTTACATCCTACAGTTATGCCAGACTTGTTTATTAGCTTTAAGTATTTATGTGGTGTCACATCATCTGTAGATGGAGATAGTTTTACTTCTTTTACAGTCTAGCTGCCTTTTATATCCTTTTCTTGCCTAGTTGCCTTGCCTAGAGCCTCAAGCTATATGTTGAATAGAGGAAGTGGCATGGCCAGCAGGTGGCATGGAGGATAAGGCAGCTGGATAACGCATGGCTGATTGTGTTGTTAGAGTCCCAGACCCAGTGGAATGAAAATCATACCAGGAGCAAAATCCCAAGAGGATAATGGAAGAAAAGAGATTGTGGGATGTCTTTCCTCTTTGGGGATGATTTCCTGCTTTCCCTTTCTCTTTCTCTGTCTCTCTTTGGCAAGTGCACATGCCCTGTAGTAAGCAAACAAACAAAAAACACAGCAAAAGAAAGTGGCAAGAGTAGATATCCTTATCTACTCACCCTATTATTGATCCCAGAGAGAAAAACTTTTACTGTATCATTGCTAAGTATAAATATAACTCCGAATTTTTTGCAGATACCTTTATCAAGTTGCAAGTTTCCCTCTTCCTTTTTTTTTTCACCATTATTCATTATTAAGATTTTGTCCAGTATGGGGCCAGCAGATGGCATGGTGGTTAAGAACACTAGACTCCCACATGGCTGACCACAGTTCAAGTCCTGGACCTGGTGTCTTGCTTGTTCACTTTCCCTCTCTCTCTTTCTCCACCACCACCTCTGGTTAGATTTAAATAAATAAATAAAGTTAAATAATTTTAAAACTTTTTTTTAAAAGATTTTGTCTAGTACATTTTTCTGCAATGACTGATCTTCATATGGTTTTTGTTTTTCATTGTTTTCATTCATATGATTGTTGTTTTTATTTGTTTGTTTATGTTTGCTAGAGGGCACATGTGCTCTCTAGAGAGAGACAGAGAGAGAGGGAAAGTGAGAAATCACTCTCCGGGAGGATGGCTACACCATAATCCTTTCTCTTCCATTCTCCCCTCAGGATTTTGAGCACACATGAACATGTGCCCAGAGTGTTTCCAGTCAATGAGGTCCAGTACTTGAACCATGCAGTTGGCCATATGGGATCCAGCTGCTTTAAATCCCCATTCTACCTGCTGGTCACATGATTGAATGCTTTCGTATGGTGAACCAACCTTGCATTTCTAGGGAAAATTCTGCTTGATCATGTTCTGTACATTGTCTTTTGTGCTGGATCAGTTTGCTAGTGTTTTAATTATTTTTTTATTTTGTATCTATATTTATATGGAACATTGGTCTGTAGTTTTTTGTTTTTTTTTTAATTTTAATATCAGGGCAATACTGTCATCAAAATGAGTTGAAATGTGTTTTTCCGTTTTTGAAGAACTTCTAATAAGGATTGGTATTAATTCTTCTTCAAACATTTGGTAGGGTGCCAGCATTTGGTGTGGTGGTTAAGGCACTGGACTCCCAGATGACCCACCATGGTTCAAGTACTGGACCAGGCAGCTTGAAAATCACACTGGGCACATGTGTTCATAAACAAAATCCTGAGAGAAGAATGGAGAAGAAAGGATTGCAGCCATCCACCTGGGGTGGGGGGGAGGTGATTTCTCACTTTCCCTCTGTCTGTGTGTCTCTCTCTAGCAAGTGCATGTGCCCAGTGGCAAAATATAAAAAAAAAAAATGGTATTAATATCATAGAATTTGCCAGTGAAGCTATCTGAGCCTGGCTACCTTGGCTGCCTTTTATTGTTGTTGTTATTATTATCATCATCATCATTATCATTATTTATTTAATTTCTTGTTATGTGTCCTTTTAGATTTTTTATTTCTTCTTGTGTCTGTTTCAGTAGTGTATGCCTTTCTATTTTTTTCCATATCACCTGGATAGTTAATTTGGCATACACTTGTTCATAGTATTGTATTATTATTCTTTTAATTTCTATAAGGTCAGTAGTAAGTTCTCTCTCTCTCTCTCTCTCTCTCTTCTCATCTTGGTCCATGTAGATTGAAGACTTGTTAATTTTCTTCATTTTTTCCCCAACCAACTCTTGATGTCATTTACTTTTCTCTGTTGTTTTTCTAGTCTCTATTTTATTTCCACTGTAATTTTTAAATTACTTCCTTCTACTTGCTTTGGGCTCAGATTGTTCTTTGTCTACTTTCTGTAGGTAGAAAATTAGATTGTGGAATTTGAAATCTTTCTTCTTTTCTAATTTAAGCATTTATAGTTGTAAATATTCTCCCAAGCCTGGCTTTATTAAGTTTGTTATGGTGTGCCTTTTTTTTTTCTCATTGATATTAAAGTACTCCTAATTTCCCTTGTGATTTATTTTATTCATTGGTTATTTAAGAGATTCTTAATTTCTACATCTTGCATGTGGAAAATTTCTTTTGGTTTTTGATATTTTTTTTAGTCTCTTGGTTGGAGAACATATTTTATATTATTTGAGTTATTTAAAATATCTTTAAAATAGATGTTCTTATTTTATATTGACAAAAAGAATAGAAATTGGTACACTTTTTCTGGAAGTTAATTCAACAGAATCTATCATATATGGAGCTGGCCCCATAGTGCAGAAGTTAAGTAACTGTGCACGGGGAGCTAGTTCAAATTCTGGCCCTGATGCCTTAAAAAAACATAACAGGTGCATATGCATATGTGCCCCAAATCCTATCAGGAAGGAGAAATGGAGGAAAATGGGTCCAGCTCCTTGACCTGGTAGTTAGGGTAGCTGGATCACACGTGACCAACTGTTCAGCTCATATCCCAGCCTCAGCAGCTTGTAAACTACTACAGGTGTATGTATGCATACCCACAATCCTGAAAGCAGGGAGAAATGGAAGAGAAGAGATTGTACCATAACCGTGCTCTATTGTGAGGTGCTTTCTCCCTCTCTCTACCTCTCTGTCTCCATTGCAGGTGAGCATATATACCCTCTGTCAAACAGGAAAAAACGTTATTGTTATAGGATCTAATACATGGTATATCCAGGAGAATATTAAATGTGCATTTAGAAAGAATGTGTAATTCTATTATTGGGTATAGTAGTCTATAAATATATGCATATTATTGGGACCAGCAGTTGGCATAATGGCTACGTGCCAGACTCTCATGTAGTCGACCGTGATTCCAGTCCCGGACCCAGTGGCTTATACTCCTGCCAGATGCGTGTGTGTGTGCCCAAGACCCCGAGAGGAGATTGGAAGAGAAAGGATTGCAGCATGGCCATCCCCCCTGGGGGAGTGATTTCTCGCTATCTGTCTCTCTTTCTCTCTTTTTGGTGAGTGCATGTGCCCTATAGCAAAACCGTTTCCAAAATATATACATACATATATATACACACACACACACACATATATGTATATATATATTTTATATATATATTTACATATATATATATATATATATTTATAAAATATGGACTTATACTCCATGACTTTCTGCATCCTGGAGTGCACAAAGAATCCAGTCATTAGGAACAGCACAGAGATCTTCAGTTAGTCTTTTTTTTTTTTTTTTTCCTAACTACACACTCTTCTCGCTTGTGTTTTTATTCCTCTTTGCTACTAACTGAAACACATCCGTGTGCACCAGTACTGCCAGGTCTGCAGGGGGCATATGGAGTCCTAGCCATGCAACCAACTCAACAGAGTCTAGCCCCAGTAGGGAGGCCCCGCAAGAGATGACCTGTACTGGCTGCAGGAAGTCTGTGCTGCTGCTCAGGAGGATAGGGCCAATCATAGCCATAGCTGCAGGTATAGCTGCAGCCTCAACATTCGGTGTCCCCAGGCCTAGCAGCTGCAGGAAGAGCAACTGCAAAGACATAATCGCCTCTGTTCCCAACCCCACATCACACCTTTTAGGATATACAATTACTTAGTATCTGTCAAATAAAAATCTAAAAACTGATACATATACACTTATATATTTATATTTACATATACATTCATTTAAATAAGTACTTTTTAATTGAACACATGTGTGCTCCTTTAATTAACTATATTAGAGAATATCTTTGGCATATAGAGATATATTTCATTTTTGTAATATATGTATAAAATAATAATTTATAGTAGACGTCCAGTAATTTATGTAACTCATCTTTTATTGATGAATATGAGGTCTTGAATTTCAATCAGAAATAGTATGTATAACATTGAGTTCCTATATACTTTACCTTTTGCAGATATGTAAGTCTTTTCATTGGTTTAAATTCAAAAGTAAACTAATTCAAAGGATTTATATGTTTAAATCTGTTTATTCATTTACATTTATTTAAGAGGGCATGTGTGTTTGCTAGAGAGAGAAAGCACCTCCCAACGGAGCATGGTCAAACCACCACCCTTTTTCCTTCATTTCTCCTTTCTGGTAGGATTTGGGGCACATATGCATATGTACCTGTTGCGGTTTTTAAGCCGTCAGGGCCAGAATTTGAACTAGGTCCCTGTGCACAGTTGCTTAACCTCTGCACTGTGGGGCCCGAGATAGATAGATACTGTCGAACTAACTTCCCGAAAAAGTATACCAGTTTCTCTTTTTTTATTGAGATAAAATATCACACCTATGTCCCAATATTTTATGCATAATATAATGGATTAGTCTTTTTTTGGTAAGAGACTTTTTTTTGCCTTAGAGCACATGTGCCCACCAGGGAGGTAGAAAGAGAGGGAAAGTGAGAAATCATCCCCCAGGAGAGATGGCCATGCCACAGTTCCTCCTCTTCCACTCTCTTCCTGGGACCTTGGACACTCACACACGTTATTAGTGTGAGTTTCAAGCCACCAGGTTCAGGACTCCAACTATGGTTGGCTATGTGGGAGTCCAGCGATGTAACCACTACGCCATCTGCTGGCTCCCGAGTCATTCATCTTTTTAATATTTCCTACTTTGTAGGTGAAAAATAATACTACCTTCATTTGTATTTCCCTGATTTTTAGTCACTTTGAACTTTCTTCTACAGAACACGAAGAGCCAAACTGACCTTTATTTTGTATATCCCGTGTCTTTTTTTTGTTTATTAATTGCCTATATAGGATCATTGCTCATTTTCCATTGAAAAGCTGAGCGTTAAATATATACGGTCACTAGGTGTCACTATAAACCCATTTGTTGGATTCGTTCTGGGTTAAAAGCAGACCATATGACAACTAATAAAATTCTGACATGTCCTTTGAATGCTAGCAATTTTTATATAGAAGAAAAAAGAAATACAGAGAAACTAGAGGATTTTTACAGACTAGTGGAGGGATCCATACAACCCTAAGCTCCATTATTTCTAATCATAATGTTCATATCTATATTCTTTTTAATTTTTCAGTTTCTTTATTAGTCCCTAACTTGGATAATTTAGTGTGTGTTAAAAACCCTCCACTACTATGGTAGCGGAGCTCTTTTATTGTCTCGTGCACACACACGCATAAAAGCTGTGTGTATACTTACACACTTGTACACAGGGGGACTTCAAAAAGTTCATGATGGCGTCTCTCTTTTTGAAATTTATTTATTTATTTCTTGAGTGAGAGAGAGAAAAACAGACAGTGTCTCCAAAAGATTGTTAACACTACCATCCACCGATAGCCTCTGGCTGCTAGGGTGCTACTGTGGTTTCTATTGGCTCTTGAATAGCAGCTATTTGGAAATGAAGGTTAAAGAGGTGGTTCTGTTTTAGGGATATATCTCATAACTCTGTTCTTGACCACTAGATGGGGGAATAATGTTACCTTTTTACATTTGTGAAGAAAAATAGGTATCTATCATTGGAAGCTGCTTTGCTACAGGGTAGATTTTAATTAAATACCTGGTAAATATGTTTGTCTTCTGTTTATTTGCTTCATGAAAGAGTAGACGAACGAAGGAAACAGGCACATTTGACAAGGTCTTGTCATACCAGGATCCTCTTCTCTCAACCTTCCAACTAGTTAGAATCTTGGACATAAGCACCTGGTATATTTCAGGTTGACTTGAGATCTGATCCCCTAGTCACACAGGTGGCATCCACACTAAAGATCAGGACTCTATTGCCTACACCAGAGTGGCTGGGTGGAAGCCTGGTTTTAATGTAGTGGCTTCAATATTTTGCTAAGTAAGCTAAGTAAGCACACATTGTTTGCATACATAGAGAGTATCATCATTTAGGACCACTTATTTCTTCACTGTACAAAAATAATAGTTAAACCCAAGTAGATTGAATACAGGAAGTGTCTTTCTATGCATGTTTACATCTTGTCACTCTGATAAATACATTGTTGGAAAGCTTATTTTCAAAGGTGATAGGACATTTATTTTACAACAGTTGCATCTGTGTCATGTACACATTTTATTAGATTGAATCAAGCCTCCACAAACCACTAACTGGAAAGGATACTTATTAGTTTTGTAAATATTGGGAAATTATTTCTGTGAGCCTCAATTTCCTCTGCTGTGAAATAGAACAAAATAGTAGTATTGGGGCTGGCAGGTGGCATGGTGGTTGGTGGTGCTAGACTCCCACATGGCCAACTGTGGTTCGAGTCCCAGACCTGGCAGCTTGCTTTCTCACTTCCTTTCTCTCTTTCTCTCACTCACTCTCTGTGTCCCTCTCTGGTCTGAATAAATAAAGTTAAATAAAATAATTCTTTTTTTTTAAAAAGAAAACAGTAGTATTAATATATACCTATGAGAGTTGGTGTGAGAGTTTTTTGGAGCTGGCCGAACTTTATCATCGTGATTTATAATTTTTCATTTTCTTATTTTTATAAGTTTATTTGAGAAAATAAACTTTATTTTTATAAGTTTATTAATAAATTTTTGTAAGTTTCTTCTGAGATAAAACAAAATGGGGGGATGGGCAGAGAAAGAGAAGCAGCACCCTCAACAGGGCCTTGAGCCCACAGTCCACTCCAACCGCATCCCACCCTGGATTGTGTGTGCCCAGTGTGCTCAGGGAGGTTTCCTGATGTGAACCCAGTATCCTCCCATATAGGTCAGCCTCCCAGAGTGTCATGTTTTACTGCCGCATCAACGTCTACCCACCAGTGGTTATCATTTTAATGATACATATATGATAATATGATTGTCAGGTTCTCTTCATCTGTATCTTTTGTCCAGATGCATTCCCACTACCTTTTGCTCTTTTGTAGCTTGTAATGGTAAATAGGTATTATCTTGCTTAAGAAAAAATTGATTAAACCTACTCAGGATGGACATTGGTTATTAAAGGCCTTTCAAAGAGGCAAACTAAGAAACATTTTCCTTCTCATTCTCTTCACCCTTCCTGCCATTTTTCTATCTTGTTCATGAGATCCAGTATTCTGACCATTCCATTAACTACAGGCTTTCTACAGGTGGTAATAGGTTTGTTTTTTTTAAGATCAGCTTTATAAAAATATGATTTACATGAACTAAAATGTATCTTTTAAGTGTACGGTCACACTGAGCTTTGGCAAATATATTGATGTATGCCCATGTCTCCACCACCACAACAACATATGGGGCATTTTTGTCAGCCAGGAAGTTTTCTTGTGTCCATTTGCAGTCAGCTTCCTTGCCCCTATTTCCACCCCAGAGCAGTCACTAATCTGGTTTTTATTATTGGAAAATTAACGTCACCTATTCTAGGATTTCATATACACGGACTCATCTAGTACATACTATATTTTGCCTGGCTTCTTTCAGTTATGGTGATGTTTCTGAGATTTATATCTACATCGTTTTTTATAGGAGTAGCCCCATTTCCTTTTTATAGCTGTGTAGTATTCTAGTGCATGTACAAACTACAGCACGTTCATCCATTCACCAGTTGATGGATATCTGGGTAGTTGTTGGTTTTTTATTATGAATAACCAAAATTACTGCGGACAATCACATTGGTATCATTTTTATGTTTTCACTTCTCTTGGGTCATTACCCAGACTTCTCCAAGTTGGTTTTGTCACTTTTCATTCTTTTTTTTTTTTTTTTTTTTGCTATGAGGCATGTGTGCTCTCCGGAAAGACGGAGACAGAGAGACAGAAAGCAAGAAATCACCCCCCAGGGGGGATGGCCACGCCTCAGTGCCTTCTCCTCCATTCTCCTCTCTGAATCTTGGGCATGCACGCACAAGTGCCTGGCGCGAGTTTAAGCCAGGGTCCAGGACTCAAACTGTGGTCGACTACATGGGAGTCCAGAGATATAGCCATTACGCCAACTGCTGGTCCCAGTCGCTTTTCATTCTCATCAGTCAGGCATGCATAGATGTTCCCCTTGCTCTACATCTTTACTTGGAATTTATCTATCTTTTGAATTTTAGCCATTCTAAGATGTATATAGTGAAATCTTTTTTTCAAAACAATGTTTTCAGATCTAATTTATGTACAATTTGCTCATTTAAAGTGTACAGTTCAGTGGTTTCAAATTTATTCAGTTATGCAATCATCACCACAATTTTGAAACATTTCATTATCTCAGAATAAAACCTTGTGCTTTGCAGCAGTCACTTCCCAGACCCCCTCACCTCCCCAGCCAGTGGCAACTATTCATCTACTTTATATAGACTTTTCTGTTCTGGCCATTTCACATACATGGGATCATATAATATATGGTCTTTGTTTCTGGCTTTTTCTTAGTATAATGTTTTTAAGGTCCATTCATATATATCAGTTTTATTCATTTTTATTATCAAATAATGTATAATTGAATAGATATACACACATACAAACATGCATTCATGGTAGAGAGAAGAACTTGGCTAGCTTATGGTCTGATGGTTAAGTGAGCTGAATTCCACATGGCCAATTGTGTAGTTTGCGTCCTAGACCAGACCCAAGAGCTTGAGAAATACACCATGCACATATGCATTTGTGCCTAAAACCCTTAAAGAAGGGAGAAACAGAGAAGGGATTGCAGTGTGATCGTGCCCCATGGGGGGTGCTTTTTTGCTCTCCCTTTTTCTCTCCTTCTCTATCTCTGGTGAGTGCACATGCCCTCTAGCAAATTAAAAAGAGAAACAGAGAGAAGAACCAAAATGGCAAAGCTTAATATGAAAAACAGTGGTCTCTTTGCTGACCTTATTTTTAACCCCTAATTTCTCTTCTCTAGAGGCAGCCCCTTTCAACACATGTCACTGTATCTCTATGTTGTCTAACTACTACTGCCCTGATTTTTCAGTTTTGGACATTATCTAATGACTTTCTGATAGGGAAGTGAGAATGCAGTTTCTCACTATCCCTCTCTTGGGATACTTCATATCAACATATATATATCTGCTATTTTCACCAATACACACACAGTCTTTTTTTGCTCTTTACTCCAGTATATGGCATGTATTTTGCTTAAATCAGTAGTTTGTGTTTATGTTATTATGATTCTGAAAGTTCTTTTTAGCTGAATTTCAAAATGTATCGTAAATATATTTTCTTTTATGCAAAATTTGTTTTCCTACTTGGCCTGCTGTCTGTAAGTCCAAAGCTACTCAGCTTCAGTTGTCTAAATACTGACCCAGTGTTTTTGCTTTGGTGCAGTTGTGAAGTCTCACTGTCTCTTTTCAGGTATCCAGGCTGTAGGCTGCTCTCCACTCCTGCCCATTCTCGTTATGTGAATGCACCTTATGCATTTGAGTCCTGCTGAGTGAGGTTTGAGGAAAGCATCTGGTCATTCCTTGTCTCTTCCCTGTCCCAACTCTCAGGCATGGGTTTCCGTTTTCTTTATTTGTTTGCCTTTTCAGTTCCCCAGACAGCTCTTATCTAGTCTCTATTTTTGTTGGTTTACGCCTTTTTGTTTTCCTTTACTGTCATCTTATTGAACTTTTTGGAGGACAGGAAAAAAGCATGTTGTACTCGGTTCACCAGATTTAACCAACAGTCAAAAACGTTATGTTTATTGCCCAAGTAAGACTAGCTTTAGAATCCCCTGCCCTCCACTCCCCACTGCCTTTGCTGAAATGTTTAGCATATCCTACCTACCTCAGTCATTGCAGTAGCCCCTGACTAGTCTCTTTGCCCTTAGTGTCATTGTCCTGAAACTGAACCTTTAGGTGCCCAGTTCATGGATGCTCATTTGCTTGGCAAATAGAACCCCCAAGGATGACCTGACTTCTTTCTTTGTCACTAGTCTTCCTAGCTGATGTTTATTCATTCAGTCATACAGTGTATATTTTTCAAAAAATACCATGCTGTTTACGCCATCGTGCTTTTGTCTGTGCTCTTCCTCCAGATGGAAGAGCTCCCTCCTCCCAGTTTTGCTTCCTCATCAGAATCTGATGACTGTCTCCAACTCCATTAAGCCCTTTTTTTGTTCCTCTTCTATTGATTAGGTCGTTGGGAAAAGCATGGCTTTTTTTTTTTTTATGTTTTTCTGTGCAAAAATGCATTGTGACTTTCCCAACCACACAATAGTTTTACTTCTGTTGTTAAAATTATTGCACTAGATCCTTTTTTTAAAATTTTTTTTTACTTTTTTTCGCAAGTTTCTTTCTTGTCTGGCTTAGTAGAAGATTTGTTTTCTCATATCTGCTTCTGCATTCAGTTTATTGAGAGTGCACATGTGAATTAGCTTCTAAAATCTCCACTGTATATTCATTATAGAATGAGAAATAAAAAAGGAAAATAACATGTTTGTATTACCATAAAAATAGCTTTGACTTTCCATACTCTCAAACAGGTACCAAGAATGTGAAGGGTCTTCTGATTCAAGTGAAATTTGCTATCCTAGTGGTAACTACTGTTGTCATTTAACCTATAGAGCATACTGTGCCGTACTGACATTGATTGATTGATTGATTGATTGATTGATTGGAGAGGTTTTTGCCATAGGGCGCATGAGCTTGCAAGAAGGACAGAGAGATAGAAAGCGAGAAATCACCCCCCAGGGGGGATGGCCATTCTATAATACCTTCTCTTCCATTCTCCTCTCGGGATCCTGGACATGCATGCACACGTGTCTGGTGTGAGTTTAAGCCACCGGATCCAGGACTTGAACCGTGGTTGACTACATGGGAATCCAGTGACATAGCCATTACGCCAACTGCTGGTCCCCATACAGACATTTCTGAAGCTTCCTTTTCATTCTTGATATATTTCATAGTGCTTTCTATGTCAGTATGATTGTATTCATTTAATTATTTTTAAATAATTGATTTGTATATTAGGTATTTAACAGTGATGGTTTTATGAAATGTAGTTGAGATTGGTTAGGAACCGTACCATAAAAAGACTTAAACAGCAGTTAAGTGTGATGATTTGTAAACATGGAAGTAATTGAAAGTTTTTGATCCAAGTTTGGGAGGTGAGTAAAATGTTTTAAGATTAATAGTTCAGAAATATATAAATGAATTTAAAAAAGAGAAATGATGGGACCAGAGATCATCTTGAAAATCATTGGATTGTTTAGAATTGGATGACTGAATGCTTAGAAGGAAGAAATCAAAATACAAAAGGTTGAATAACATAAAGGGAGGAGAACTGGCAGGGTGTGAGGACAGACAGATATGCAGGGAGGAGGCCTGACTATGAGCAGCTGGGATTACACACCTGGCTCTCTAGGGTGATTGTGATATCTTGACAGAAACACACATAAATAGAACAACCCAGTTATGGAGGAGGAATAGGCTCTCTGGCCTGAGTTTCTTTAGATCCTTTCAACCTCTGAAATTTTATAGCCTGTTTACTCTTAAATTATATATTAAATAGCATCTGCTTATAATTTCAGATCTGTAACACACTTCTACCTTTATGAATGCATGTCATGTACTCATATGAGACTGTTGCATAAAATTGTGAAAATGTTGCATAAAAATTGTGCTTCCTTTCCCTCCTTCTTACTTCTACTCTGACACTTAAGAAAACACCATGGAGAGAAGATTTTAAAGTTTAATTTACATTGACTTTTGCATTTGTTATTAAATGTACTTACTTTAAAATGTTTGTTGAAATGACTTGTGCATGGATTTTCTTTAAGTTGCTGATATATATGCAGATTTAGTGTTGTATAAATGTAATAGAAATAAATAATCATTAGACTACTGCAATTTAATTATACAGATGCAAGACAGCTGGAGCACACATTGATGAATCATTATTCCCTGCAGCTAATACTAAGGAACACTTACCAAGCTTAATGAAGAAAAAAGTAAGTATGTAATTTCAGTGTAGAAAGTGGCAATTATGAATTTATTTATTCTTTTTTTAATTCCTAGAAGATAAAACTTTTAGCAGTGTATTTAAGAATGGTATTAAATATGCTGATGATATTTATTCTTTTCATGTAGCATTTTTTAAGAAGTTTTAGATATTATTTTATCCTATGAATATGTTTATGTAATTTCTAAGAATGAATGAGACTATGGTTGGTCCCAGAAAAAGTCAGTATTGCTAAGAGACCAACAAAACTCAGGTGCTTTGGTAATAACTTCAGAATTAGGTTATGTCTATAGTAAAATACCTTTATTCTCTTTAACCCAGAAATCTTCAAAGTCCAAAGCATGTATAGCTAAGTGTACAAACTCCTGGGACCCATGGTTACAAAGCAGCCATTAATTAGTACATTTCATTTTGTGCAGATACTTTAGTGAAAACAGTGCAGGCTGGTTCTAAGACCATTGAAATTAACCTACCAACACATCTTTGACATAATTTACTTATCTATATTGTTGACTTTCTGTCAGCTATACTAGAGTACAGCACCTTGATAGCAAGGATCTTTCTAGGTTGCAGGACCACACTTGACTCATAATGACATTTTTGCTAATGAACAAGTGTATACTAAGTGAATGGTTAAAAGAAGTTCTTTAAGACCAGAACAAAAGAAGTTAGAATAGGTACTTGGAAAGCAAATTTGAACTGGTAGTTTTGAAAAACCGAAAGACATTTAGATAGATTTAAATTTCTCTGGGTCCTTTAAAAAATAGCTTAGATATAGAAGTAGGAGTAGGTGAAGTCGATGGAAAGTTCAGTTTTGTATTTGTGCTGATGACTGGGCTAAAGTTAGGGAGTTAATGGGTAACTCCAAAGAAGAGAAAGTAGTGGGTAAGGCTAAGAATGTGTAGTGTATTTTAAAAGAGACATTCTCTTTGGTAGTTTAAAATAATTGCTTTTATGTTTTGCTATTATGTCATGATATGAGAAGAAGATGACATGAGAATAGCAAGAAATGGGAAGTTCTTAGTTTTTACCAAGAACTATATAGAAAAGAAGAATGTCAGGATCCTGAAAATGTGCAGAAAACATAGTTATGTAGTATAGAGCTTTTTATTCAGTCTTATTTTTTTAAATAATTCCATTAAAAAATACTTATTGCCAACTCATATATAGTACAAAAAACACCTATTTTAGAAGTTTTTATAAGAGGACCAGCCCCATGGCTAATGGTTCTGTCTTGTCTATCTCTCTTTCCTTTTTGTAAGCACCTGTAAAATTAAAAAAAAAAAGCTTTTATTAATGATGTTATAAAATATAAATTTTTGTGAAAGGACTTTTTTCTTTCTTAAACAATTCTAATACAGCATTACTTATTTTTCTGTCCTTTCTGTACAGCGAAAGTGCATGCAGCCGAAAGATTTTATTGCTAAAACTCCAGAAAATGATAAAAGACTTCAAAAAAAAATTGAGAAAATGACTAAAGAGCTACAAAGGCAAAAAACAACTCTAGGTAAGCCAAGAAATATACTCCCTTGCGCTTTTGTTCATACATCTTGTTTAATGTTCCTGATGACTGGTAGCATTCAGGATGAGATAGCTAATAAAGCCTTACAGTAGTTTTAGGCTGGGAAAGAGAAAATAAAATATAAGTTGCCTATAGCAAACTTGAATAAGAGTCATGGTCAAGCCGTGCTTTTAGCTAATTGACCACAAAGTCTTAACTGTTCATCAGATTGCTGACAGATTTTTATTTTCAAGTGTGATTATAGAAGAAAAGCAAACTTTACTAATAAACCTGACTGAAATAAGTCTGTATTTATTTCTTTAGAGATTCATAGATTTAAATCTGTGATGGAGTAGAATTAAGTAGAACAATAGCTCTCATACTGCCACTACATAATTTTCCAAAAATTTATCATTTGCTTCCACACTCAGTCATCTGATCGTCTCTGTTGGGGTGTGCGGGTTCTTCCCCCACAAAGCTACCCTAACTGTGGTCTTTCTACCTATTCAAGCCAGAAACATGGAATTACCCTTGACATATCTTTCCCCTTGACACTACACCTATAAAACCATGACCCCATTCCTGTAATAATTGTGTGACTCCTATACTTCTCGTTCTCTTACTCCCAGTTTTCATCATCTTTCCTGTAGCATTACAGCTGCTGCTTAACCAGGCTTTCTGCTCCATCGTGTCCTTACCATCCATCTATGCTTTAGTTAGAATGATGTAAATCTTAGAGCTTGACAGCCCACCCTGTTTTAAAGTTCCCTGGTATCATTTCAAGAAGTACTTAGGGGATTAGCAGTTAGCGTAGTGGCTATGTTGCTGGACTCCCATGTAGTCAACCATGGTTCGAGTCCCAGACCCAGCGGCTTAAACTCATGCCGGGCTCATGTGTGTGCATGCTCAAGATCCCAAGAGGAGAATGGAGGAGAAGGGATTGTGGTGTGGCAATCCCTCCCGGGCTGAGGGGGGCGGTGGGCGGGTGATTTCTTGCTTTCTGTCTCTCTCTGTCTTTTTGGCGAGCGCACATACCCTATAGCAAAACAACCTCTCCAAAAAAAAAAAAAAAAGAAGACAAACTATTTAGGATAAAATAATATAATATAAATATATATATATATACACATACATATATTTATATTATTTATATATTATAAATATATTTATATATATGTTAAGTTTATTGAGAGAGAGCAAAGGATGGAGGGCTGGAGGAACGGAGAGAAAAGGAGAAAGACAGATAGACAGGGACCCCTACTGGATCGTGTCCTATCCCTGTCTTCCCTCTAGCTCTCAAGCCACCAGAACAAACCACAGTCATACCCAGTATATTCACATTGACTCACAAACCAGACTTGGCTCAGCATTGTGCAAAGGTGCCCTACTGACAGCACCGCCAGAAATCCTCTATGTAATATGTCCTGTAACCTAGTAGGACCCATATCTGGTCTCTTCCTGTAGCCTCAGGTCAACATCTCACCACTTTCCTATAATTCTTTATACTTTTGCTACTTTGACCTTATATCTTATATTAGTGATAGTGTATTTGAAAAGAATACAACAAAATGGGAATGTAGATATAAATTTTTCCCTTTTTAGACCAAATGTGTACCTTAATAGAAATTGCCTGTTAAAAACTACCAATATCTCAATAGAAGAATGGAAGAGAAGGGATTGTGGTGTGACCATCCCCGCTGCGTGATGATTTCTTGCTTTCTGTCTCTCAGTCTCTCTCTGTCTCTCCAGCGAGCACATGTACCCTATAGCAAAAACCTCTCTTAAAATAAATAAATAAATATACCTACAGCTATTAAGTATTCATGAGTCAACTAATATAGTTCTGTGTATTGTCAGAACTATAGTGAGGGTTGTCCGGGTCTAAGAGTTGCAAAGGAAAAGATATTGAATGATTCTTGGTATTTTATTATTGGGGTGAGGGCAGAATGGCAAAATCCTGAAGGTCTCTGAGTATATGCAAGGTATACTCCAGAAAAATGTAAAACTTTGTACCCACACAAAACAAGCCCATAATTTTATGATTCAGCGAACAATCTGATCCCATTTTATACAGTCAAGTTCACGTTTGGGTCTGGGAGTGGTGATTAGTTGGAGCAGTTTCTAAAACCTGGGGTAAAAACCCCATTTGGGAACCAAATTACATTCTGTATTCTGGATTTCTTCTTTTACTAGATATGTGATTTTTTAGTAAGTTATTTAACTTCTTTATCTCAATTTCTTTTGTCTTTAAATGGTGATACTGGTACCTAATATTTTGGATTTGGGGACACTTAGATAAGATAATGCATGCATTGTGCTTAATACAATGTCTGGCACATCGTAATAGCTCAATAAATAATTGCTTCAGCTGTGGTTGTAGCGTCATCGATTGTGTAGGTGGTGGTAGAGTATTAGTACTAGTAGGTAATGATATCGAGAAGACAGGATATCTATGAAGATGGAAGGGTGGGTATTCCTTATAAGGAATCATGTTGTTGAAGTATGTAGGCTTTTTTTATTTTTAATTTAAGATTGCATTTTTTTTTATTTTCAGATAATGATATACCTGTTCTCTTTTTCGAATCCAATGGTTCATTGGTATATAGTCCCACAACTAAAATTTATAGTACTCACCACAGCACAATGGAAAAGAGGCTCCAGGAAATGAAGGATAAAAGAGAAAATCTTTCCCCTACATGTAAGTGATTATAGCTTGTAAATATAGCTTATAAAATAAAAATTATCCAAATGGGTAAATGAAATATGATAAGTATTTTTTTTCTTTATCTAGATACGTCTGTTAATGTTTCCTTATTATAACAGATCTTGGCCTATTCAGGGCAGACTTTGTTAATATTTTCTTCCATAAAGTCTTATGCTTTATTAAGATTTTTGAAGCACATGTGGGATATAGAGGATTCTCTATGTTTAAAATCCTCTTTTTGTAGCTTCTTTGTAATTTCTAATATCTTCAGAATTTTTTTGAAAAATTTAATTAATTGGTCCTCTATTTTGAAGAAATTTGTATTATATTAATGTATCTAGTGCATTTACTTTCTCTGTGTTCTTTATCTTTGAAGTTAAAGATATTTTTTAATACTTTGTAAAGATTGAGTACATTTTAATAAAGCACTTAACAGTGTAGTTAATAATAAAAATTCATTTTGATTCCCATATAATTCTACTTCTCTATCCCAGTGTAACCTGTATTTTAAGTTGATCTGATTTTCTGGTCTCTTTAAGTTTCTCACATGTCTATATTACAGGTGTGGTTTCTGTGTGGAGTTGTAATTTCTCTTTTATGTATTATTTTTAACTTTTTTTGTTTGTTTTGGGGTTTTTTGTTTGTTTGTTTTACTTATAGAGTATCCTGGAGGTTTTTTGTTTTTAGGTCAGTAGGTGAGAGCTGGCCTCTTTATTTAAGATGCTATAAAGTACTCTGTAGTTTTGATATTGAATCATGTGTTGATGTGTATTTTTTTCCCCAGTTTTTCTTTATTAGAAATAGTGTTGTAGTTTTTATTCTTTTCTTACTACATATTTGCTTTCTTTTGGTTTGCTAAAACAGAAAGAGAAAGGAAAAGTGAGAAATCACTCCCCAGGCAGGGATAGCCACACTGAGGTCCTTTCTCCTCCCTTTTTCTCTCAGGGTTTTGGGCACTCACACACAGGTTCCCAGAATGTTTCTTTCGCCACCACCAGGTCTTAGACTCGAATCATGCAGTTGACTGTGTGGGATCCAGTCACTCCAACTACCAGGCCACTTGCTGACCCTGTTCTTGTTTTTTATTTAACCACTTTTCTTTCTATGGACATAAAGATTTTCCCCTGATTTTTTTTTTTTTTTAATTTTGCTAAAGGTGCATGCTCTTACTGGAGAGAGAGAGAGAGAGAGGGAAAGTGAGAAAGCACCCCCTCCCCGGGGGGGAGTGGCCATTGCACAATTCCTTCTCTATTCTCTCTTAGAATTTTGGGCACACATACCTGGTGTGTTTTTCAAGCTGCCAAGTCTGGGACTCAACCCAAACAAATGGCCATGTAGTTAGGATCCAACTGCCTCAACCACCGTGCTACCAACTAGCCCCTCCCCTATTTTTAATTATAACCCCTACATGCATCTACATACATTTTTATATTCTTGCATACTTCAAGCATTTCAATTATGTTCATAAAAATAGGATTTAAAATTTTCGATGTGGGCAAATTATCCTTCAAAAAGGTTAGGCCATTTTATTATTCACTGCTATTTTACAAGACTGCCAGTTTCTCCATACTTGTAAGACTGAATTGTATTAGCCTTTCATTGTTTTTCGTTCTGAAAAACAAAAACTAGATTTCTTTGTTTAATTTGTTTTTTATTATTAATAATGTCAAATGTCTTTTCATATTATTGGCTATGACTTACTGAGTATGTGAATTTTATATTCCTTATCCATCTACCTATTATATTTTTTCTTTGCTGTGCTTATAAGAGGTTTTTTTAAAGAATTATTTTATTCAACTTTATTCACTTTTTTTGTTGTTTATTTGACCAGAGAAACAAAGAGAATGAAAAAGTGAGAGAGCAAGCCACCAGGTCTGGGACTCAAAACAGAGCCTTGTGGGAGTCCATCATTCCTAACTACCACATTACCAGCTGGCCCCAGAGAGCTTTTTTTAAGTTTAGATATTTAAGCTTTTTTGAATTTTTGATACGTGACACAAAATGGGCACCTGTTATCAGTTAAGATTAATTTTGAGTGCATATAACAAAGAAACACAAAAACCAATAGCTTTGTTAAATTAAATAACATTCTATTTCTCTGTCAAGAAGACAAGTTCAGGGACCAGCAGATGGTGTTATTGTTACGTTGCTGGACTCCCATGTAGTTGATCGCAGTTTAAGTTCCGGACCCAGCAGATTAAAACTCAAACCAGGTACAAGTGCATGCGTGCCCAAAATCCCAAGAGGAGACTGGAGGAGAAGGGACTGTGGTGTGGGTATCCTCCTTGGAGGAAATCACTAAGAAATCACTACTTTCTGTCTCTCTGTTTAGTGCACACGCCCTGTAGCAAAAACCTCTCAACAACAACAACCAAAAAAAAGGTCAGTAGTAGGCTGTCAGATCTGGGAAGGCACTCCTTGTTACCTTTAAGAACCTAGATTCTTGGGGCTGGCAGGGGTGTGGTGGCTGAGGGTGCTGGACTCCCATATGGCTGACCAAGGTTTAAGTCCTGGACTTGGAGGCTTACATTCTCATTTATTCTCCCTCCCTTTCTGTCTCTCTCTCTCTCTCTATCTCTCTCTCTCTTTCTCTCTGTCCCTCTGGTCAAATTAAAATATAAACCAATTAAATAAATAAATAAAGTTAAATCAAATCATTCTTAAAAAAAAATCTATAGATTCCAGGCTGGCCCCATAGCTTAGTGGTTAAGGGAGCTGGGTTTCATATGCCCAACCACAGTTTGAATCCTGAACCTGGTGGCTAGAAAAACATGCCTGGCTTGTGTACATGTATGACCAGAATCCTGGCATGATGGAGAAATGAAGGAGAAGGGATTGCTATATGACCATGCTCCTTGGGGAGTGGTACTTTCTCCCTCTTTCTCATCCTTCCATCTCTGGCAAGCACACACACCCTCTGGCAATTAAAACAAACAAACAAAAACATCAGACCAGCAGGCAGCATAGTGATTAAGACGTTGGATTCCCACATGACTGACTGCAGTTTGAATCCTGGGCTTAAAAATCACATGGGCATGTGTACGTTTGTGTCCAAAATCTCAGGAGGAGAATGGAGGAAAAGGGATTGCAGTGTGGCCATCCCCACCACCCCCGCCACCTCCTACCTGCTCAGTAGATGAATTTTCACTTTTCCTCTTTCTTTCTCCAGTGAGCACACACACCCTATGGCAAAACCAATTTAAAAAAAAAAAAAAAATCTGTTTTTATCTTTATGGTTTGCCTCCTGGGGTGCCTGGCTTTTGTTCTAAAATGTGTGTCTCTTGCAGCTGAGCCAGAGAGTGTCCTGTAACAGCCTTACCAGACATCCCTCCCAACATTCCTGCCTAATTCCATTCTCAGGGACCTTAGTCCTATGGTCATTCATGATTACAAGCAAGACTGAAAATTTAGTCTTTGTGAGGATGCATTTCTGCACTAAGATCAGAGTTCTGTTTTTAAGAGGAAGCGGAGAATGGATATTGAGATAGATAATTAGCGGTGTCTAAACTATTTGGACATCCAAACTGTTTCAATGTGTAGTTAAGTATATAAACAAATTTGCCTTAAATTATTTATTCTGTTATTTTGCAGCATTATTTCTGCCATTTAACTGCATCTAGCACAGTTTAAAACTCAACTCCTGAAAGTTTTATCTGTGTGCTTACCTTTCTTACCTTGGCTTATTCTCTTTTTTACAATTGTTTGATCAAGTTTCCTCCAAAAAGTATCCTTTTGAGTCTCTTTACAAAAAGCTTTTGTACAAGACCCAAACATTTCCTTTGTTTCTTATACGTTGTATACACGGCCTTTGAAGATAATATCTATGACCTTATTTGTTAAATTATTGATATCCTGGATGTCTTCTGTGGAATCTCTGGTATTTCTCTTTTTTTTTTTTTTTTAAGAGAGATTTTTGCCATAGGGTACATGTGCAAGCCAGAGCGATGCAGAGAGACATACAGCTAGAAATCACCACCTCCCCAGAGGGGGATGATCATGCCTCAATCCCTTCTCCTCCATTCTCCTCTCAAGATTTTGGGCACACATGCATATGCGTCCAGCATGAGTTTTAAGCCACCAGATCTGGAACTCAAACCACAGTTGAATTTGTGGGAATTCTGCGATGTAACCATTATGCAATCTGCTGATCCTGAGTTCCAGTATTAATTAACCTTAGCACTATTTACATTTTGGGCTCAATAATTTGGTTGTGGGCACTGTTCTGTGCTGGTAGTATTTTAATAGAAACCCTCACCTCTTCCCACTGTATAGCAATAACTTACTACCAGTAACTTACCTACCCTACCTTGCTTGTGATATCTAAAATGTTCCTAGGCCTTACTAAATATCTGTTGAGAGCCCATATCACTCCTGATTGTTGCTCATAACATGCAGGTGTCTGGAAAGTAATAATGTTTTTTTCTTTCTTTTTCTTTTTAAGAATCATTTATTTAACATTATTTATTATTATTATTAGGGTTTTTTTGTTTTGTTTGTTTGTTTGTTTTGCTATAGGTTATGTGTACTCACCAGCTAGAGAGAAAGAGAAAAAGTGAGAATGCAAGTTAGTAGGTCTGGGAATCGAACTACAGTCAGCCATGTGAGAGTCCAGCATCTTAACCACCATGCCACCTGCTGGCCCCAAAAACCCAATAGTTACCTCTATAATTTGAACAGTGAACCACTTGAAGAAAAAGCCATGATTATCAAACAGAAAAATTAAGTGACAATTTTTATTTAACTTTCTTAAGCTTCTGATTAGATTGAGGCGAGTTGACTTTTCATTTACGATTTGACATTTATGATTCTCTGACTTAATTCTATTTTTAATGATATGATTTATGTGGTTTTTAAAATAAGTTTATTTCTTTCATGAGTAAGAGAGACAGACAACCCTCAACAGTGCCACAGCATAATCCCCTTGCACCCAGCCCTCCTAGCCAACCAGGATCCAGGGCACACGTGCTTGGTATGCACTTCGTGACCAGGGAACTGAATCCATTGTCTTTATATGGATCCAACATCACTTGAGTAGTGCATTACTGATGTACCACCAAACTGGCATTGTAGGTTATTTTTTATAATTCTCATCCTCTGTAACAGAGTTAACTAAGTAAGTTTTTGTGTACTTTTGGTTCTCTATTAAGTCTGGAATATACAATGTAAGGAATACGTTGATGTATGTGTTATATATGAGAATAAAATGGGTATACTTATTGTTGGCCTTATCTACTAAAAAATGTTGACATTACATTAACTGAAATGTTTTCTGTTTTCAGCTTCCCAAATGATTGACCAGTCTCATGATAGTCCAGATAACACTCTGTGTGAAGCATCTTTGAACATTTCACATGATACTTTGTGCTCAGGTAAAATTACTATTTTCTTTGCTGTTATCTATTTAAGTTTTGAGAACTGTATGGTTTTCTTATTTGGAATTTCATGTAGCCATTTCAATGAGTTGAACAATTAGTTAAATCTAGAAGTCATAAGTTTCCACTTGAAATTTGTTATTATAATAAAATCAAAGCATGGGACCAGCAGATGGCATAGTGGTTACTTCTCTGAATTCCCACGTGGCCGACTGCTGTTCAAGTCCTGTACCCAATAGCTTGAAAATCATGCCAGGCATGTGTGCATGTGTGCCCAAGATCCCTGGAGGAGAATGGAGAAGGGATTGCAATGTGACCATCCCCCGGTGGGGGGTGATTTCTCACATTCCCTTTCACTGCATCTCTGTCTGTCTCTCTCTCTCCCCTGTGAGCACACACACCCTCAGTCAAAAACCTCTTTTAAAAACAACAAAAAATCAAAGAATGTTAAACTTCTTTTTGGTTATTTATAGGTTTTATCCTAGGCATTTACTATAGAATCAGTTGTTCATTGTTTATAAATTCTAATCATCTTATACAACCTGACCTATATGCAGTTTAAACTGTATAGTAGTGAGTCTCCAACCTTTTGACACCAGGGACCAGTTTCATCCAGTTTTTCCATGGACCAGGAAAGTGAAGGGGAGATAGTTGAGGATGATTCAAACACATTATATTTATAATCCTTTTTATTTTTATTGTTATCACATTGTAATATATAATGAAATAATTATACAACTCACCATAATGCAGAATCAGTGGGTCCCCTAAACTTATTTTTCAACTAGATGGTCCAGTTTGGGGGTCATGGAAGACAGTGACACCAGAAGTGTATTGCTTGTGTCCAGTCTACTCCATAATCTCATTTTGGTTGCTGTCACTGCAGAAAACCCTGCTTCATATAGGATATTGGAAATGGAAGCAGGCTTTTCAGTGCTTTTGTAGCAATCTCAGTATATTCTGCATTGACCTTAATCCAGAACATGTGGAGATTTGAAGTTGTCTCAACTACACTTGAAGACCACTGCCATTTGTGATCTCAGGCAGTTGATCTTTTTCTAGCATGGACAAAGTTGACTCACTCAGCTTATTCATAAAGGGGTCACAGATTCATTCCTTCCCAGTGTGGGAGTCATTTGTGGTTGGGAAGTAATGCTCAAACTCTTTTTTTCTTTCTTTTTTTTTTTTTTGGAGAGGTTTTTTCGCTATAGGGCGCGTGCGCTCGCCAGACAGAGAGAGACATAGAGACAGAAAGCGAGAAATCACCCCCCAGGGGGGATGGTCACGCCGCAATCCCTTCTCCTCCATTCTCCTCTGGGGATCTTGGGCACGCACGCACACGCGCCTGGCGTGAGTTTTAAGCCACCAGGTCCGGGACGCGAACCGTGGTCGACTACGTGGGAGTCCAGTGACATAGCCATTACGCTAACTGCTGGTTCCCATGCTCAAACTCTTTTGAAAGCTGAAATAGGTGGACATGCACCAGCTTGAAGGAAAAAAAAAAAAAAAAAAAGTCCTGGATCAGTCTCTTTCAAAATCTCTGCTAATCTTTCAAACATGTTAAATAAATAAATAAATAAATAAAACCCATATTCACTTGTCACATCACCACCGTAATTCCACTTTGTCTTTGAATACAGATACTTTTTCTGCCTATTTGGACACAGTTGTTCTCCCCTGATGTGACAGATTTTGTTCAGC
>NW_006159832.1:76943-96479 GCF_000334495.1 Tupaia belangeri chinensis | reverse complement strand
TAAATGTGACACACAAATAGGCAAGTATTGTGACCAATTTTTTGTCACTGTAATGTGCTTCCAGTGGTGACTGTTTTTTTAAAAGTATCTCTGGAGTGTCTGCCATAATTCAAAACTCTGGCCAGTGAACTGGCCATCTTTAGAAAGCCATCTCACTTCTTTGTATTAGAGAATACATGTGTGCTCGACGCCCATGTCCTCACAGAGTTGTGGAAACAGACATGAGTTAAGGGCATGTACTTTAATTTTAATCACATCCCTCAAAACATTGTTAAGTTCAGGTGACATTTTTTTGGCTAGCCAGCATTTCTGTATGGATCTCACAGGCATAGACTCACATTCAGA
This sequence comes from Tupaia belangeri chinensis, assembly GCF_000334495.1. NCBI lineage: Eukaryota > Metazoa > Chordata > Mammalia > Scandentia > Tupaiidae > Tupaia > Tupaia belangeri. The sequence continues at coordinate 96,134 of NW_006159832.1, read as the reverse complement.
AACAACCTCTTCGACCAACTAGTAAAGCCAGAAAGTCATCCTGTCATAGCAGCCACTGTTTCAGTGCATATACTGAGAAAACGACCAATTCAGTTTTCCCGTTAGTACTCATGCAATGACTTGAATAGTCTGCGACTGGTGTTGGCTGGCAAAAAGAAAAAAAATATGCATGTAATGTCTCCTCATGCACATCTCTCAAAAAATATATCCCATAGAAACAAGCATCATTGCCTCGTTGTTCACATTGGTACACTTGTCAGCCTGAATTGTGTACCATCGTGACTAATCCTCTCCAACAGTTGTGCCTCAATATCCTGCTATTTCATCAGTTCCTGTAGTTCTGGTGCTAGCCAAAAGAGAAACACATGCCACCTTTTGAACTGTAGCCTCTCCGAAAGTTCATGACAGATATCTTTAGCAGCAGACAAAATCAACTCTTCACCAATGGTAGAGGGCTTCTTAGCTATAGCAATGTGTTTAGCCACTAAGAATGATGCTCTCAGTGCAGACACTTTTTTTTTTTTGGAAAGGTTTTTGCTGTAGGGCGCGTGTACTCGCGGGAAAGACAGTGAGACAGAAAGCAAGAAATCACCCCCAAGGGGTGATGGCCATGCTATGGTCCCTCTCCATTCTCTTCTCGGGATCTTGGGCACGCACACACACACACTGGCATGGGTGTAAGCCACTGGGTCCAGGACTCAAATTGCAGTTGACTGCATGGGAGTCCAGCGACATAGCCATTACGCTAACTGCTGGTCTCAGTGAAGACAGTTCTGATGAAGTGATAGCCTTCAGTAATTGCTTCCGTTCTTCATGTTCACATAGTTTTCTTTTGAAACACTCCAAAGGCATGTCTTTTAATGCAAGGTGCTAGGTTTCCATGTGGTAAAGCAGTTTTGAAGGCAGTGAACCTGTAATTTAAGAACTCTCAGTATTTTCTTTTAAATGCAGATTTCTTTTTGCTGGCAGCCTTAGGCTTCTGCTGTCTCCATCATAGGGTCTTTTCTCCTTTTCAAAGACACTCTCCAGTGATTGTTTTTTTACTCATGGCTAAGGTTAACTTGTGGGGTTATCAAATTTTTGACTCAGACATGTGCACAGTGCAGGGAAAGAAGTGTGGATACAAGTGGTAAAATAATGGGCAGGTAATACATGGACAAAAGTAAATACTGGATTCTGACTTTCAGCCTGCCACCAGCAGGTTAAATGTGACACACAAATAGGCAAGTATTGTGACCAATTTTTTGTCACTGTAATGTGCTTCCAGTGGTGACTGTTTTTTTAAAAGTATCTCTGGAGTGTCTGCCATAATTCAAAACTCTGGCCAGTGAACTGGCCATCTTTAGAAAGCCATCTCACTTCTTTGTATTAGAGAATACATGTGTGCTCGACGCCCATGTCCTCACAGAGTTGTGGAAACAGACATGAGTTAAGGGCATGTACTTTAATTTTAATCACATCCCTCAAAACATTGTTAAGTTCAGGTGACATTTTTTTGGCTAGCCAGCATTTCTGTATGGATCTCACAGGCATAGACTCACATTCAGAAACAACCTCTTCGACCAACTAGTAAAGCCAGAAAGTCATCCTGTCATAGCAGCCACTGTTTCAGTGCATATACTGAGAAAACGACCAATTCAGTTTTCCCGTTAGTACTCATGCAATGACTTGAATAGTCTGCGACTGGTGTTGGCTGGCAAAAAGAAAAAAAATATGCATGTAATGTCTCCTCATGCACATCTCTCAAAAAATATATCCCATAGAAACAAGCATCATTGCCTCGTTGTTCACATTGGTACACTTGTCAGCCTGAATTGTGTACCATCGTGACTAATCCTCTCCAACAGTTGTGCCTCAATATCCTGCTATTTCATCAGTTCCTGTAGTTCTGGTGCTAGCCAAAAGAGAAACACATGCCACCTTTTGAACTGTAGCCTCTCCGAAAGTTCATGACAGATATCTTTAGCAGCAGACAAAATCAACTCTTCACCAATGGTAGAGGGCTTCTTAGCTATAGCAATGTGGTTAGCCACTAAGAATGATGCTCTCAGTGCAGACACTTTTTTTTTTTTGGAAAGGTTTTTGCTGTAGGGCGCGTGTACTCGCGGGAAAGACAGTGAGACAGAAAGCAAGAAATCACCCCCAAGGGGTGATGGCCATGCTATGGTCCCTCTCCATTCTCTTCTCGGGATCTTGGGCACGCACACACACACACTGGCATGGGTGTAAGCCACTGGGTCCAGGACTCAAATTGCAGTTGACTGCATGGGAGTCCAGCGACATAGCCATTACGCTAACTGCTGGTCTCAGTGAAGACAGTTCTGATGAAGTGATAGCCTTCAGTAATTGCTTCCGTTCTTCATGTTCACATAGTTTTCTTTTGAAACACTCCAAAGGCATGTCTTTTAATGCAAGGTGCTAGGTTTCCATGTGGTAAAGCAGTTTTGAAGGCAGTGAACCTGTAATTTAAGAACTCTCAGTATTTTCTTTTAAATGCAGATTTCTTTTTGCTGGCAGCCTTAGGCTTCTGCTGTCTCCATCATAGGGTCTTTTCTCCTTTTCAAAGACACTCTCCAGTGATTGTTTTTTTACTCATGGCTAAGGTTAACTTGTGGGGTTATCAAATTTTTGACTCAGACATGTGCACAGTGCAGGGAAAGAAGTGTGGATACAAGTGGTAAAATAATGGGCAGGTAATACATGGACAAAAGTAAATACTGGATTCTGACTTTCAGCCTGCCACCAGATGTAGCATAATTGTCATTTGCCACTCACTGCCAAGGTTTTTATATGAATCTGCAAGCATTTGATGTATGGTCTCTGTATGGTCAGTGTTCTCTGCTAATGTTAGGCAGTATTTGTAACCGCTCTCCAGCACTATAATAGTATCACTGCCTCAGCTCCACCTCAGATCATCAGGTATTAAATTATCTTAAGGAACATGCAACCTAGAACCCTCACATGCACAGTTCACAATAGGGTTCATGCTCCTAGGAGAATCTAATGCTGCTGATCTGACAGGAGGTTGAGCTCAGGCACTAATATAAGCGATGAGGGGCAGCTATAAGTACAGATGAAGCTTTTCTTGCCCACCCACCACTCATCTCCTACTGGGTGGCTCAGTTTGTCACTGATCCTAGACCCACCACCTAGGCCTTGGGAACCCCTGCTGTATAGAACTGAGAACAGCCAGAGCTAGGGAAAAATCATTGCATGCAGTGTGTAATGAATATATGGAACATGTTGAATGGGGTCAGTGAAGTATATAGATGTCATCAAAAAAATTTAGGAGATAGAGAATTTCTAAAATGGTATATTATACATACTTTTTTTTTAAAAAAAGAAGGAACCCTTTTTTTTTTTCACTCAGGTTTATAATTTTTGTACCTTTCATTTGGTTCTGTAAATTTTCTTATAAATTTTCTCTTCCCATGCACAATAAGATTACACTGTAGTTTGAAAATGTCCCTCCAGAATTCATTTGTTGAACCATAATAACAGGATCAAGAGAGTAAAAGCTTGATCCAATTATGGTGTAGAAAGATGGGGCTTTGGGAAGATTCATGATTGAGTCCTAGTGTGTTTATAAGGAAAGGAGATGAGGCAGGAAAGGACCACATGGATATAGACCGTGCTCTCCTTTGCTCAAGGTTCTGCCCCCTGACATTTTGTGATGCATTTGAATCTTACACACAGCCAGAATCATGGGTCAATAACCTTTCTTTCTCTCTCTCCTTTTTTTTTTCTTAGAGGTTTTTATTGTGAAACACATGCACTTGCTAGAGAGACAGAGAACAGAAAGTGAGAAATCACTACCCAGGGGGATCACTATGCCTGAGTCCTTTCTCCTCCATTTTCCTCAGGGTTTTAGACATGCATGCACATGTGCCTGGCATGAGTTTGAAGCCATCCAGTCTGGGACTGAAACCATGGTCAACTATGTGGCAGTCCAATGACATAACCATTACACCATCTACTGGTCTCTTTATTTCTTTTAGGATTTTTGCCATTGGGCACATGTCCTCACTGGAGAGAGACAGAGAGAAGAAAAGTAAGAAATCACTCACCTCGGGGGATGGCCACATCAGTCCCTTCTCTCTGGATTTGGGGCAGACACACACACACACCTGGCATGATTTTCAAGCCACCAGTCCCAGACCCAAACCACGGTCAGCCATGTGGGAGTCCAGTGCTTTAATTACCAGACCACCTGGTGGCCCCAAACCTTCTTTCTTTATTGATCATTCAATCTCAGATATTTCTGTTGGCAACACAATAATAGGTCAAGACAGGCCTATGTAAGTAGAGTGACTCTTGAAAGAACTGTGTTCAGAAGTGCTTGAAAACATTATAGAAAATTTGATTATGAAAGCCCAGCAGAGACAAAGCACAAAATAATACCAAGATACTAAGAGTTAAAACTAAAGCTTCCTGGAGCCAGCAGATGGTGTAGTGGTTGCTGGACTCCCACAGAGCCAACCAAGGTTTGAGTCCCAGACCTTTTGGCTTACAATCCAGGCACCTGTGTGTGTGTGCCCAAGATCTCAGAGGGAGAATGGAGAAGAGATTGCAGCATGGCCATCCCTCCCCTGCCCCCAGGGTATGATTTCTTACTTTCGTCCTTTTCTTTCTCTTTGTCTCTGCAGTGACCACACACAATCTATGGCAAAAACCTCTTAAAAATTGAAAAAAAGTAAAATAAAAAAAACTAAAATTTCTTTCCTTTGCATGATTTATTCTTGCAGTCTCTCGTGTGTTGGTATTATTTACTCACTTACTCTAAATAATCTTTTATATACTTGATTTTTTTTTGTACAATAGAAAGGAGCGATATAATAGTTAACACTAATTTTATTTTTGCTGTTATAAGCACTGTTCTACAGGACTCATTTACTACATATCTTTTAATTCTCCCATTAGTCCCATGAAGTAGGTACTACATTGCCACCTCATTTTGGCAGTGATAAAACTAGGACCTAGAAAGATCATGCAGTTTGTAAATGGCAAACATTGACTTTTAACTCAGACCGTCTGACCTCAGTATTTACCTTCTTACTGATGTTACACAGCTTATTAGTTTTGTGAAGGGTTGATGAATATATTCAGCAGCTAAAATTAAGAATGACTTAATATTTCTAGCTGCTGCCTTAAAGAACAAGGCTCTCTAAGTTGGCATAGGCACAGTAACGGAAAGTTTCGACACATTGTGCATTTTATAAATTGAGGTCCTCGATCCATCCAGCAAACATGGAGCCCTTATTAAGAGAGCCTGCACTGGGCTACAAACATCAGACTTCAGAATGACTAAACATAGATTCTGTCCTCTAGTAGCTTACAGTGAGTATAGTGAGAGGGATAGACATATTACCATAGTATAATGTGATGCATAGTACTGTAACAGACAAGGATATCACCAGGGGAGGTCAGTAGACGGTTCAGAGGAATATTGATAACCAAAGTGGGTTTTGAAGGATGAGTCATATTTACCTAGTGTAAAGTGAGGTGAAAGGCAAGGACCAATTTTTGTAGGTAAAAATATTGGCCTTAAAGATGTCCTTAAATGAAAATAAGAAACAAACTATGGTCAATATTCTTCTTAACTAAATAGCTATGCTTCAAAAGTTTTAAATTTACCAGAATTCATAAGGAACTCAAGCAGCTGTTCCGGAAAAAGACAATCAATCCTATTAAAAGAGGGGAGAATGAGTTGAAAAAAACCACTCTCTAAAGATGACATACGAATAGCTAAAAGTCATATGAAAAAAATGTTCATCCCTCATTGTAAGAGAAATGCAGATCAAAACAACAATGAGATATCACCTAACCTCAGTCAGAATGTCTAAGATTAAAAAAACAAAAAATGATAAGTGCTGGCAGGGGTGTGGTGAAAAGGGAACTCTTGCACTGCTGGTGGGAATGTAAATTGGTCCAACCACTGTGGAGAACAATTTGGAGATTCCTCAAAAATCTGCAAATAGAACTACCATATGATCCAGTAATCCCACTCCTTGGTATCTACCAGAAGGACAGAAGAATACTTAATCGGAAAAGTGCTTGCATATCGATGTTTATTGCAGCACTTTTCACGATTGCTAAGTCATGGAAACACCCCAAATGCCCATGAACTGATGAATGGTTAGAAAAACTGTGGCACATATACTCAATGGAATACTATTCATTCATAAAAAAACAACAAAACCCTGGCTTTTGAAAGGAAGTGGATGAATATGGGAGACTTACTGCTGAGTAAAGCAAGCCATGCTATGAAGGAGAGGCACTGTATGTCCCCACTTAATATATACCAAGTGTCTGCACTCTTAAAAAAAAAAAAAAAGATATCTGTTTATCATTATTAAGGAAAAGATATTTTTGTGGTTAAAGAAATGTGGAAAACATTAAAAAAAAAACATGATTACGGTATTAATACATGGTACAATGGTAGGAGGGAGGGTATCAGGAAAAAAATTAACAGATAAAATTTAGAAGTTTTCTGTTGGTGATAATTTTTATTTTAATGTCTCTGATTTGACTAATATGCACTGTGTTCATTTTGGAAAAAAAATTATATGCTATAAAGATGTACAGTGATTAAGTGTAAATTTTTAATGTAAAAAAAGAAAAACTTGTTTAATTAAATTGTTAATAAAATATCAATATCAATGAAAAAATTTTTAAATTTTATTTATCCCATGAATGAGAGGAATTCTAATGTGGCAGTACACACCTAGCCCAGCCAGCCCAGGCTGCAGTCACACAGGTGCCCACATTCTCAGGGAAGTCTTTGGACATGAACCAGTTACCTTCCCATGTGAGTCTGCCTCACAGGCCCTTGCATCACTTTAAAAAGTGTTATTTTATTGGTCAGTTGAAAATTATTTTTATAATTATTTAAAACAGTTATAAAAGCTAATTCTTTGTTATATTTTCAGATGAATCATTTGTTGTTGGTTTACACTCGTCTTTTGATGATCTTTGTGGAAACTCAGAATGTGGAAATCAAGAAAGGAAATTGATAGTGTCCACTAATGAAGTTAAAAGTGATATGCGTATTTCTTCACCTGTATTGAAAACAGATAATAGTCACTTGCCAGCACCTTCCACTTGCCTCAGTCAGTTAAGTCCTCAGAAATCCATGAGTAGTCTTTCAAAGGAGGAAATAAATTGTGAAAGAAACACTTCCGGTGAAATGGTCACCCCTGACAGAAAGCAAGTTGAAGGTATATCTAAGGAAATGTTTTATGAGAACTATAGTTTGGCTCCTGCCTTGTTGACAAAAGACTGTCATTTGGTACATTCAAGATCTAAGAGTTCCTCAGCAAAAAGAAAAAGAATGCCAGAAGACTTAGATTTACCTCCCAAAGAAAAACTAAAGAAAAAGAGGTACAGCAGGAAGTCTATTGTGCCAAGGTTGCAGATGTTTGAGTCAGAAAACAGCCAGCAGCTTATGACCAGATCTGCCATTGAGACTTTGGATTTTGGGGTGTCCTCATATGATGATTATTTTTCTCCTGATAATCTTAAGGAAAGGAATGTAGAGAATCTTCCTCCGAAAGCTCAGCCCTCAAGTCCTTCTCTATTTAACTGCAGAAAAAGTCTTTCTAAGAGGGAGAGAGCAAGCATATTAGAAAAGTCTTATTTTTCCTGCATTAGTATTAAAAACAGGTCAGTTGACATTACTGATTTAACAGCGAAAGCTAGCTCCAGTCCTCAGACACCTACAAACGATGAAGGCAATATAACTTCAAGTTGTGTGACTTCTGAGAATCCATATGTCACTGAAGAATCTTCATGTTGTCGTACACAGGCTGGCCCTCAGCAGAGGGAGAACACATGCTCAGATGAACACAACTTTTCTTATATTATTGATGACCCTACTCATCTAAAAGGGCACCATGGTGATTTAACTTCTTTGAAAGGAAACAATAAAGAAATAAAAGAATTGATTGATATAAAAAGCATGCAAAAAGAAGGTACCACTTCCAAAATGTTGAACTCTTCTGAAGGTCAAGCACAAAGTGATTATAAGCTAAAATTTGTAGATGATATTAATGTGGAAAAATCTACAGAAGAGAAAGAAAACGTATCCAGAGGACATAGTGAAAGTATGTGAATCTCCTTTTTGAAGTGTTTTTTGCTATACGAATATGTAATACTGCGTTCCTATTTTATATTTATCACAGCTTTTTCATAATTTAAATTATTTTTCTTCTCTCCTTTTTTATTTCAAGGAATGTGTGCTTGATGTTTTCTAATAAAAAAAAAATTAGGAATATGACTTGCCATCCTAAGGAATTTCTAAATTTATTGGCCAAATCTGTTGTCATGAATACATTTAGCTATGTTTTGTGCTTCTTACAGATCAAAAGGATGAGTAATATACCTAATAGTAATAATTGACCACAGTGAATGCTTTCTTCTTTTTCCATTGTAGTTTCTCCCTATTATATGATTATTGTATAAAGAGGCATACAAATAGGATTTTTTTGTTTTGTTTTGTTTTTGTTTTTAAGGATTATTTATTTATTTATTTATTTTCATTGCACCAGAGAGAGAGAGATAAAGGGAAAGTGAGAAAATAAGCTATCAGGTCCAGGATTCTAACCATGGTCAGCCATGTGGGGAATCCAGTACCTCAACTACCACACCACCTGCTGACCCCAAATTAGGGGTAGTTGTTTTGTTTTTAGAGAGAGATTTTTGCTATAGGGCGTGTGCGCTTGCCAGAGAAGCAGAAGGACAGAAAGTGAGAAATCACTCCCTAGGGGAGTAGCTGCGCCACAGTCCCTTCTTTGTTCTCCCCTTGGGATTTTTGGCATGTATGCACACACACACCAGTGTGAGTTTGAAGCCTCCAGGTCCTGGAATCAAACTTTGGTCAGCCATATGAGAGTCCAGTGATATAACCATTACTCAATCTTCTAGTCCCAATAGAATCTTGTTTTGTTTTTGTTTTTGTTTTTGTTTTTTAAGACTTTAAGACTGAAAATTAAGGTAGCATAAGCCACCAGGACTATTATTAGCAAGAAAGAGAAGGTATGAGAAAGTAAATTTGGTAATATGTTATCAATATTTATTTTTCAAGACACTGAGCAATGTTAACTGTATTTTTTCAACATACTTTCACTCTGGTAAGGTTTGTTACAGGCCTTGTTTGACCTCCACTTATTTTGCTTTAAGCATATCATTTAAACAGATCTATTCCTATCTGTAATTTAACTGTAACTTTAACAGTGAATTATGTGGGGCCAGCAGGTGGCATGGTAGTTGAGGCACTGGTCTCCCACATGGCTGACCCATAGTTCAAGTCCCAGACCTGGCCGCTTGCTTTCTCACTTTCCTTTTCTCTCTGTCTGTCTGTCTCTGGTCAAAACTGAAGGATAATGATAACAAATAAAATTAAAAATAAATAAATCTTTAAAAAAAGAATGAATTATGTGATGAAAACCATAATAATGAACTATATAGTAATCCTAGCAAAAGTAGCACAGGTAGATTTCAGCAGTCAAATAGAAGAAACTTGAAATTTAAGTGTCTTTACTTAAGGATTTGGTTAAAATTTGAATTCCTAAAGGTCAAGCTTACATTTCATCATTTCTCTATTCTTTAAATAGTTTTAGCCTATTGTTTGTATCTTAGCTTTTTGAACATGTATTAAATTTGACAAACAATATTTTATGTTTCATTAAGCCCAGTATGTGTTTTCAAAATATTTATTTTAAAATCATGTTGTCTCTAAAGTTAACATAAAATAGTAGATATGTAGAATTGTTTCGGAATTATGTATATCTTTTTTTTTTTTTAGAGGTTTTTGCCTTAGAGTGTATGTGCTCGCCAGAGAGAGACAGAGACAGAGACAGTGAGAGGGAAAGTGAGAATCACCCGCTGGGTTGGTGGCCATGACACAGTCCCTTCTCCTCCATGCTTCTGGATTCTTGGGTGCACTTGCACACGTGCCTGGTGTGATTTTTCAAGTCACTGGGTCCTGGAGTAGGACTGTGGTCAAGCATGTAGGAGTCCAGTGACATAACCACTACACCATCAGCTGATCTTGTATATTATGTTCTTAAAACTTGCATTCTTATTCTCTTGTCTTTTTCTTGTATATATTTAAAGCTTTTGAATATTTAATGACATGAAAATGTAAATGAAGTAGAAAAATCTGATTTCAAACAGTGTGACTCACTCTAAAATCATGGTATTATCAAGACAGAGTGTAATAGTCCTTGTAAGCAGGTTTATTTCTTGTTCCAGGACTTAGGGCCCAGTGTCCAGCTCTCAGGGGTCTGACGTAAGTGAAGAAAATGAGAGACAGGTGCAGGTTTACTCACTGGGATGTGGGGGAGATTTGAAGATTTGCTAATGATGTGATGTATGCCATCACTCAGTAGAGTACAGGCAGGGCCCAGTTTGACCCAGGCAGAAACATTCTGAAAGTGCCAATATAAGGGCATCTTCTAGAATCATCTGCTTTAGTTCATCTCCTTCCAAAGAGAAGGAAAAGCATTGGCCTCCAGGATAGGAAAAGGTTAATATTTTTCTAGCTTAAGTCTAACCCCTTTCTTTTATTATAAAATTAAAGCTAATTAATCTTTTAAATTGTACATTATCAGCCCAGTTGTGACTCAGGTGAACCAAGTCTCCTTGGAAATCTACAATAGATGGGAAAAAAAACTAATTCTTCAGTTTAAGTGGACATTCCCTACCTCCTAAAATTATGGAATAGTAAAGACTACTCTTTATATAAAACTATAGTTATCTAAATTTACATGGTAAAATAAAATGCTTTTTACAATTTCTGTTTTCAGTTCACCTTTACTTGCTAATATTAGTAACTAAGATAGTGATAATAAAGGTTTCAAGAACAAATTGCAAAGATTTAGTCATAAACATTAACAGAAATTGAGGGAGAGAATTTTGTTTTTTAAAGTAATTTTTAAAATCATAGTGATCTTATTTTTACATTTTTCTCTAATTTTATGAAAGATACCACAAATATATTTCCAATAAAAAAAAAAATTCCTAAAGAGCCAGCCAGTGGCATGGTGATTAAAGGCAACTGAATCCCACATGGCTAACTGCGTGGTTTGAGTCCTGGACCCAGCAGCTTGAACAATATGCTAGGCACGTGTGCATCCATGATCAAAATCTCTAAAGAAGGAAGAAAAAGAAATGGAGGAGAAGCAATTATAACTTGACTACCCTCCCATGGGAGGTTCTTTCTCACTTGTATTTTTTTCTCTGGTGAGTACACGTGCCCTCTGGCCAAAAGAAATTTAATCATTAAGAAGAATAAAATTTTTTTCATCTCATACTTCTTGCTTACCTTCTTTTATTAATTCATTTAATAACTACAGAAATAAGTTGTGTACTTATGATGTCCCTGGCACTGCCATAGCTTGTAGGAACATAGCAGAGAGTTCCATTCCCTTCATTGAGGCTATGTTCTAATGAAGACAACAGACAGTAAGTGAATATATAATAGTGTCAAATAGTGAGCAATAAGTGATATAAAGGAAAATATGACCATAAAAGTGTGCACGGTTAAAGAAGGCTGCCGAAAAAGTCTTCTCTGAGGAGGTGACATTCCGTCACAGGCCTGAGGAAGCCTTGTGGCTAGCTACCAAAGCCATGTTTCAAACCAAGGTAGCAGATAGAACTAATCTTCAGAAATAGAAAAATGCTTACAACAACTACTAGGAGACCCAGTGTAGCCACAGCTCTGTGCTGAAGGAAGAGGGATCAAAAGGTAGCCAAGAACCAGGTCTTTAGGACCTTCTGTCCCTAATATGTTGAGTTATTTTGTTTTGAAGTGTGATGAGAAGCCATTGGGGGTTTTAAACATGGGAGTAACCAAATCTGAATTATGTTTTAAATGTAACCCTGGAGGGCTAACCAGTGGCATGGTGGTTACGGTGGCTGGATTTTTCTGTAATGGGTCACAAAATAAATATTTTAAGCTTTGTGGACCAAGATGCCAAATAGAGATGTGTAGGTACTTATGTAGACAGTTATGTAATGAGAGAGACATTTTCACAGAATTTTTATTGGCAAACTTAAATATTGAGTAAATTTTTTATGTAATAAAGGCCTGCTGATACAAGAATATAATTCTTTTTTACTTGGAAGAAGAACAGCAGTTCACTTAATTGGATTTAGAGTATTCCTATTGCCGAAATGTATTGCAAATGTGTATTTATTAAGACTTGTAGGGACCAGCAGTTAGCGTAATGGCTATGTCGCTGGACTTCCATGTAGTCGACCGGGGTTCACATCCCAGACCCGGTGGCTTAAAACTCATGCCGGGCATGTGTGCGTGCGTGCCCAAGATCCCGAGAGAAGAATGGAGGAGAAGGGATTGTGGTGTGCCCCTGGGGGAGACTTCTCGCTTTTTGTCTCTCTGTCTCTCTCTGTCTGGCAAGCATATGCACCCTATAGCAAAAAAAATAACCTCTCCAAATTAAAAAAAGAAAAAAAACACTTGTATAATGATTTTTTGTTTTTTTTTCTATTTTTCTTTTTTTCTCTTTAATTTTTTTTTCTTTTTTTGGAGAGGTGTTTTTGCTATAGGGCGTGTGCGCTCGCCGATGTTGGTTTTTTTATAAGATTTTTCTCTTTCACTTTTCAAAGTGCCATGTAGATAGTTACTGCCAGATACTGATAACATTTCATTAGCAGATGATTTTTATTGAACATATTCATCATTTAGAAGGCTTTTGTGGAATTCCGTTAGCTTGCTTTTTTTGGTATGTGCCTTTTATCAGGTACTTATAGTGCAGATTTATCACTTCCAATTGAAAGTTAAGTGGGAGCTCCTCAATTGTGCATTTAAATCAATATTAAAATAATGGAATTTCCCCCATTGTTCTCGCATCCAGTTTGAAAAACATAGTTTGAGCTTAAGACAAATGTTTACACAAAATTTGCATGGGGACGGAGAGCTCACTTTTTATTAACTTTTGTCACAGCAGACAGGAAGTACACAAAGCAGCTTGATGTTACATATTGGAACGACTTCATGCCCACCACCTGACACTGCTTAGCATAGCTCTTCAGGCAACCACCTGCAGTTGGTTTGAACTGCCAGGTAGATAAAGCTGATCAGTCATCCTGAAATGGTATACAGCTTGTTCTTACTTGGTTCTCACTGATGAAGGGGGCTGCACTAGTTTCACAGTACCTTATGGCCACAAGCAGAAGCAAGTCCTTTCCATATCTACAGGCCACTCTTGTCTACTGGTTCAATACAGATGTTCTTCTTTGCTGAGCATGATAGAATTTTATAGGTCGGCACCTTGTGCATATGTGTCATGAGCCTCTCTGAACAACATGGCCATTTCCAGCTACTAGGTTCTTTTTCAGAGAAATAGTCACAACTGGTTGGGAATTGATGCTGGTTAGCTAGTCTTCTACCACTTCCATCTATCTGATCTTATTGAAGGCAAGTCTTAAGACACACATTTATTAAGCAAACATTTGTTTGCAAGCACATGGGAAGAAGAACATGTTGAAGTCTCAGCTCTCTTTCCTTTAGTCTACTGCCGTATTTTACCTGAAATTTTTACTAAAATCACCCAAAACTTAAAAATATTTGAAATGAGTTATGAACCCAAATTTTTTCTTTTTTTTTTTTTTTGGAGAGGTTTTCGCTATAGGGCGCATGCTCTCGCCTGAGAGAGACATAGAGACAAAAAGCGAGAAATCACCTCCCAGGGGGGATGGTCACGCCGCAATCCCTTCTCCTCCATTCTCCTCTCAGGATATAGGGCACGCACGCACATGCGCCCGACGTGAGTTTTAAGCCACCGGGTCCGGGACGCGAACCGTGGTCGACTACGTGGGAGTCCAGCGACATAGCCATTACGCTAACTGCTGGTTCCCAATCAGACAATATTCTTATGGAAGCTTTTGTAAACTTGCTGTCAGTATAAGACCACCAGATATCCTTTGACCCTGTAGTTATCTTGGTCTATGTGGATCAAGTCCTATATATTATTCCCAGGGATACCAGCTATAACTCATACTACACCCTATTTATGAATGGGTAGGGCATACTCCTGTATTATTTAAATCAATTTTTCTTGAATCCATGAGTTTAGCCAATAAGAAACTTTCTGATATCCATTATGCTAATTACCAAACTAATGATGATACCAGTTATCACTCATTTTCCCCCTTAAAGCTTATCCTTTTATTTTTCTCATGAGCAAGACAGCAACATCACCCCCAATAGGTTCCCACTGCCAAGATGCACTGCCAACCCCAGATCATGAGCACACAGGTGTTCCTACACGCCCAGGAGGAATGTCAACCCAGAACTCTCCTATGTTGATCAGTCTCCCAGGTGTCATGTTCATCTCTATATCACTGTCTAGCCCTCCAATTACCGCTCACTTCTATCTTCCATTTTTCCAGTTAACTGGCACCTGGTTCTCCAACTGCCAGCCTCCCGAACTGAGAAAATACATTTCGTTTAAGTCGTTCCAGTTTCTAACTCGCAGCCAGTCATGGTCTAGAAGTATTGGCAATACAACAAGACTACACTCTCATAACTTAATACAATATATTATTATAATTCTATTGTTAACTTCTTACTGTGCCTAATTTATAAATTAAGTTTATCATTGGTTTGTGCATATAGGGAAGAAAAGCACAAGAGGACTTAAGATAGTTCATGGAAAAATGAAATTAAAGCACAAGTTTGGGTGCAACAAAATTTTAAGATCCATTCATAGTTTGTAATAAATACATTTTCCTGGAACTTTTGAAGACCTCTTGTATATAAGGATCTTGTTTGGTACTATACAGAGTTTCGGGCATCTGCTGAGGGTCTTAGAACAGACCTCTCACAGGTAAAGGGAGACACTTTTGATGGTATCCTGAGCTGAACAAGACAAACATTCACAAACGTACATTGGAGGAAGAGCAGCTACATTGTGATGAGTGTGTTATTAAAATTTCTCGGAGCCATTCAAAATAGATGTCCATTAGATAATTGGATATATCCAGCTTTAGCTCAGCTAAGAGGTCTGGGTAAGTTTTCTATAATGATGACTTTATGGAAACTGGTGAAATTACCTTAGAGAATGAAGTCAGCTGATGACAATCTGAGAAAAAGCAGCAGTTTAGGAGTAAACATGAAAAATTACCCAGAAGTACTTTGATCTTTCAAATAATTTTAAGACATACTGGTAAGTAAGTATAGCAGAATTTGTGAAACATTTAAAAAAACAGTAAAAAAACATTTATGTTTTGTGACTATGATTTTTGAAATTATGAAAGTATCATTAGCAACATCAATCTTTCTTAAGTTGTAAAACGTCACCATGTGTTTCCTAGAGCTTTATGTTTACAAAATGATTTGCAACCTGTTTTGTTTGGCAGAATTTGTTTTGAATATACTATGAAGCTACAATTTTTTTTCTTGATTCAATAATAAGAGAGCACCCCAAATTACATCTTGTTTGTCCACTGTCTTATTCTGATAAACTCTTAAGTAAATATTTGCATTTTAAAAGGAAGAATATTAAATGTATAGTAAATTTAATTAACATTCTGATCTTCTAAAAACATTTAGTCTTGGCTATTAAAAGTGAAGAACAGATTCTACATATATTTTACTTTGGGATTATGTGTTCTCAGCATTCCCAAAAAAATGAGCATTGAAAGTAGTGGAAAATAACACTTAATCTTCAACATTAGTAAAAGTGAGAAAATCAGCCAGATCTTAGAACAGAGAACCAATAGCATAATGTCCTTTTATACTACGTCCTAACTCATCCGCTGTAACCATCAGTCCTTATTTAGCAGGTTGAAGTCACCACTGTGGTTGGGCAATCATCTGGAGCTGAAGTAAGACTGGGAGTTAAGTGAAATATAAATGTATACCAAGTGTGATTAAGGTGGGAGAAAAATTATATATAAAAATTGCTGAGGAGGTGGGGGATCAGTATGTGATTGGTTTGAATTTCTGAAGGGATCAGTCTCAGGGTTAATAGACAAAGAGTGTTGGGTTTTGGTTCAGAACCCGGCCTCAATGATTCTAGGGTGCAAGTTGCAAATAACTGGTTTGAATTCAAGGAAATATTTAACCATTATTTGTCTGCCTTTTTTCTCTTAGAAAAGTATCAAAAAATTGACATTATACTCTCCTCCTAACTTAGCTATATCTTATTTTACAGCATCCTATCTGCAAAGCAGGCTTTTCATGTTAGATGATTTGTCATTTCTGAGAGCGCTAACGTTACTTTTGCTTTGAATTATATTTGTCTGTGTCCACATTGTCTGTTAAGGTCTGAGCTCCGTAAGAGTAGGAAAATATCTCTTGCATTGGGTGTCTCTAGTGAGTATCGTCTAATCATTAGATACTTGTTGATATGTGAATGAATGAATGAATGAATGAATGAATAAGATGTACAGCTCAGCTAACCATTACTTGACTGTGACTTGAGACTAGCAACCCCTAGGCTGCTACATGCTGTTACTGTCAAGGTGTGCATGTCATGGTCCTTGTTATGTCCTCCTTCAAATCCCAACTAAATCACAAGTAGACTGTGGAGGAAGTGAGAATAACGAGCACCATATAAGACAGTACCAGTAGGTGAGTCAATGCAGAGTAAACATTTAATACTTCATTGTGTGTTACTTAGGATCACTACACAGTTTAGCATATAATGAAAGCACATTTTACTTGATGAGTATCTTTGGTTTGTGTATCTTCAAGATGAGGTGCTGGTCTAAGGTAGAAATTTGGGAAGTAGATGTCACACATACACTCTATGGAATGCTACTCAGCCATTAAAAACAAACAAACAAACAAAAACAGAACCTGGCATTTGGTAGTGGATGAATATAGATTTACTGCTGAGTGAAGCAAGCTAGGCTATGAAAGAGAGACATTGCATATCTCCACTTAATGTGTACCAGTGTCCACCCTCAATGGCAGAAACTGAAGACTAAAGAATATAGAAGCTTGGAAAATGGTTACAGGTTCTGGAGACAGTGTGGGAAGAGGGTGAGAGAAGTAGAAGAGGGTGAGGAAAGGAATCAAGAAGGAAAGTAGGCAAGACATTTATGGGACATAGAAATGGATGATTATCTGTTAATAACATATGTATTATCTTCAACTGGACTAGTTTGAAGTATTCATGCTGGGTAAATTCAGTTTACAAGCTTTAGCGATGTATAGTGATTGAATGTATAAAATAAAATAAAAAAATTAGGGAGAGAGCAATTATCTGTCACTTGTAGATTGAATTCTGAAGCTTTGTTCTAAAAACTGTTTTCTCGAAAAAGTTATACTGACCTCTGAGTCGAGATTACTTATAGACTCTAGAATGAAATTGCCTCCTCTGAAGAGCCATTTTTGACTATTATTTAAAAATCTAAGGAATGGAGGACAGCTAGCAGTGTGGTGGTTTAGATGACTAGATTGCACATGGCTAGATATGCAGTTTGAATACCAGACCCCAACAGCTTATGAAACACATCAGGCATGGGTACCAGCAATTGATGTAGTGGTTATATCACTGCACTCCCACATATCCAGCCAAGGTTCAAGTCCCAGACCAGAAAGCTTAAAACTCATGCCAGGCACATGTGCTTGCATGCTGAAAATCCCAAGAGCAGAATGGAGGAGAATGGATGACGGCGAGGCCATTCCCCCAAGGGGTGAGGGTGCGTGTGTGATTTCTTGCTGCCTCTCTGTTTCTCCAGCGAGCACATGCATCCTGGGCTAAAATCTCCCTAAAAAAGAAAAAAAGAAAGACAAAAGAAAAACCATCTTAGGTGTGTGTGTGTTGGCCACATACTGAAAATCCCAAGAGCAGAATGGAGGAGAATGGATGACGGCGAGGCCATTCCCCCAAGGGGTGAGGGTGCGTGTGTGATTTCTTGCTGCCTCTCTGTTTCTCCAGCGAGCACATGCATCCTGGGCTAAAATCTCCCTAAAAAAGAAAAAAAGAAAGACAAAAGAAAAACCATCTTAGGTGTGTCTGTGTTGGCCACATGTGTATGCATACCCAAAATCCTAAAAAGACAATGGAGGAAGGATGTGGCATGACCATCCCCTATGGGAGGGGTCTCTCTTTCTCTCTCTCTCTCTCTTTCTCCAGCAAGTGCATGGACACTCTTAAAAATTAATTTTTTAAAAAATCTAAGAATTGGGACTGGCAGGTGGTATAGTGGTTAAGGGTGTTAGACTCCCACATGGCTGACTGTGGTTCGAGTCCTGGACCTGGCAGCCTGCTTCCCTACTTTCCTTCTCTTGCTCTATCCCTCTAGTCAAATTTAAATAAATAAATAAATAAAGTTAGATAAAATAATCCTTTAAAAAATAATAATTGAAGTTTGAATGGAGCATAGGTGTATTGCATTATCGGGTAAACAAATGTGACACTATAGAACACTAACCTGACAGGCAATTTTTTTTTTTTATGACTACTGAGTTAAGTAAATTTTTTGAGATACTAAGTGGAATAAACTAGAAGTTCTAAATAGAACTCAAAGAGCAATAGTAGCCAATGTTTATTTAAAAGGCCTATACTTTCCTGTTAGCATTAAGGATCAATAAAATTTTTATTTTTTGTTCTACTGATGTTGCATTACCATTCAGTCCATGTAGCATTATAACTAATCTTCAATCCACTTGGATTTTAGGTGTTAAAAATGGACCAATAAGGCATCATGTTTTTGATGGCTCATGTGAAGGCTTTAAGGATCGCATCAGTTCTCATGAGGAATCAAAGAAAAATGGGAAAGTCAAAAAGGTTGGTGCTTGAAAATACTGTTTTAAACTTTCAAATGCTGCTACATCATAATGTTCTGCTCTAGGCTGATGAAACTTAAATTGGTCTATCTCACATAGGTCTTATTTTAAAAATTGTTTATGGGTGACTGTTACAAAACTTTGGATATAAACCTGGAGCATTGGTTGCATTCAGAGCAAAGAGTTACTAAGACCAGCCTTATGATGCAGCAGTTAGGCACTGTGCAGAGAAAGTTGGGTCCCACACGACTGAACAGCCTTGGAGTTTAGAATCATTGACTTGAAAAATACTTCAGGCATGCACAAAAACATGTCCAGAATCTTGATGGAACATAGAACTAGAGGAAAAAGGATTGCAGAGTGACCAGGCACATCCTTTCTCTCTCTCTCTCTCTCTCTTTCTCTCTCTCTCTCTCTCTCTCTCTCTC
>NW_006159832.1:58603-76912 GCF_000334495.1 Tupaia belangeri chinensis | reverse complement strand
CCCCCCCCCTCTCCCTCCCCTCTCTCCTCTCTCCTCTCTCCTCTCTCCTCTCTCCCTCCCTCTCTCTCTCTCTCTCATATATGCCCTTTGACATTAAAAAAAAAGAACGAAGAGTTACTATTGAGAGAACAAACTTTCTCATACTGCTTTGTCAATGAATGGTTGTGAAAATACCTACAGCTTCATCCAATAGCAGAGAATGTTATTTGTGCCAGCATTTATTGCTCTTTTATAATCTGAATAAACGTTTCTAAGGTAGACAGTGAAGAGCCCAAACATCTTTCTTTTGTTTACCAATCAATGTTTGACCTGAATCCATCAGAAGGAAAGGTTTGCATACTAATACTTGGGGACACTTACTCCTTTGCATTTTGGGCTTCAAAACCTAGCTCTCTGGGGCCAACAGGTGGTATGGTGGTTAAGGCACTGGAATCCACATGGCTGCCCACAGTTCAAGTACCAAACCTGGCAGCTTGACAGTCATATCAGGTGTGTATACATCCTAGCCCAAAATCCCAAGTGGAGAATGGAGGAGAAGGGATTGCAGTGTGGCCATCCCTCCTAAGTAGGGGCGTGATTTCTTACTTTTCTTCTCTCTGTCGCTTTCTCTCTCTCATGAGTGCACATGCCTTATGGCAAAAAAGAAACACTTAGGGGCCAGTAGGTGGCGTGGTAGTTAAAGGCGCTGGACTCCCACATGGTCGACCGTGGTTCAAGTCCTGGACCTGGCAGCTTGCTTTCTTGCTTTCCCTCCCTGTCTCTCTCTGATTGAACTGGAAAATAATAATAGTAAATAAAGTTAAATAAAGTAATTCTTTTTTTAAAAAAAGTAATAAAAAAGAAACACCTAGCTCTTCCTTCAGAATAGTTTTCATATCCCAGGGTATGCTTGTATGAATAATGTAAGAAGGATTTTCAAGTCAATATCTACTCTTATTGCTTACATTTAAAATTAGCCACTTAGTATTTTCTTATGCCTCACTTTTATGAAGCCAAGGAAATATCATACATGTAGTGAAATCTAAATACAAAATGATAGGGAAAAACTGTACTAGTAAATAAGCAAGAGATGAAAAGGATAGCTGTTAACAATAAATGGAATCTATTACCAGGGCACCCAACACTCAGGCCAGTACAGATAAACAACTGTTTCTGACCTATGGAAGAGAAATTCATTTCTTGTATTGACAGTGGCTACATGGCATTTGAAATTACATGGATTTCAATGAAAGTCTTTTGTAATTTGTAGAAATTGATTTCTCTATGGTGCTTCCCAAATTGCCTCAGGGGAAATAAAGAAAAAAAAATGGAGCAAAATATGTAAAGGAACCATGTTCTAGCTAAACCTACAGATTTATGGGGAGAGAAATTGTAAAGTTTTCATAGCATTAGTGGTACACACAGCTGGCATCCTGTTGTATAATCGCATTGATTATTCCTGACTCTGTGAAAGCTTTATGGACCTGCCCCAATGTGTACCTCCAGTGATTGTGCCTTTTGTAGTAGTTTGTAATCCTCATGGCCAAGTTTATATTTTTGTTTTCCTGTTTCCCAGTCTTCTTCCTAATTGCTGCCTGACCACTTGATCTGTTTCCTTTAGGAAAAAAAAGAAAGAAAAAAAATATTTTTTGATATCCATTCAACCTATCTGTATTAAGCATTCCCTCCATTCCATGGCAGCTCATCCAGCTCTGCCTCAGATCTTCTGGGATTGTTTTCCTACTTTCTGTCCCTTCTCAGGAAGCAGTTTTACCTTACTCATCTCTATTGTTCCAGTGCTTGGTACTATGCCTGGCATTTTAAAAAAAGCTCAGTAAATAATTATTTATTTAGTTTCTTGTTACTCATCATAAAAATACTCCATCCTGTGTGACAAAAACATATGAGGTTTAACTTTCTCATTTGCCCAGTATGGAAGTTAGTATTTCAAACATATAACCTAGCTGCCTTTGCTGGGTGAGAGCCCTTGACCTGATGGGCTGGGTCTGTGAAAAGCATTGGGTTAGAGATGTGCATCCTGGGTGGGTATGTAGTCTCTTTCATGTGAAAGATCTTACCTCAAATACACTTGGGTAGGAGACTAATACCTGTTTGGTTTCCAGCATGGTTCTAGAGATCAAATACTAAGAGATCAAATACTACATAAAAGTGGGAGGGTTAATAGTCATGACTATGATTAAAAGAATAAGTGTCAAATAGGAAAATAAAATATGCATGCTTATTACATATCTGCCTTCAATCAACGGGCTCAGAACAAAAATATTTTAGTAAATTTAGTTACTGGGCCAGCAAGTAGCATGGTGGTTAAGGTGCTGGACTCCACTTGGTCAGCCATAGTTCAAGTCCCATACCTGATGGCTTGCTTTCTCTCTCTGTATGTGTGTCTGTCTGATCAAATTTTTTAAATAATAATAACAAAATTAATTCTTATGGAACCAGCAGTTAGCGTAATGGCTATGTCGCTGGACTCCCATGTAGTCGACTACAGTTCGTGTCCCGGACACGGTGGCTTAAAACTCATGCCGGGCACATGTGCGTGCGTGCCCAGGATCCCAGAGGGACACTGGAGAAGGGATTGTGGAGTGGCCATCCCCCCTGGGGAGTGATTTCTCGCTTTCTGTCTCAATGTCTCTCTGTCTGTCTGGCGAGTGCACGCGCCCTATAGCAAAAACCTCATAAAAAAAATGAATTCTTAAAAAAATAGTTACCAAGCAGTTGGCGTAATGGCTGTGTCGCTGGACTCCCATGTAGTCAACTGCGGTTCGAGTCCCACACTCGGTGGCTTAAACTCCCACACTTGGTGGCTTAAACTCACACCGGGCATATGTGCATGAGTGCCAACAATCCCAAGAGGAGAATGGAGGAGAAAGGATTGCGGTGTGGCCACCCCCCGGGGAGTGATTTCTTGCTTTCTATCTCTCTGTCTCTCTCTGTCTTTCTGGCGAGTGCACGTACCCTATAGCAAAAAAACTTATCAAAAAAAAAATAGTTACATAACTTGCTCGAATTTTTTCTAACGTTTTGAAACTTTAAAAAAAGTATTATTAAACTTCTCATACTTTAGACTACTTATGCCAAAAAGGACCCATCACTTCTGTTTATGTATGAAAAATTGCCCATAGCACTTTTTTTTTCTTTTTTTTATACTAGGCAAAGAACTTTATTAACCTTTGTTCCAAACTTTATTCCCAGGCTTCTTCAGCTTAATTAGCTGCAAAGAATGAACTGCGTATAAGCAAAAACTGAAAAGAGCTGCAGTGTCCAAGGGGCTTCGACTTAAAAATATTACAGATCTAGATTTTATCAGATCCATAAACAAAACAGAATTTTAAAAAGCAGTCATAATATAAAATAGCAGCTCCCAGTAACTTCGTCAAGTTTATCCCTTTCAGAAGTTGACTCAATTCAGTTTGCCTCATTCTTGGAAGCCTCATCAAAATTCTCCACGAGATCTGGAACTTTTTAAATATACAGCATTGCTAGTTCCATTTGAGATCCTCTGGACCAGTGTCTCCAAGGTGGCATTTATAGACTAGCACTGAGTGCCTACCAGTTCTTGACAGTTACCATTTTAGTACAGTTCTCTCCTTTAATAAGGAGGAAATTAACCCTCAGAGAAGGGAAATAATTCACCTTCATTATCACATCTTGCTAATAGCAGAAGGAATGAGACCTTGGTATTTTTGTGTACAAATACATGTTACGAAATTAGATTCCATCAAGCATAAAAGATGTTATTGTTTCCTAGAATAAATCTTATAATTTAATTTTAATAAAGAAAAAGGAAAAGGTTACAGAACTGTCTTTTCATCATGTAATTACTGAAGCACATGCCTCTGCTGAAATGCAGATATGCCAGTGTCTGAAATGCAAGACTGGTATGCTCCTATTTTTGTGTGAGAGTTAGCTTACTTTATGCTGTTTCCATAGTTATGAAAATGGTTTGAAACAGATTTGTCTCATGGTCCTTATCTTTTCTTCTTTTTAATTTTAAACTTGAAATAGCAGACAGAGGTGATGACCTCTGTGGGAAGCACTACAGAGCTGGTCAGATAAGACTTTTTCAACCTGGGGGCCAGCAGGTAGCATGGTGCTTAAGAGCACTGGACTCCCATATGACCAGCCAACCATGATTCAAGTCCCAGACCTGATGACTTGCTTTCTCTCTTTCTCTCTGTGTCCCTCTCTCACCAAATTAAATTAGTAAATAAATAAACTTAAATAATTCTTTTTAAGAAAAGAGTCTTCAACCTGAATTCTATGTGACATTAAGGTGCAGGGTAGGACAGAAAGATTGGAAAGCATGGATCCTGCAGATAGAGTAGTGTAGTCTTGGTGGAAGGTGTGCCCTGGGAATGGGTACTAGAGACTCTAAGAAGTAGACCAGTCAGGGTCCGAGCGTAGCTTTTCCTCATGTGGGGCTGTCTATAGTTAAACTGACTAATTGTTTTACCTGAGTGCTGTTTTTATTGTCAGCCCGCTTGAGGGCCACCGGCCTTCATGTCTTTGGTCTTCTCTGGGGAATTTTCAGCCCTTATTTCTTCTGCCCATATTCTCATGCTCCCACAGCTAGGATTGCAGTTACATATGTTATCCTTTGCTTCACTTGCCCAAGCCTTGTGATTTTTCTATATTTCTACACTCCTTACTTTATTTTAGATATTTTCTATTGATTTATTTTTCATTTTGCTCTTCAGTCTTTATAACTCTGTTCTGCTGTAAAAACCTGAGTACTGAGGTCCAGCCCCAAAGTACAAGGATTCTAAGCCCTGCGCATTCAGAGCTAGATCCCACATAGCTGAATGCAGTTTGTATCCCAACTACAAGGATTAAAAACACATTGGGCATGTGTATGAGCATGCCTAAAATTCTGATGGAATGGAGAAATGAAGGCAAAAGGATTGGGATATAACCATGCTCTGTTGTGAGGGCACTCTCTCTGTTTTTATCTCTCTCTGGTCAGTGCATGTATCCTCTAGCGATTAAAAAAAATTCTAAGACTTATATAGCTAAGGTTTTTATCATCATCATCATCATCGTCATTATTTTGCCAGAGAGAGAGACAAAGACAGAGAGGGAGAAAGCACTGCCTCATTGTGTGTGGTCACACCACAACCTCGTCTCCATTTCTCATCTGTTGGAATATTGAGCACATATGCACATGCAGCCAGCATGTTTTAAAAGCCTCTGGAACCAAGATTTGCACTTCAGTGTCAGCCATGTGGATTCTAGCTCTGTAAATCATTACACCAGAAGGCCAGCCCCATATTTAGTTTTTAATATTTTTAAAGCATATTTTGTGGTCTATTTGAATTTTTTATCATTTCCAGTTCTCTGTCAAAATTATTAATTTTATCTTATATTTTTTAGCATGTTAAACATTTATTTTTAAATCTATGACTGATAACTCTGTTTTTAGTATCTATTGTTTCTCTTAGTATTTAATTATATGTTCAATATTTAATATACCCAGGTATTTTTTTATTTATCTTCAAATCAGGTATAATATTTTGTTATTTGTTTGATATTATCAGACCAACTATTCCCAGGGAAATAGGAGTTTTAGATTCACTTGCTTAGGGTTTCTTTTCCATAAATCACTATGTTATTAGGTGTTTAGTGTCTTTACATTGTTGGTGATTGTTTGTTTGTATATTGTCCAGCTTTTCTTTCTTTTTTTAAAAAATAATTATTTTATTTAACCATTTATTTATTTATTTATTTTTATTTGACCAGAGAAGAAAAGTGTATGTGTGTATGTGTAAGTGAGAGAGAGAGAGAGAGAAAGGGAGGAGAAGGAGAGAGAGAGAGGAAGTGAGAAAGCAAGCCGCCAGGTCTGGGACTTGAATCGCAGTCAGCCATGTGGGAGTCCAGCACCCTAGACCACCATGCCACCTGCTGGCCCCCTTGTCCAGCTTTTCTAATGGTTCATAATGAGGTGGTTGTTCCAGCTTCTTAGTGTCTACCATTACTGGAAATAATAGCTGAATCCATAGGGTCATTTTAAAAAAGAAAACCTTTGGAGTTTTTTATTGTTAGAGGGCACATGCACTTGGCAGAATGAGAGAGAGAAAGCATCCCCAACATGGGCATGCCGCAATCCTTTTTCCTCCATTTCTCGATCCCACCAGCATTTTGGACATATACACACATACACCTGTGTGTTTTCCAAGCCACTGGATCAGGACTCGAACTGCTGTTGACCTGTGTGATCCAACTTTCTTTGCAAAGCACTTACCTGCTGCCCTACAGGACCAATCCCCAGTAAAGCTTTTCTTTCTTTGAGAGATTTTTGCTATAGAGCACATGCACGTGCCAGAGAGACGGAGGGAGACAGAGAGACAGAAAGAAATCACCCCCAAGGGGAAATGGCCACACTGCAAAACCTTATCCTTCATTCTCCTCTAGAGATTTTGGTCATACACATGTGCACCTAGTGTGAGTTTCAAGCTGCAAAGTCTGGGACTCGATCTGCAGTAGGCCATGTAGGAATCCACCACCTTAACTCCTACATCACCTGCTAGTCCCCCTCTGAAAAGATTTTTAAGATAATTGGTAGCAAAAGACAATTAAATATTTAATAAGACAATAATTCAGTTTCTTTTAAAAAGTAAAAATAAACAAAAGAATTATAATTTCAGAGCTGTAACTTCCATTAGAGTTTTTTTAGTTTAATATTCTCAATAAGAAAAGTCACTCTACAAATCTGGGGGAAATCACTCATCTTTTTTAAACTTATTTATGAACTTGGTAGGCCTTTTTCTAGAATCCCGTTAAGCTATTTCATTGCCCATGTAGTCCTAATTTATAATGTGTAGGCCATTGACAAGGAAAGATAGACATCTTTTCAAAAGGAAAAATAAAAATGTTTTGACAAATGTTGACCTATTTTTTGTTACTTGTTTAATATCATTAGACCGAACCTACAGAAGTAAAATATAGTACTAATACTATTACTATGGTAAAAATACACCAAAAAAAAAAAACAGTATTATTCTCTTCAGCTATGTCTAGGCTTTTCAGTGTTGATATTATTGTTCAAAATATTGTTATCTACAGCAAAAATTTTAACATGAGTTATCAACTGGACAGCTTTTCATAAGTAGCTATGTTTTTAAATCTCATATTTGAGCCATCTCTGGCAATCTAGATTGTTCCATGAGAGGGCAAGCTGTGGGTCAGAGCACAGAAATGTTAACAGATGGCTTTCTTAATCTTGGAGGCTTGAGGAGAAATGAAGGACCAAATATAGTATACTGATTTTAATAGTAATTTTTTTTAAAAGGAAATACACACCAGGTAGAACACTTAAATTGCTAAAAGTGTCTTAAATGAAATAGACAAAAATTGATGAGCATTATTTTATATATGTTTAAATAATTGCTTATTGTCACATTTTTGCTAGAATATGAGCCTATTAGGACATAGACTATGTCCCATTCATCTTTTAAAACTCAGCATAATATAGTACCACACACAAAATAGATGTTTAATAAATATGCTGGGTGAACAAAGGGCAAATTAATTTCCTTTCTATTTTTTGAGTAAATTTTTTGGTTTTTTTTTTTTTCTTAGAGAGAAATTTTTGCTGTATGGCATGTATACTCACTGTAGAGACAAATAGAGAGACAGAAAGTGAAAATCACCCTCCGGGGGAATGTCCATGCCCTACTCCCTTCTCCATTCTCCTTTCCATTTCAGTGAAAATGGCCTCTAAAGTTCCAAGATGGTTCTAATTATGTCTTTTATTGGATTTATTGACCACAGTCACACCTGGACCAAAAACAGAATCTGTCAGTCTAGAGGGAGGAAAAAAAAGGGCGTGTGTGTGTGTGTATGAAAACATAGAAAATATATAAATATAAAATACATTTTAAAGTTTTCACCATAGGGCACATGTTTTCACCAGAGAGAAAGACAGTGAAAGGGAAAGTAAGAAACTGTCCCACAGAGGGTATGGCCAGGCTGCATGGGCACACACACACACACACACATATGCCCAGAATGATTTTCAAGCTGTCAGATCCAGGATTCAAACCATGGTTGGCCATGTGGGAGTCTAGAGCCTTAACCCCCACACCACTTACTAGCCCAGGAACAGGTATATTTTTTGAAAGCTCCTCAAATGGTTCTGAGTTGATGGTCATCCTCCCATTAGTAGTCTTTGTTATAGGGGTGAAATGGAGTCACATCACTTCAGGTCATTAGCAGGAAATTGTACACTATCATCCTAGGAGGTAGGAGAGGTGAGCTTTTTAGTCTACAATGCCTTCTTTGGGGATTTGCTTTCTCAGAATTTTCTAACAAACACTTTTCTCATTTTTAATATCATTAGAACCATCCTAAAATACTGATCTATCAACAGACCTTCATAAACTGCACATAATATACTAATATGTGCTATTTATTGGGTACCATGACCTCTTTTTTTAGGTTGTTTTCGTTTCTCAGTCACATGGAGGTGCTGAAGGAAAAAGTATATTTCAAAGAACCCCAAACATGTCTTTATTGTGAAAGGAGTACATTTTATAGCTAATTTGGGTTTGGTTTCTCCAAAGAATGAATCTTGCAGTGGAATGAAGGTAGAAAGGTACTAGTGGGGAGGGAATAAAAGAAGTATTAGACTGCCACAGAGAGCTAAAAAGGTTTCATACAGATATAATTTTGATAAGCTATCTAGGAACAGGCAAGAAGATAGCTAGAAGGATATAGAAGCTATCTTGAATAAGAAAATAGGATATTAGAATCACTTTTCAGTTACAATAGAGAGATTTTGCCTACTCTTTTCTCTAAGAGAAAGATTCTGGAATGATATTCCACTGCTGTAATAGAGATGTTAGTATTTGTGAATGTGGTTTTATGATGTGCAGTAATTCCAGAACTTTGGCTGTTTGCCATTAGAGAGTGTATTTGGCTGGAATTATCTACTCTTGTGGGTGGTTTTTATTTAAATTTAGCTTTCAAGTTGAAAGAGCAGTGACTCATCCAAATGACAGGTGACATTTATTTTTTTTCTTGAAAATTCAGCATGAATATGTTGTCATTACACATTTAGAGGAATTGCCACACTTCCTCAAATATGACACCCCTTATAAATGTTCTCGTAAATAATTTCCATTGTTCAGATCCTCTGTACACAGTGAGATAGGGCCTATCTTGTGAGTACGTCCTTTGAGTGCCGATAGTTTGACAGATGAGCTTACAAAGATCTAAAGTGCTTTTGATTTCTAACACAGATGTTTAAATGATATGTAATTACTTTGATAAATTACTTTTGGGAAAGTGTACCCAAAGTTGGCAATGGTTGGAATGTGCTCGTTATGACAGGTGTGTGGATGTCGCCAGCAGATGCTGCTTTATGAAGCCATTTAAAACCAGCTGCCTCTTGATGGCCTAACAGTTGATTTCAACTCCTATTAGCAGGTTATTTTTTTTCTTGGTATGCATGAGAAAAAAATATTTCTATAGAAAACATTAAACACAATCTTCAAAGAGCTCCATTTTTAAAAAGTATGCTTTCTATGTCCAATATGGAATGCCTGATTTTGCATGCATTATAAAATGTGTGGTTCAGAAACCATCAAGTGTGTGGGACCAGCAGTTAGCGTAATGGCTATGTCTCTGAACTCCCATGTAGCTGATGGGGGTTTGACTCCCGGACCCGGTGGCTTAAACTCACGCTGGGCACGTGTGCATGCATGCCAAAGATCCCGAGAGGAGAATGGAGGAGAAGGAATTGTGGCGTGGCCATCCCCCCTGGGGGGTGATTTCTCGCTTTCTCTCTCTCTCTCTCTCTCTCTCTCTCTCTCTCTCTCTCTCTCTGTCTTTCTTGCGAGCGCATGCACCCTATAGCAAAAACCTTTACAAAAGAAAGAAATAATGAAAGAAAAATTAAAAAGAAACCATCAAACATGTTTTGGACTAAAGGTGGTGAAATGAGGGAGACTCAGGGTGGATCCTTCCTGTGCCCTCAGTGGTCATCTTGGGCTACAAGAAAACAGAAGCCAAGGTCAGAGAATATTGCTTATTGGGAGCGACCCACAAGGCAAAGAGGAGATATTTGAAGAAGTTTACTTGAGACCTGTAGGTAGACATTCAATGCACTGCAAAGGAGAAATGCACAGGTGTGATTTAAAAAGGCATAGCTGCTAATTTCAAAGTTCCAGACTACTAAATACATATTTTGATGACGCTAGCTACCTGATTACTGTGCAAGTCTATAAGTAAAACAAACTTACATCATCTCTGTATCCCTCCACTCTTCCACTATGTTTCAGCTAATTCAGTACTGGTTCTGGTTGAGGTAAAATCCTGCATGGAACAGTCACTCAGAACTCCTAGCTAAGATAGCTTTGCTTCCTTGCCCTTTATAGTAGGGAGGCTACATACCTTAGATCTCTAATTCGTGAATATTCATACCTTCCTCCCAGGCTTGTTCCTGTTGTTTAAGGTCCCAGCTAACTGGAGTAGGACACTGCAACTGCTTAGGGAGAATCAGCCTCCACCGAATATGTTTGCCTTTCTATAAATTACTCTCTGATAGTAACCCTTTCATCCTCTGTGGAATTGTCTGCTTCATTTTTCAGTTGCAGAGTACACAGTTTGATGATACCATGTTAACTTGGGAATATCAAATTAATCTATTTGAGATATGGAGAAAAACAGCATAATAATTTGTCAAAATAGCATATTTGAATCCTTATATTTGAAAAAAAAATTAAGATTCTTTGCGAGTAAAGGAACCTAGATAAGTAGAAGATACTCAATCTGTGCCTCCCTGGTTTAAATACTTGTTCTTTAGTGAGCAGCCACTTTGCCAGGGAACTGATCATACTGGTTACCTACCCTCTGTTCCTCTTTGCCGTCATGCTGCCCCACCTCCTCCAGTCCATTCTTGTCTCAGATGATTAGTCCAAACTAACCACGATCATTTTGTGTCTCTTACCAGAAATTAGTTTGGGATTATGACTCACTTGAGTCCAATAAGATGAGAAGGGAAGTCTTACTGGGAGGTTTTTTTGAGGGAAAAAAGAAGTTCTCTCACTTAAGATAGTCCTGGGAAGAAATGACTGGATCTATCTCTTGGAACTGCTACAACCTGAGGATGAAGCCAAGAGTAAACCAAAGGCAGGAAGGGAGGAGGAGAGGAAGAAAGGCGAGCAAACCTTATGGCTTATTTCCATTGACATCAGAGAGATGTTTTCATAAAGGACAAGTTGCTTCATTTGTTATGTTCCTGAGATACAATTTAATGTACACATATAGAAATGTATAGCTATTTACATTTGTCCAAAATTTTACTGTAAATATGGTTAGTTGTTGATCTCTTCACTGGAGAGACAATTATTTCTTCCCCAGTCATAAGATGTTCATTACTTTGCCTTTCCGTAAGTCATTTTAACCCTTTTCTCTTTTTGAAAGTTGTTGATTAAGGAATATGAGTTATTGAATATTAATTCAGGATAACTTAAATTTTTTTAAAAAAAATTGAATAAAACCAGGAGCACTCAGAAGAAAAATGGTTAAATGGAAGAGTGACATATATAAACTGCAATTCAGAATCAATGAGGCATTTCTACAGTTTGTTAAAAAAAATAAAATGAGGTATCTCAATAGATTTTGGCATACACTTTTGTAGCTTTTGGCTATGTATTAAGATTTAGTTCATATATCATTGGTGAGTCTATGTAAGAAAATAATATACAGTGATTATCAAACTGGAGAAACTTGGAAACTTGTTCTGGTCTTCATCAGTAATTTTCAATTTTGAAGTTTTTTGAAGTTATGCTGTTTTGTTTTTCTGCAGAAGTATCTTCTACTTTTCATTTTTAAATAAATTTGCTATTTGTAATTTAATTTGTAAATTAATTCATTGATAAATCTATTCCATGAAATCCTGGAAGAAAACTTTCCAAACCTAGCATTAAATATCAACCTCAACATTGAAAGGGTTGTATCTTTTTTACGATTTTTGGTTTTAATTTTTTTTAACCATCTCATTCCATTTCCTTAGATGAAGTTCTAACAAAAAGGACAACAGATAGGAAACTAGGGATCAGAAACAGCTTAGATAATTAAAAATATGGTATAATACTTAAAGAGTTGAAAGGAAGTATGGAGAACGACAAAGAGTTTGTAGACCACCTCCTCCTGTGTGCCTCTGATCACTCAGACTGAACTTGTAGACATTAGGAGGAAACGAATAACCAATCCATCAGATGACTAGAAATCACCTCAAAGGCACAAGAACTATGAGGAACCAAGAAAATACCTCTCCACCAAGGGAAAAGAATAACTCCTCTTCATACACAGACAGTATAATGGAACTCATGGAAATGTCTGTTAAAGAATTTAGAATATTCATAATGACAAAACTAACAGAGATGAAAAAAAGAGACAGTGAACTCCAGAAGAGAACCAATGAGTTCCAGGAGATGAAGTGTTTACAAGAGCTGAAAGAGTAAATACACACCATATAAAAGAATCAAATGTAACTGTTGGAGATGAAGGCTATAATACAGGAAGTCAAAATCTCTCTTAAAAGTATTAAAAGCAGACTAGATCATACAGAAAATCAAATCTCAGATGTAGAAGATAGTATCGCTGGACTAGTAAAAATCCACCACAAAGACTGAGAAAATAACCCCTGAAAATGAGAATAATATACAAGAAATACTAGATATCATTAAACATCCAAACATCCAGATAATCAGTATCCTAGAAGGTGAAGAGATAATAAGGGCATTGATAAATCTATTCCATGAAATCCTGGAAGAAAACTTTCCAAACCTAGAGAGATATTCAAAGATCCAGACCCAAGAAATACAAAGGACTCCAAATAGGATCAACCCAAGAAGATCTTCTCCAAGAGACATTATAACCAGATTAACCAAAACCACAGACAAAGACAAGATACTAAGATTGGCAAAAGAAAAATGTCAAGGTACCTACAATGGATATCCCATCAGGCTAACAGTGGACCTCTCATCAGAGATATTGTGAGGGGACCAGCAGTTAGCATAATGGCTATGTTGCTGAACTCCCATGTAGTCAACCATGGTTCGAGTCCCGGACTCGGTGGTTTAAACTCACACCGGGCACATGTGCGTGCATGCCCAAGACCACAAGAGGAGAATGGAGGAGAAGGGATTGCGGCATGGCCATCCCCCCTGGGGGGTGATTTCTCGCTTTCTGTCTCTCTGTCTCTCTCTGTCTGTCTGGCAAGTGCACGCGCCCTATAGCAAAAACCTCTCAAAAAAAAAATTTAAAAGAAAAAGAAAAGAAAAGAAATAATGTGAGTGAGCAAAAAGGAATGAGAAAACATACTCTAAGTTTTGAGTGAAAACAGTTTCAACCAAGAGTACTATATCTTGCAAGATTACCCTTCTTATGGGAAGAGAAGACAATAACATTCTTGATAAATAAAACCTGAAAGAATTTACCAACACCAGGCCAGTTCTCCAAGAAGTTCTGAAAGGAGTGCTATCTCAGGAAAACTAAAGTCAGACACACATATGGAGGAGTCTGACCTGAGTTCTCAGTCTTTCTTTCCTGTGCCACCTCTGACGAGTCAACCCACCCCCGCCGAGGCTGGACCTCAGCACACATACATAAGAGTTCAAAAACAACTAAGAAAATGGACAGCTTAATAGTAGGAACAAGTCCAGAGTTGAATGTTATCTTCCAGAATTCAAGCGGAAAGATTGGACCACAACAGAAGATAAAGTACATGAATCTCAACTGGTGAAATAGAATTTTATGACTTTTGACTTAAACATTGCTGATCTTCTGTACTTTGTTTTCCAGAGTAAAGAACTTTTGTCTTCTCTTGAGTTGTGGACAGATCCATGTACCTACTATTTGAACAGAAATAGTAGGAAACAAAATTTGATTCCTGGCTTTAAATCTTAAGCAAAGTTCTCTTAACATTTTTTTATTTTGATTTATTCAAGCTAAAACTGCCTTTCTTTTTTTTCTTTTTTTTTTTTGGAGAGGTTTTCGCTACAGGGCATGTGCGCTCGACAGAGAGACATAGAGACAGAAAGCAAGGAATCACCCCCCAGAGGGGGATGGCCACGCCGCAATCCCTTCTCCTCCATTCTCCTCTCGGGATCTTGGGCACGCACGCACACGCACCCGGCGTGAGTTCTAAGCCACCGGGTCTGGGACGCAAACCGCGGTTGACTACTTGGGATTCCAGTGACATAGCCATTACACTAACTGCTGGTTCCCAAAACTGCCTTTCTTGAAATTAAAAAATATATTTAAAAAAATACCTATTTAATGACCAAAGTAAGTTATATAGCCTTAGCTAGGTGCTACTTTATAGTATATTCATTCTACCCACAGAGTTTTATCCCTAAAGTTAACATGTGTTAACAGATATGTATATATCAGCTGAACTTGCTATTGAAAGTATTTAGATTAATTAAGATATTTTGTGAATCAAATGAAATGTGGAATGCAGGAAAAAAAATATAAAAGGAATGGAAAGCAACAGCAGATA
This sequence comes from Tupaia belangeri chinensis, assembly GCF_000334495.1. NCBI lineage: Eukaryota > Metazoa > Chordata > Mammalia > Scandentia > Tupaiidae > Tupaia > Tupaia belangeri. The sequence goes on along the minus strand of NW_006159832.1, from coordinate 62,406 downwards.
CCAGAGAAAGTGTGGGAGGAGGGTGGGAAATGGCAGAGTGTGAAAAATAGGGGAAAATATATATTTTTGTTTCTTGCGTATGTACATACACACACACACACACACACGAAACAAGTAATGGAAAATTATTGATGATAACATGATGTTTGATTAAGCCACTTTACAGCGTATTGTGGATGGGAGATCACATTTTGTATGCTGTGATGATGTTCAGTGCAAGACTGTAAAATAAATAAATTAATAAAAGAAAGGAGGTATGAGTCAGTTTCTTGAGATAGTAATACTAGCCAGAAAATATCACAAATTTGCATATTTTTCTTAAATTTGTTTACCAACTTGGCTATAATATGCCTTGCTGAGGATCTTCTTATGTTGTATCTATTTGATGTCCTTTGTATCTTCTAGATTTGGATGTCTCTATGCCTTTCTAAATTTGTAAAGTTTTCAGCTAATATATCACGGAAGATGTTTTATATGCCTTTATCTGTCTCTTCATCTTCTGGAATACTTATTATGTGAATATTTGGCTGTTTCATGCTATCTAGAATTTCCCTTATATTGTCTTCATTTTTAATGGTTATTCCTGTATTCTTTTCCATTGCTTTGACTACATTAGAGGTTTTTTTCTTCAAGGTCAGAGATGCTTTCTTCTGAGTGTTCTAATCAACCTTTGATACTTTCAGGGAAGGTTTTGATTTTCTGCAACATACTCTTTATCTCCAAAAGTTCTCTTTGATTCCTGTCTGAAACTCCCTATGGGATTCCTCCATCATGTCATGAAAGGATTTTTCTCATCTCCTGCAATTGCTTCACTGTTTTCTCTTGTGTATTGTTAACTGTGGTTAAGATTGGCAAGAGAGAAATGTCAAGTTACCTACAAAGGATATCCCACATTCTAAATTCTTTTTCTGACATTTCTGTGATCTTTTGTATTTTATTCATTGTTGGCAAGGAATGATGATCCTTTGAAGGGAAGGTATTTCCTGATTTACTCCTATTTCTTCCAGCTCTGCTTTGATTTTTAGTCATCCGGTGGTATACTCACTTCTTACTACTTTCTTGGAGTGTGTTTCTGTAACTGTGTGTTCCTGCACCTTTCTCTGACATGTGTAAGATCTGTGCCAATTTCCCTATTATGTTGAAGATTCAGAGAGGAGTGTCTCTCCTTCTGCTGCCAAGACAGCTATGGAGAAAAATTCCTCAGAGTCTATTTTCAGGTGTTTGTTTCTTGTACACCCAAACCTGACTGCTCCCAATATGGTAGGAGGTTGTACTGACAGATGGAATTTAAGGTAGTAAATGACTGTGGGCCAGAGAGCTGCTCCTCCTCCACAGTAGACTAGATAGGGATCTCTGCTGATGAGCTCAAGCCTAGAGACTTGGCTTGGGACCGCCTGTTGGTCCTCCTATTTCTGGAATTGCAGAGTCCCCCCATTGCTCCTTCTTTCTGTGAGATTGCAGGAACCAGCTATTCTTCATTCATTTTCTAAGTGGCTGGCAAGTTTGGGCTTTTACCTACAGTGGTTAGTGAAAGGTATTTCTGCCCTACATCTGAGTTAAGCAAGTTGAGCAAGGTTTTTTGTTTTTGTTTTTGTTTTTGTTTTTCAGGCCACAACAAGGAATTCAAGGCAGAGGTCAGTCTTTCTGTGCCATCTGTCTACATCTCTGTTTTTTAGACGTTGAGAGCATCTAACTCACCATCCTTCACTTCCCCTCACCCTCTTCATACCCTGCAGCTGTCTTGTCCTTGTCCTGCCATCACCCCATATGGCCTCATAGATTCTTATTTTATTTGGGGGGAGATATGTTCATTACTGTTAATTTTGGGAGGAAGTGGAGGTACTCAGATTGAGCTAGTGAGAGCTCCTTTAAGTTATTTATTGTATATGCTGTATTCTTTAAGCACATCTTTTTTACTAGAATGCTGAGATGTATTGGACTCATTTTCACTTTCCCCACCCCAGCCCCTGCTCCATCAAGGGGAGAATGGATTGTGCAAAACAAGATCTGCCATCAGGTGTCCTCGAATTTCTTTGCTTCTAGTCTCTTTCCACATCCAGAGTCAGGAGATGGGTGTATGTATAAACTTAGTGGAAATTTAGCTTTAGGTATCAAGTTTGCCTGATAAAACATCTTAATTCATTAGATTATGCATATGTATTATATTAATAATTTAACATCAATGATAAATTATCTGAATGTAATTTTTCCTCTGTTTGTTTATTTTGTTATGAAAGTCAATATTTTTCTATATAATGAATATTCAAAACTGATACTGATGCTGTATTGATCACTATTACTTTATTTGAGAATATTGAGAAATCATACATTTTTTAGAAAAAGTAAGCTGAGTAGTCAAAGTCTCTGAAATGCAACTAATAAAAACATTAAGTAAGTTATGAAACTGTTAATATAAGAAAGGAAGGTGCTAGCAGGTGACGTGGTTAAAGACACTGGACTCCTACATGGCCGACGGTGGTTTGAGTCCTGGACCTGGCGGCTTGCTTTCTCACTTTCCCTCGCTTTCTCTCTCAGGTTAAATTGAAATAAATAAATCAATAAAGTTAAAGTAATTCTTTTAAAAAAAAAAAAAGAAAGAAAGAAAGTTAAAGATTTCAGCCCTGATTTTCTCTGTGAACTCAACTTGAGAGCATAGAACTTATCAAATTGGAAAGGGAATACACCAACAATATATAGGCTACAGGTGGTGAGCTACTTGCTTGTAAGAACTGGCGTCTCTTAAGTTTATAGATTAAAGTTTTTCTGAGGATATTTTAAGGAATGTAACTACTTGGAATCTAGCTAACAGAATTCCTCAGGATGTGACTTGGAGACATTTTCCAGAATTTATCTTTTGTCCTATTTAATTTGCTCTTATTTCTCTATTGTCAAATTCTTGTACATTTATGGTTCTGGTAGTGCCCACATATTTAGATGAGCTTATATCAGTGATGAACAAGGTCAATAATCTTTGCAAATATGTGGATTATCTTCTTGTCTCCCACCCCCTTTTTTTTAAGGTTTTTGCCATAGGGCATATGCACTCACCAGAAAGAGACAGAAAGAAATCCCCACCACTACCCTGAGAGAACATGGCTGTGCTGCAATATCTTCTCCTCCATTCTGTTCTCAGAATTTTGAGCACACACACGTGCATGCATGCACACACAAACACACACACACACACGCACACCTGGCATGATTTTCAAGCCCCAGGTCCAGGACTCGAACTGTGGTGGACCATGTGGGAGTCCAGCACCTTAACCACCACATCACCTGTTGGCCCCATTTTATTTCACTTCTCTTTGAAGGAAAAGTAGTTTCACAGGTTTAAAAAACTGGTACCTGAGCCTGAAAATTTTCAAAGAATGTTTTATAAGTTTCATTTTATCACTAATAAAACATTTGTTTAATTTGACCTACCTTTGATCTCACTAAAGCAACATCAACTCTGCTATTTCCCAAATATTCATATCCTTTCTCTCCTCATTCCTTTAGAACTTTCAGAAAATGCTTTTGCTTCAATTAAATGCAGTGTTTTATTATTTATTATTTCTTACTGGTTAGTAGAGTATTTAATGATTACCATTTTGATGTTTGCTTTGATTTCCTTTTAATTCTGTATAACTGTATTTGGACAAGTGGTTTTCCTGTTAAGGATGACAGTCCTACATGTTTTTTTCCACTGAATAACAATGATAAAAAACATTTATGGACTGTTCTTCTTTCTACAATAGACATTCTATAAAGATACCTTGAAATACTTAAATATGTGAGAAGGTATGACCAGAATAAAAGCAGGA
>NW_006159832.1:57461-58572 GCF_000334495.1 Tupaia belangeri chinensis | reverse complement strand
AATGCTAAGTTTTATATTAATATGTTGAAAATCATAAGATAAAGATTTCATCTTTTTTGAAACTGTTCATATAATAAAATTTGTTACACTTTTTGCATTTCTGAGATCTCATACTTTTAACTAAAATGTTAAGATGCATGTTTTATTGTTTTTTCTAATGTTTGATAAATACAAGCAAACATGAATATTGTGCATGTCAAGTTTTCTGGGCCTTCAGACCATGTTCTACAAGTGACCATACTGGAGTAATGGAAGTTATATCTTCACCTCTTTTTAACTTTTTTACAATTATTTAATTTTATTTATCATCATTATTATGATTATTTTAATTTGCTACAGGTCAAGTACATTCACCAGAAAAATGATGGGATGGGGGTTGGGAGAGTGAGAAAGCAAGCCTCAGAGTCTGGGACTCTAACTGCTGTGGGCCATGTGGGCATCCAGTGCCTTAGCCACCATGCTACCTGCTGCCCCCTGGTGGTTAATTTTTTAATTAATTATTTAATTTAATTCAATTTACTTATTTATTTTAATTTGACCTGAGAGGAAGAGAGTAAGAGAGAGAGAGAGAGGGAACGTGAGAAAGCAAGCCACCAGGTCTGGGACTCGAACCACAGTCAGCCATGTGGAAGTCCAGTGCCTTTAACCACCACGCCACCTGTGGTTAATTTTTAACCCACTGTTGTCAGCTATAATAGAAAATATTAAGGAAGGTTCTTTGCTTCAGTTGTCTCAAACATACGGGGAAAATTTATGATACTCCTATAAGACACATATAAATTAAATGGCATCATTTCTACTACTTTATTGAAAATCAGAATAAATTCTCTTTTCTGTCAACTCATACTGTTCCAGAGTTATTTGTCTTTGTTTTTTCCTTAGCTCTCTTTACAAAGAAGATTACTATAATTTTAGCATCACAGTTTTTGCCAATTTCTGCATCTCTTGTCTAATGTTGAATAGAAACAAAAGATGTTCCTTCCTAATTGCATAATCCTCCATAATCCTCTGTAGTCTACCAAAAGTAAATAGTTCTTACAGGCTCAATATAGTAAAAGTTTAAACTTCCATCTTTTCTTCCAGATAGTCATTTTCATTCATTATCTCTTTC
>NW_006159832.1:51707-57180 GCF_000334495.1 Tupaia belangeri chinensis | reverse complement strand
CTTTCCCTCCTTCCCTCTCCCTTTCTCTAGTCACTCACTTGCTCATCTCACTATCCTGTGTTCCTGTTAGCCACCAAGACATAAACCCCAAGGTCATCTTCGAGCACTCTCCCATCTCCTTATCAAGACCATTTATTCTACCTCCCAATGATCTTGATTACAATAATTTTTTGTCTTTATTTCCATGAACTTAGTAATAGCCTCCATCTTTTCTGTTTTTTCTTTCTTTCGTTTATCTTAATTGGCTGTAGTGTACATGTGCTTACCAGAGAGAGAGAGAGAGAAGGAAAGTGAGAAAACACTGCCCCCAAGGGAGATGGCCACACCACAGTCCCTTCTCCATTCTCCTCTCAGGATTTTGGACATGCACACACACATGCACCTAGCATATTTTTCAAGACTGAGTCTACGACTTGAACTGCACAGTCAGCCATGTGAATTCCAGACACCTTAATCTGCCATGCCACTGGCTGGTTCTGTCAGTTTTTTCTTTAAAATTTTCCTGACCATCTTCTCTCTCTTTTCAAGTAGCTAGTTTTCTTTCCTTGTACTCTCAATTATACTTATAGCTGATAATAGATATAATTTAATTAAATTATAAGTATTTATTAAACTACTTGTTACCCTCAGGCTACTGTGAATTTATTGAGGGCAGGGATTACCATTTCTATGTCCCTGTGTCTGGATTTCTGCTTGAAACATTGTCCTGGTTCACTAAGTATTTATAACTAAGTGAATGTTTAGTGCCTAACAGTATTTTTTCTCAGGGATTGAACAAATAGAATTAGTCAAGAATTTCCTCATTTAATTACCTTTTATTTGAAGTTGGCCCAAAGTAAACTTGAAGTTTAAAATTAAAATATTTAAAAAGTTCCTTATTCTATTAAATTTATGGCTTTTTTAGTGAAAGAACTTATGAGCTCATTGCTTTTTCGGTTGTCACAAGCTATCTCAAACTTCTCTTCCCAGGCATTTAAAACAAATATATATTAGATGTGAAGGACCAAATGTACTGAGATCAGATTTTTTATTCATTCTCTTTCTTTCCTCCCCTCTCTTTTTCATCATTCATTCACTTACTCACTCACCTCACCCTCCTGTATTCTCATTATCTACCAAGATATAAACCCCCAAATCATCCTCCAGTACTCCTCACCTCCATATCAAGATCATTTATTCTATCTCCCAGTGATCTTAAATCCAACAGCTTTCTGTCTTTAACACTCCATTGTTGTCTAAGAGCAGAAGAACTACATACAACACTGCTAAACATGACAGATACAACTAAGGTAATGAGAAGAGTTTGATCAGTGTTTCCCTGATGCTAAAAACATCTCATAGACAAAAAGGGCATCAGCTAATATCAGGAATTTTTTGTAAAACATGGAACTTCTGAAATATTTACATTCTATACACTGCTTTAACAAATGAGCTGAGTGGCCCTTCAGATGTCACAGTTCTCCCTGTGAAACTACCATAATGACATATCAAACCTGATTTTCTCTGGCACCTCTCCTTTTATAAATGAAAAAAAGTCTTTGTGTTTTCCAGGGGTCTTTTGAAAAATATGAAAGGTTGTTTTAGGTGTGAAAATTATCCTCAAAGTTCTATTTAAGATTCAATTTAGAGAAGACAGGAGTTAGAAAATTGTCAAGGAGATCTGGGCAATTCATTAGGATAAAATCATCATCACTGCCTAAGAAATACCATTAAATCTATTTAATCAAAATGACAACAAAGGACTTAAAAATAAATATACGGTCTAGCCATGATGGGACAAGCAGGAAGGTGCAGCTCTGCAGTGACTGAAACCACATGGGAGGCCTGGTTTGGGTTCCTGGCCCAACTTAAAACAGGCAGGGCACAGTGGCACATACCTATGGTCCTAGCCAACAAGCAGATCAAAAGAATCATGACATGGTAAGACCCTGTGAAAAATTCTCTCTTGGGCCAGCAAGTGGTATGGTGTTTAAGGTGGCTAGATCCCACAAAGCTGACTGCATGATTTGAGTCCAGCTTCAACAATATACCAGGACCATGCGTATGCATGCCTAAAATCACAAACCGAGAATGAAGGAGAAGGGATTGTGGCATGGCCATACCTACAGGAAGTGATTTCTCTCTCTCTCTCTCTTTTTCTCTCTCTCTCTCTCTTTCTCTCACACACACTGTCTCTCTCTCTCTCTCTCTGTATATCTATTTGTTGAGCACACATGCCCTATGGCAAAACTAAAAAATAAAATAAAAATGTAATTATCTCTCAAGGCCAGCTCTGTGGCCTGGTTAAGACAACTGGATCGCACATGGCCAGCCTCACAGTTTGAATCCAGACCTGTTGGCTTGAGAAACATGTTGGACATGTGTGCTTGTATGCCCAGAATTTTTTTTTTAAGAATTGTTTTAACTTTATTTGTTTATTTTTATTTGGCCAGAGAGGGATTACTTTCTCCTCTCCTTTTCTCTGTCTCTCTGTCTCTTTTTGGTGAGCATGTGTGCATGTTAGCAAAAATAATAACTCACTCTCTCTTTCGCTCACCCATTCTGTCTTTCCTTCCTGTTCACCGTTTCCTAAAAACAAACAAGCAAAAAATAGATACAATGAGAATCTTTTTTTAATAAAATAACTACAAGCATACTATAGTCAACATAAAGGAGAAAAAAATATTAATACACAATCGTTGCTGTCTAAGATTATACAGAATACTAGAACTAACTTTTCGTGTTATAGGCAAGAGCATTTATCATTATGCCATAAAAGCCAGCCTACATACCTGGCACTTTGTAAAATTCTAACTCCTATCATACCTTTCTTTCAGGCTCAGGTGTTATAAACTAGAGTAAAGTAAATCCAATTCCCAAACCTTGCTCTTCACTGTGCTTTTTCATATTCTAAGGCAAACTAAAGACCTTACTCGAGGATAGATTCCATCTTGTGTCCATAAGGTCACAACAAATTTAATAGTAACAATCAGATGTTATTTCTACTAACACGCAATATATCAATTGTTTCTACCTTTGAGTTAAACAAAAGCTCTCTGGAATGTTCAGTAAGTTCTAAGAGTGCAAAGGGATCCAGAGAACAATACCTAAAAACCTAAAAACCACTGCCTTAAGACAAAATTGCAATCTCTCTTTTGTTTTTTCATTTCTTTTTTTTTTTTTTTTGTGGTGGGGGGGAGGTTTTTGCTATAGGGCGTGTGCACTTGCTGGAAAGACAGAGAAAGAGAAACAGAAAGTAAGAAATCACCCCCAGGGGGGATGGCCATGCTGCAGTCCCTTCTCCTTCCTTCATTCTCTCAACATCTTGGGCACTCACGCACATGTGCCTGGCGTGAGTTTAAGCCACCGGGTCCGGGCGGAGTCCAGTGACATAGCCATTACACTAACTGCTGTCCCTTGCTTTTTCGTTTCTAAATATAGGCACATGCACAGTTGTATTCCTTTGCCATTATTACTCTTAGTCTTAACCACCCATATTAATTATACTTGCACACCAAAATTACTAAGTTCCGTTTCACAGAAAACTGGAGATAACTGAGAAACATCTGTCTTACTTGGGCATTTTAACAAATTAGCAAGACTTACATTATGCTGTAGCTTCCTTCCTTACTGTCTCTTGTATACCCTAGAGGAGATAGGCACTTGCCAGAGACAGGAGACAGAAAAGGAGAAGGGATTGGAACACTGGGACAAGGTCATGTCACAGAAGAGAAGGCCTCACAATCCCTTCTTTTTTGTTTCTTCATTCTGCTATGATTTTGGAAACACACACACATACACATGCCTGGCATGTTTCTCAAGCTGCCAGGGCTAGGATTCAAACATGGTTGTCCCTGTAGAATCTTGTTCCCTTGAGCACTAAACCACAAGGCTGGCCACCTTGCAGCTTTAATTACTGTAGTTTCGTAGTAAGTCTTGAAATTGGGAATTCTGATCTTCTAACTTTGTTGTTCTTTATCAAGATTGTTTGGTCTATTCAGGATCCCTTGGAATTTCATATAAATTTCAGGATAGATTTTTCTATTTCTGCAAACTATAAATAAAAGCCATTGGGATTTTGATAAGGATTGCTTTGAATCATCTTAATCAGATCATTTTAATATCATCTTAACAATATTCATAATAATTCTCCCAGTGCATGAACATGAGACATCTTTCCATTTGTTTAAGTGTTTATTTCTTTCATCAATATTCTAAAATTTTCTGTACACACATCTCACACCTCCTTGGTTAAATTTATCTACAGTAATTGTTCTTTTTTGATGTTACTGTAAGTTAAATTATCTTAATTTCCTTTTCTGTAGTTCATTACTAATCTGTTAAATAGTTGTTTTATTCCTGATTGAGAGTGTATACATGAATGAGAGACAGACAGAGAAACAGAGGCAGAGGAAGAGGTGCCTTTACAGGGTCTCATTATGCTGTAGTCCCGTTCACCCAGCCCTCACTTTATCAGGTACCTGAGCACATGCACACTCAATGTGGTTTCAGGTTGACTTGGGATCTGAACCCACAATTGGCCGTGTGGCTTCAATTACAGTATGCTATTCCTATGCCACCAATGGTGGGACATTACTGATTTATGGAAGTAAAACTGACTCTGTGTGTGTGTGTGTGTGTGTGTGTGTGTGTGTGTGTGTTGATTTTATATCCCTCATCTTTGTTGAGTTTTTTAGTAGTTCCAACAAGTTTTTTTCTGTATTTTTTTCTCTTAGGTTTTCTGCATATAGTCATTTCATCTGTAAATGGAGATTTACAACATTTTTTTTTCTAATTTTAGTGTCATTTATTTCTTTTTCTTGCATAATTTTTTGGCTACAACAGTAGTTTAGTTTGAAGCATGTTAAATTTCAGGTTCTTATTAGACCTCCAAGTGGAGATGTCAAGTTGTCAGTAGAATATTTGAGTCTGGAGAATTAGGGAATAGGTCTGTCTGTGCTAGAGAATTGTTGGCATGTAGTTATTATTTAAAGCTTAAGAATGTGTGGTAAGTTATATATGGAGAAAGAATGAAAGCCCTCTAAGGCCAGCAGGTGGTGTGGTTGTTAAGGCACTGGATCCCACATGACTGCCTTAGCAGTTCAAGTCCTAGACCTGGTGTCATAAAAAACCTGCCCACACGTGTACACGCCTGCCTAAAATCACAAGAGGAGAATGGAGACAAGATCATGTGGTTATCTCACTTTTTCTCTTTCTCTGCCTCTCTGTCTCTCTCTGGCAAGTGCACATGTCCCTATGGCAAAAACCTGAAAGAAAAAGAAAGAAAGAAAGAAAGAAAGAAAGAAAGAAAGAAAGAAAGAAAGAAAGAAAGAAAGAAAGAAAGAAAGGGAGAGAGAAGGAAAGAGACAAGGAAAGGGAAAGGGAAGAGAGAAGGAAAGGAAAGAAGAGAAAGAGAATAGAAGCCATCTGGGGGGGCAGTCATGGAGAAGAAGTCTAGCATGTACAATAGAAGTCAAGTAGTAGCCAAGGCAAT
>NW_006159832.1:35298-51691 GCF_000334495.1 Tupaia belangeri chinensis | reverse complement strand
TCTTTCCCTGGGACCTGCTGGTCCTAGAAACAGGAACTTCCCAGAAACAACCCTACAGGCCTCTTTTGGTGGGTTCTGCAGTACCACCTAGGGCTGATTATGTCACTGGGTCTGTGTAGTTTATTTCATTCAAGGATGACACTGAAGAGCAGGACTGGGTTTCAACCAGAGTCTTATTTGATGACTAGAGAAATCCGCTTACAGACTTAACCCAAGTAGTTGTTCCATTTGTGGCTTCACAGATAAAGGGCTAACAGAATTTTCTTAAGGGATAACTAAAAAGACAGAAGCAGTCATCAATTAGCATATCTTTTACTCCTCAACGTTCTTCCTTTAAGTAACTTTTTGATTTACGTTACCTCTTTAGTCTTCCTTCTCCACCTTCCCCAAGTATACTTTTATACTGCTCCTGCCCCTTAAAGTCTATCATTTTTGTCACCCTGGGGTCCCTTGAATGGTTTTTTGTTCCTTGTTCTCATTTACTTCACAGTAGCACTCAAAATATGACTCAAAAAATGTGGACAATGGTTAGTTAGTAGTTATACCGTGAATTGTTTGCTTTTGATGTATTTCATGAGTTATGGAAATACGCAAATAACACACATTCACATACATGGATAGATTACTGAGTTGTCAAATAATAGTCATTTCTGGCCAGTAAAATTACAGGGAATTTATATTTCTAATTATATATTTTCATAGGATTGAAATTTTTTGTAGTCAACAAAAATTTCCTTTTTCCTTTTTTCCTTTTTAAGTTTATTTATATCTTCTGTGAGCCAGAGAGCAAGTGAGAGATGGAGAGACCATACCTCCAACAGTTACTTGATGATGTCATCTGCCCCCCAGCCTCAGCCAACCCCGGACCATGGGCACACATGTGGCGAGATTACTTAGTATTTAAAATCTTTTATTAAAAAAAAAAAAAGAAAATTACAATTCCAACTAAAGCAGATGCCAATACAACAAAACAAGTTCCACTATCTGTGTTCAAACGATTTATCTGACCCTTACAAAAGAAGAGCATGTATCATTGTGTACATACATCTGAAATAAGAATGTAGAAGCCTACCAGCCTTAGGAAAAGAGGTTATAAAACCCGGAAAAAATACCTTTCTTACCCCCTTCTCACTTTAAAGTCCATGAAAACATCAACACATTCAGAGGATAGACTGTGGAAGGGAAATAATTTTCTATTTTTCTACCTTGTATCTGGGTGATTTTGGATTGGTTTGGGGATAATATCTGGATTTCTCTCTCCTGGGCTGTTTTTTTTTCCAGTAATATTTCTTTGATATATGCTTAAATGTTTATTTTTAAGTGATATAACTTTTCAGAAAAAACTTAATAAAGTTTATTTCTGTGAAGAAAATATTTTTTGTATTTTTGACTGTTTTTTGTTCTTTCTCTTTTGAAATCTCTAGCCAACAAGAACATTAGTCATGACAAGCATGCCATCTGAGTAAGTACTCATTGTTTTGATAACTTCCTATTCAATGTAAAATTTTAATTTTTTTCTCTATAACACTAGCAGTTCGTATATCTATACTGTATGTATCACTTTTACTTTATATAATTAATATCTGAATTAGAAGATCATTGGAGATTCAGAATGTGAAGAGGTAGGTACTGAAAATTTTTAGAGGTTCTTTAAGCCCTAATAAGTCATTGATTCTGTACTATTTTTGCTGTTCTGTTTCCATACTCAATACTAATAGCTTTGTTTATCCACCACCCTTACCCCCATAAATCTTCAATTAAAGGAGCAATTTTAGCCAAAACATTTCCTTTATAGGCCTTAAAGAAATGCTGACAAAGTTTTCTACAGCTATATTAAAGTAACTCTCTACGCTTTTTGTTGGAAGGGTTAATAGCTTGCTGGCATGTTCTTATCATCTTCCTTAAACATTTAACACAATAAAAAAAACATCCAACAAAAATACAGTACTGTATTCGTTTTAACAAATTATTGAATTCCTGTTTAAAGGGAAAAACCATGTTTTGTATATCATTTATAGGTTTTAAGGTTTAAGGCATTCATCAGAACATTGTGACATTTGAGTGAAAAAATACACTGTATCAAGATTGCATGTTTAGAACATTTTCTCTAGCAGGATCCTTGTTCTGCCTACAGCATGAAAATGAAAGGATTGGCAAGTCAAACACTGTACATTATATAGTGGACAAGGAGCTCAGTCAAAATCTTTGTAAATGTTGAAGTTATGAACTACATTAAACATTCTGAATAGTGTAATACAGAAATCAATATTAAATATATTATTTTTGAAGTCTGTTTTTTCTCAAAATTAAAAAATATTAATACATGTTATTTTCTCATTCAAAGGTTGAAAAATAAAATTTTCATGTAGGCAGTATTTCTTTTATTTATTTTTTTTTGGGGGGGGGCATATAGACTTCTTGTGTAAGTTAAGAAAAAGACCTGGTCCTCCTGATTCCATATTGAGTAACTTTATCTTGAAGAGCCATTTGGAAGTTATTAGCACATTCCACAGTTAGCTGGTAACTGCCAGACTTAAAATGGAGAAAATCAGATACTTAGAAATGGAGAATTCTAGAGAGCATTCAGTTTAGAGGTTTTTGCTTCTTTTTGGTTTTATTTATTTTTTTCTTTTTTGCCTTGATTTTTTTCCAAGTTAATATTTTTCACAACCCCACAGATTAAGCACAGATTCTCTGATTGAAGTGGTGATGGTGCCCAGATCTTGACCCACTCAACTTCTCCACTCAGGATCTCTAAGAATTTGAAATCATGGTATAGTTCAGTCTTTTCATTTTACAGGTAAAGAAATTGTGGTCTCAAGATGGATATACCCAAGATCACTGGAAATAAAACTTTTAAAAAAAACACATAATTTGTAGGGAAGAGTATTAGAAATAGTATGTATGGACAATAATAACCTCTCTTCCTTTGTAATATAATTTTTGGAGAGGAGATATATTTATTTCTTAACTTTCCATGTACATTATACTGTGGTTTAGAAAGCTTTTCATATCCTTTGTATTTTACTGATTACACTGAGAACTTACATACAGAGAAAGAGAAAGAGATAGAGAAAAGCGATGCATCAGAAATAAAGGCATCAGAGGACCAGCCAGTGGTGTGGTCGTTAAGGTGCCTGAATCCCACATGGCCAACTGTGCAGTTAGTCCCTGCTTAAAACCACTCTAGGCATATGTGCATGGGTGCCCAAAATCTCAATGGAAGAATGGAGGAATGGAGGAGAAGGGATTGCTGCGTGACCATCCCCCCATGGTGGGGGCGGGTCGCTTTCTTGTTTTCCCTCTGTCTCTCTTTAGTGAGTGCATGCACCCTATAGCAAATTTTTTTTTAAAGAAAGAGATGCATCAGAAAGATTATTGTAAAAATAAGAGAGGAAGACTCAGAATTATTTGGTAAGGAAGTTAGAATAGTTCATTAAAAAAAATAAAAAGGATACTCTGTACCAGCAGCTGGCACAATGGTTACATCTCTGAACTCCCACATAGTTGACCACAGTTTGAGTTCTCGGACCTGGCAGCTTAAAACTCATGCTAGGCACATGTGTATGCATGCCTAAGATCCCAAGAGGATAATGGAAGACAAGAGAATGCAGCGTGGGCATCCATCCTGGGAAGTGATTTCTCACTTTCTGTCTCTCTATCTCTCTCTGTCTCTCCGGCAAGCACATGTGCCCCATGGCAAAAATCTCTCTTTAAAAAAATGGCAGGGAAGGACCAACAGATGGCCTAATAGTTGCATCACTGGACTCCCACATAGTCCACCACAGTTTGAGTCCTGGACCTGGTGTCTTAAACTTGCACTGGGTACATGTTCGTGTGTGCACAAAATCCCAAGAGGAGAATGAAGGAGAGGGGATTGCGGTGTGGCCACCTCCTCCTGAGGGGTGACTTCTTGCTTCCTCTTTCTCTGTCTTCTGGCAATTGTGTGTATATAGGGAAAAAAAAAAAAAAAAAAAAAAACCTCTGTCTTAAAAAAATAAAAATTAAAAGGATACTTAAGGCATTAAGAGAATGACAGATCAGAAGATAAGAATAGTGAATTTTGTGAAATTAAGGAGCCTCTGTTAAAAAAGCCCTTTGATTTGATCTGACAATTTAACAGAAAGGATAGTATCTTTTTTTCCTCCTTAGAAAAACTGTATTTGACACTCAATACATGTATTTTCAAAATAAAATAAGTAAGTTAGAATTTTAGTTCTGAACATGCATAAATTGGTTCAAGTAGACATGAAAAGTAACTGGTGAAAGAGCACTGGGCTGGTATCAAGGGGTCTGCTTCCTGACTCTGGTTCTGTCCCTAACCAGCTCAGCAACAGCAGGTGAAACCATTTACAACCTCTAAGCTTTTTTCCCTCAACCCTTAAAGTAGATAGTTGGAGTTGAGATCTGTTTCATTTCTCCAGATTTTAAGTCATCAGTTGTAAAGCAATTAAGACATGGGAACCAGCAGTTAGCGTAATGGCTACGTCGCTGGACTCCCACGTAATCGACCACGGTTCGTGTCCTGGACCCAGTAGCTTAAAACTCACGCGGGGCACGTGTGCATGCGTGCCCAAGATCCCGAGAGGAGAATGGAGGAGAAGGGATTGCGGCGTGGCCATCCCCTCTGGGGGGTGATTTCTCGCTTTCTGTTTCTCTGTCTCTCTGTCTAGCGAGCGCACGCACCGTATAGCGAAAACCTCTCCAAAAAAAAAAAAATTAAAAAAAGAAATTAAGACAAGAGTACCGTAACCAAAACCAACCAAAATTTTTAACTTTATCATTTATTATGTCTGCAATCCTCTTAATGTTCATATAAAGCAAACATAGTCCTTTAGTTGATTTTTTTTCTTTTCTATTTCATAGAAAACAGAATGTCATCATCCAGGTTGTAAATAAACTGAAAGGCTTTTCATTTGCACATGAAGTCTGCGAGACTACTACACACGTGCTCGTGGGAAAGCCGCTTCGCACCCTGAACGTGCTACTGGGACTCGCTCGTGGCTGCTGGGTTCTTTCTTATGAATGGGTAAGCCCCACGCTTGCATTACATAGTAAAAACAGAAGGCATTTTGATAGACTTGGTCATCCTGAGGTGATGACGCTAAGACTCATGCTGCTGTATGCCCTTGTGAGTCGCATGTTTTCCTATGAACAGGGAATGCCACTCTTTCCTTGAGCATTTCTTCCTTTGGCTGACACCCTTCAGCCATGCTAAGCCTTTGGGGAACAAGAGAAGTGTCAGTGTGAAGAGCAGGAAAACAAATAGCCCTCAAGATAACGACCTCTCAGCCACTGGCAGGAATAAGATTAGAATGGACTTGAAATGAAAACGCAAAATTCTGTTCTCACAGTCAAATGAGCTCTCTTCTGGGTTTGACCAAGAAATAATGTGACCTATGCTAGTGATGGTTTGAAAAGCCAAAAGAATTCAGTGATTGTTTTTACAGATGGATTTACTTAGGATGAAACATTCTCATTTAATCCCATTTGGATATGCTTTATCTTACACATAACTATCTGTAGCATTATTTGCTTTTCCATGCATTAAAGGCAGTTTTTTTTTATAAGTTTATCATTGTTTTCATTCTTCATAAAAATTAAAATTGTCTATTATTTGTTCTATTTTTATTTTGATCCTCATCCTAAGGTCACTCAAAAGCATTGCTCTCTAATAAGAGCTCCTTTGTTACTTGTGTTACCATTTTGCATATAGTTAAGCCACCCCAGCCTCCTCCCTTCTCTAAGAATGTATTATATTAATACTATGTTAATTTAAGGCAGTAGAATTATCATATGCAAACAAACTGCCAATGTATTTTTAAGAATGGCTGTGGTCTTCTTCCCATGTGATAACCCTGAATCTTTCTGCTACAAGTTTAAGAGATTAGTGCTTAAAGTCATGCAGTATAAACAGTTGAAATTCCCCAAAAAGTGTACTGTTTGCGTTGGTGACAACTGGGGATTACCTTACCTAGTTTTATACTAGTATCATTTCATGTTTATTTGTATGAAATATAATTTATAACTCTAGCGTCCATGAATGAGTTTCCTGTTTTCCTTCTCCTCAGTTGAAATGTCTCTATCTTCATCTGTCAGCTCTTCCTTCCCTCACATTACAGAGGAAAAGATGTTCTTTATCTTTTAAAACTATGTCTATTCTTGATTCTGTAACCAATCTGTTCTTCTGGAGCATAAAGCATATGAGAATTTACTGCATTTACTTTTGGCATGCATAGAGACTGTCTTTTAGGACCAGCTGGTGGTGGGTGGTTAAGGCAGCTGGATCCCACATGACCAATGGCATGGTTTGAGTCCCAGACTTGGTGGCTTGAGAGACACCCTGGGTGTGTGTGCATACGTGCCCAAAATCCCAAAAAGAGAATGGAGGAGGGTTATTTGGAGCATGCCCATCCTCCCTGGGGGATGATTTCTCACTTGCCCTCTGTGTGTGTGTGTGTGTGTGTATGTGTGTGTGTGTGTGTGTGTGTTTCTTTCTGGCAAGCACATGTGTCCTATAACAAAAATAAAACAAACAAGTTTCTGATCAGTGTCATGCCACCATTTTCTCATTAATCATATATAGAAACAGAACTTGATACAAATTTAGATTATAGTAACTCTGTGTGGGGTTACCTAGCGTGAGAAAGGCAAGCAGTAAACACCTTCTTTAATAAACCTCTGACATTCTGTCTAGACTCTTGGCCTGGAAGGAAGAACCTGGGACACTGAGTCACTTAAGTAAATGAACTAAGTATAAATATATAAGGCAAGAAAAAGAAATAAAAGTCACTGAGGTTAGAAAAGGAGAAATAAATCTTCATATATCACATGATTACTTATGTAGGCAAATGTACAAAATTTGTAAAGAAAAGCACTTAGAGCTAATAACTGGGTTTAACAAATTAAGTGACAAGTTCGTATTAATATAAAGTCAACACTGAAATATTTAAGTATAATTCTAATAAGATGTGCAGAATCTGTATCTATGAAAATACTACAAAATGCTGATTTTAAAAATCAGAGAACTAAATATAAAGAGAGATGTATTGTGTTGAAGGATTAGAAGATACAATAAGGTTAAAATGCCACTTTTTCCCAAAATGATCTATAGATTTAGGACATTCCCGATGGAAATCTCAGCAGAATATTTGAAGACATAGGCATGCAGATGCTAACATTTACATAGCAAGGTCTAGGAACTAGTATAGCCAAAACAAATTTGAAAGAGAAGAATAAAATTGGAGGACTGACGTCTGATTTTGAGGCATCTCTTAAAGCTATAATAATCAAGGCAGTGTGATATTACTAGGTACATTGGAACCCACTGGAGAATCAGAAATATATCTACAAAAATAGGGCCCAAAGGATTTGACAGAGGCAGTCCACTGAAGAAATTTAGCCTTTTAAACAAATTTCAATTAATTCAGACAATTCAACCAATGGTACTAAAACAGTTAGACAACTATTAAAAAAAAAAAAAGAAAAGAAAAAGGAACCTCAACCTATATTTCATACAGTATCATACAGTATATACATATTACTTCAAAATGGAGGACCATAAACTAAAATACAAAATTATGAAACTCTGGGAGTTTTTTTGGGTATTTTTGGGGAGGTTTTTTGCTACAGAGTGCAAATGCTCACCAGAAAGACAGAGACAGAGAGACAGAAAGTGAAAAATCACCCCCCGGGGGAATGGCCATGCCATATTTCCTTATTCTCCATTCTCCTCTCAGGATCTTGGGCACGCACGCACACACATCCCGCGTGAGTTTAAGCCACCATATCCAGGACCCCAACCATGATAGACTACATGGGAGTCCAGCCACATAGCCATTATGTCAACTGCTGGTCCCAGGTCCCAAAATTATGAAACTCTTAAATGTAAGCACTGGCACAAAATCTTTAAGACCTTGGTTTAGGCAAAGAGTTATTACAACACCAAAACCATAATCTATAACATAAAACCATTGCTAAATTAAATTTCATCAAAACTAAAAACTTTTATTCTGTGAAGGACATTATAAAAAGACTAGAAAAAATATTTGCAGATCTCTTATCTGACAAAAGAATTGCATCCAGAATGTATAAAGAACTGTCAAAACTTAACAGTAAGAAAACACGCAACCCAAACAGAAATTAGCAAAAGAAAAAACTGAACAAATACTTTACTAAAGAAATACAGATGGCAAATAAGCACAAGAAAAGGTAAGGTGTTCACCATCATTGGCCATTAAAGAAATGTGTTTTAAACCACAGTGAGATGCTACTACATTTCTATTAGAATGGCTAAAATAGAAAGTATCAGCAGTCCTCTAGCAAGATACGAGACGGCTGGAAATCTCATATTCTACAGATGAGAGTGGAAACTGGGACAACCACTCTAAAAAACAGTTTGGCAGTTTCATATATAGTTAAATGTTTACTTACTATCTCACTCAGCAGTCCCACTCCCAGAGAAATGAAATCTTACCTTCACACAAAAATCTGTACAAGAGTGTTTATAGCATCTTTTCCTATAGTCACCCAAACCTGGAAACAACACAAATGCCCCTCAGTGAGCTGATGGATAAACAGTCTGGCTCACCCATACAATGGAATCCTACTTATTCCCATATGTAATCACTAGATATGAGGGTCACGTTAAGCCATTGGAAGGTTTGTATTGGGGCGAGGGTGAGGGACAATCTGATCTTGTGTTTTGCAAAGGACTGTGGCTGCTGCATGGAGACCTCACTGTGGTGAAGCACAAGTGGATTCAGGGAAACCATTGGCAGGCTGTTGTTACCAGTATTCCAGGTGGTAGAAAATAGCAGCTTGGATTGGAGCACGTTGGGGTACAGAAAGCAAGACATGCTCCAATATGGAGCTTACTATGAAGTGGAATTCAGTGCACTTTCTCATGGATGGGCTGCAGGATGTGAGGGGGAAGAGAGTTGGGGATAATTTGGAAGGGTCTTGCTTGAGAAACTGTAGGAGAATGAGTAAGACAATGATTTAGGAACAGTTTATTTCAGAGGGTACGGTATAGTGCACATCTTTTTCCTCCTACACACCAAGATAAAAATGCCAAGATTAGTACAAGCCATGACTGAAACAGCACAATCCAGGCATGGAGGCTTGTACCCTACTGGTTGGTATAGTGGCCTTGCTCCCAAACTGGCATCCACTGACTGATTGCCGAATGACAGTTGCACCAAGAACCCACGTGTCATCCTTGGGACTCTCGCCACATAGCCAACAAACACACTTTCTTAGCTTTTCTTAGATAAACACAAGGTAGCCTTTCCTTGAACAATTTTTTGTACTAAAAGCTTCAGAGTAATTGATTAGTTTTCTATGGCTGCTGTAACAAAGTACTAAAAATTCAGGGGCTGCAAAACACCCCAAAGTTATCATCTCACATTTTTGAAGGTCAGAGCCCAGAGTCTGTTTCACTAAGCTCAAATCAGGGTGTTGGCAGGGCTTCTATTCTTCTGGAGGCTCAGAGGGAGAATTTCCTGCCTTTTCCAGCCACATCCTTTGGCTCATGGGCCCTTTCAGCAATGACGTCACTCTGTTTCTTTCCTCACATCTCTGACTTGTCTGCCTCTATCACTTACTTATGTGGGTCCTTGAGATTTCACTGGACCCACCTATATCAGCAGAGCTTACCTCCCATTTCAAAATCCTTAATTGCATCAGAAAGTTTTTCACCACATAAGACAGCATGCTCATAAACTCAGGATTAGGTTGTGGACACCCTTAAGAACCATTCTGTGTACTCCCACAGGCACAAATGCATTAATTCCATAAGAGAAAAGTGTTTCATTGTGTTCCAGGTGGGTTACTTTTAATTTATTTGAATTCTATAAAGATAAACTTTTAAAAACATACAGAAGTGAGACCATGTAAACGAGAAAGCAGGGCTTAGAGTGATGCATTTACAAGCCAAGGAATACCAAAAACTACCAGAAGCTAGAAGAGAAGCCTGAGCCAAATTCTCCCTCAGAGTCCGGGAAGAACTACCCAGCCAACAACTTGACTTAGGACTTCCAGCCTTCAGAACAGGAGTTGTCTGTTGTAAACCCAAAAAGAAGCTCAGAAGCAAAGAGGATATAAGGACAAATTAAAGAAATAAAGAACAAATAAAATGATTGCCTTGGGTCTCACACCATTGCAAATATGTCTATGTTCCTTCATGAGGTCCTATCTGCTTTGCGATGCTGTCGGGAACTGGGCAACCTACAGGGAACAGGCTAAAAGCGGTGGACGCCAAGACAAAAGCAAAGCCAAGCACTGTAATGGTATTGGGACCTGAGACCCTTCCTCTGGGAATGTATTTGATACTAGCGAGATGAGAGATGAGTACATAAAAGCATTCAATTATTTTGTTTTCTTTTCTCTTTTTTTTTTTTTGAGAGGTTTTTGCTATAGGGCACGTGTGCTTGCCAGAAAGACAGAGAGAGACAGAGAGACAGAAAGCGAGAAATCACCCCCCCAGGGGGGATAGCCACGCCACAATCCCTTCTCCTCCATTCTCCTCTCGGGATCTTGGGCATGCACGCACACACACCCGGCATGAGTTTAAGCCCCGGGTCCAGTTCTTGAACTGTGGTTGACTACATGGGAATCCAGCGACATAGTCATTATGCTAACTGCTGGTCCCAAAGCATTCAATTATTTTAAAATAACATATCTGACATACTGATATAGTAATTTTACCTAGTTGTAAGTCAGCTGCCTTTAAATTTAGTCAGTTTACTCAGAATTACTAGGGCACTTTAAAAACCACAAAGTCTTCTATAGGATTTGACTTCTGATAAGTTCATCTATTTTACTTATTTAGCACCACATATGCCTGATTCTTCTAAGAATCTAAAAATTAACAAATAGCTATCCAGAGAGAAAGAGCAGAATGAAAAAGTAACTGCTTTGAAATGATTATGTGAGAACAAATACATTCATACATATGTAAATATGTACATGTGTGTACTGTTTAGAGGTTCACAAATATTTTCATAATATTATTGTCATTTATCATATTCAATTAGCAGTGCTCTTATATTATTTAAAAATAGAAGACTTGTAAAATTATAACACTATATCCAGGCTTCAGGTGTTTTAATTTAGTGGATGATAACATAAAACAAATTAAAAAGTAGTAAAATATAGTTAAATGCCAAATTACATGACTACTCCCAGATTTAAAGATTTCATACACTTGTAAAGTCAACTCCCATCCCCAAAGAAACTGATTATAGACCTAGTAAACTCCCTGGGTTCAGGGGATTTTCTGTCTCAGAAGCCTTGGGTAAGATCGTCAAGCTCACTCAATTCGAGTCTCGATGTTTATGAAATGGAGCTGTTAACAGTATCTCCTCCCTAGGATGTGTGAACGCTGAGAGTTATATATGCATGGTGCTCATAACAGTGACTGCAAAAAGCAAAACTTGACCAATAGTAGCCTTACAACAAAAATAACAACTTATTAAGTTCTCCCAAAGAAGATACATAAATCAATTACTATATTGTCACCATTTTTATATACAGAAAGGCAGCAGTATCGCTAACATTTGAAAAAAT
The DNA here is from genome assembly GCF_000334495.1 of Tupaia belangeri chinensis. Classification (NCBI taxonomy): domain Eukaryota; kingdom Metazoa; phylum Chordata; class Mammalia; order Scandentia; family Tupaiidae; genus Tupaia; species Tupaia belangeri. The sequence goes on along the minus strand of NW_006159832.1, from coordinate 40,123 downwards.
TTCTTCTGGACCGTGAAAATGTTGTCATGAACCAGCACCAATCTATGGATACCATTACTTGGGAATGTCTATTCTGATGCCTATTAAAATGCATAAATTGTACTGGAAGTCACAGGAGAATAAAATCAATCCAATCTGCATTGAATGACGATACTTCACTGAGGAAGTGGGACTTGACATGAGACAAAAAACAGTATAGATTGGTGAGACAGCAGGTAGTGTGTCTGCATGGTTCCCTTAAGTACCTAAAAGTACTACTCTTCCTTACCAGGAGATACTTCATATAGTTTAATCCTCAAAGCCATCAGAGTACTGATACTTAAAGTGATCCCTTTCATATTTGGAGAATAATGGTTTGGGGGATTTACACCTTCTATGAAAATAAGTAGTTATTTTCAGCCTTGCCAGTGATGCCAAAGACATCACTATTTGCAAAAAATACCAACTACTGGGAGATTGAAAAGGACCAACTATACTGTGGTTTAAAGTAAAAGAACTGTTTGCGTAATTATGACATAAATGTTGTGGCTGTCACGTTTCCTCTAGCTGGCATTGCGTGTGTATTGATAATAATTATTGTTGACTCACACCTTCAAAAAAAAAAAAGGCTTGGAAATGAGCTGAATCACTTTCTCTGTGTATTTCAGTCTTCAGTAAGACAAAGATAACAGCTTTTTCTTGCATGGCCTCCCTCCTTTAATTTCTTAAAGAAATTCACTAGTACAAACCTAACTGGAGAGAAGGGAGTTGCCACCAACCACCATTAATGAAACCGGTCCACGTAATTTCTGAAGCTTAATACTCCATTTAATGCTCACCTACCACTTCTTTATAGTTTACATAGGAGCTTCATAGGGTATCATTTCTTTTAGAATCTGGACTTAAAAGTGTCTTACATTATATACTTTAAGGATCATATTTACTTCTTATAAAAGTAATCTCTCTCTTTCTCTTTGTCTCTCTGGCCCTCCTTTTTCTAACTCTGTATCCAATGCAGTTGGGGGATTCTTAAAATATTCTCTTTGGCTAGCAGTATAAACTTGCCTCCAAGAAAAACATTAGTGAGAATGTTTTTATTTCAGGGTCTGTGTGGTATTCTCTGGAAATTTCTTGTAAAGGAGAGTTGTAGCAGTTCTTCAAATTTAAATGGTTGTGTGCGGCCTGGTTAGTCATATCAAAAAAGTTGTGATGATTTTGTAACAAAATTCAGTTTTAATTTTTAATCTTTTTTTTGAGAACTTTGACAATTTCTGCATATTTACAACAGTTCATGCTAGCAGTGTTAACTCTACTGTTTTCAGGAAAGAGTAATTCGTGTTTTTCCTGCTTCATGACTGAGTTGTCTGGCAGATACATAGAAATAGAAAACCATGTCAGGAGTTGTTCTGTTTCCTATTCATGGAAGACAGGAAGTAACACAACAGAAAAATAAAGAAATTGACTTAACAAAATTGTCCTTTCAGACTCCGGTTGTTTTGTTATATTTGTTCAAGCATAGCACTGTTTGAATCTTTAGATATTCTTATCTTCTCACTCTCACTTGTTTGGTGTTTTGCTACATTCTCTCATGACTTATCTGCAATTCTCCTTTGCCTTTAAGTCCATTTGTAGTCACTAAAAAGCACTTGGAGTATCTGTCCTGTGACCCAGTCTTCTCCCCGTTCCAGCTCCTATTACATATAAATCTTTCCCCTTTCAAAGACACAGCAGAACAGTGAGGACTAATTCAGCCTATATTCAGATTTTAAAATGTTGATTCTGAATAACTTATAAATAAAGCCTTTTAATGAGGACTAAGAGCTAAATCAGTTATAAATGCAAATGTAGGACAAAAGCTAAATCAATTTTACAGAAAAATTTCAATGAGATTAATAACAGTAATCAAGAGTTTCATAAATGAAAAATGATGTCATAATTAATTTTCTTGAAATAATATGGCACAATTGAGGCTTTTTCACACTGAATTCAGTAAGCAATGAGTCTGATAAGATGTATTTTATTGGCAGTAAGCCAAGAACCAGATGTTAGAGTCAGAAAAAAACACATGGTTCATGCAGTCCATGCCTCTCATTTTAGGCTGAAGAATGCTAAGTCACTCTACTAAAATTATAACCTGTGGCAGACCCAGAACTGGAATCTCAGGTTCTCGCTCATGTTAGTATACGACACTGCCATCCCAAGACTATTCCAAAGAGATCTTCTTGAAAACCAGTCTCTTTCTCTCTTTCTTTTTTAAACCATCAACTGGCACATTAACTCTTTAATTCATTCAAAAATTATTTTAAAGCAGATTGAACTTGGTGTATCACATTTGCCACCAGAGTTTCTGAGCTCTTTCCTTCAGTTCTCCTAGCAGACATACATTGGCCACAAACATGTGCTAGCATTGATAGTACCAAGCTGGCTAAGATCTCAAGCTCAGGTCTTTGAACTTCATGGGCTTGATTCCAGAGTTCTTTTTATTCTGCTACAGATCCTAGCTATGTAACAGACATTATACATAACAACGTATTTTCATATCTACTCTTTCATTGTGACTTTACAAAACATTTTTGTAGTATCCAAGGATCTTGTACGATAGTAAATATGTTTAGTAATGAAGACACTAGGCAAAAATATCTTGTCTGACTTGAATGTGAATCTTTGAAATAGTTGGTAGAGGCATTCTCCTAAGGCAGTGACTATGAACAGTTGCTTCAAAATACACCTTATTTATACATTTTCATTATGACAATAGTGGATTATAGTTTAGGACAGACAACCTATAGAGTTTGTCCGCTCCTTTCACATACTTAAAGGTAGTTACTGAGCATTGCTTGAATTCTTTCCCTTCAGTAAAGTTGACCGCTAGGATCGCAGAAGTAGGTGCTGGTGTTTGGCGTACTCCCTCCACCTGTGCCCTTCTTTTGTTCACCTTGGCAAGACCCTTGTGTGTGCTTTTCCCATGGTGAAGGTGCTGTGCATTCCCAGTTCCACACTCTTTTGATTGAAGAAGTATACAAAATGATTCACCTGGAAAATTGTAATCTTTAGTGTTGCCCTTCATGAGAATGTTTGAAAAGATTTGTCAGCAGGATGCTAAACACCATCCAGGAATGGCTAATAGTGAAGTTTCAAGGAGTCAAAGTTATTTTTTAGAGTGAGAAGACAACAACATCACTTGGGACACAGCCATGGACTTTATTATGGATGAAAATCAATAATTACTTGGCATTAAGGTTGTGTGTATTAAATAAAAGTTGCTGTATTTGATCAGGAGTTTAACTGGATAAGGTTTAAAAATCAGCACATAAGCAGCTAGCAGGTGGTATAATGTTTGGGGCACTGGGCATATCCAGGTCAACCACAGTTTGAGTCCTGGACCCAGCGGCTTGAAACTCACATCAGATGCATGTGCATGCATGCCCCAAATACTGAGAGGTGAATGGAGGAGAAGGAATTACGACATGACCATCCCTCCAGGGGGGTAATTTTCCACTGTCTCTCTGGCAAGCGTACGTACCCTATAGCAAAAATCTCTCAAAAAAAAAAAAAATGAACATGTAAGTGATTGTCTTTATTGAACACTTTTGCTTTTCCCTCCTTTTCAAAATCATAACCTTCAGAGTTTGTACTCTTTCTTTTTAGTTTTCTTTGGTTTTAACTCGTGGCAACTGAATAGTAACATGATTTCATAACTTCATTAGATTTCTCTTTTACCTTCTTAGACTTCTCAATTATCCCTTCCTTGCCTTATGGTTGAGAACTCTAGAAACTCAAATTAGTCCATGCAGAACTGTAGCAAAAATTCAAAGCTTACTTTTAGAGAAAACTTTAGGTATACTTGAGTGCATCCTCATCTCTTTGCGCAACTTTTTATCAGGTTCCTAAATTTTTATTTGTTTCTTACATTTCAGTGAAGTAGATCTCACTTTAAGTAATAGCACATTATACATGTCTTTCAGATACTCATCAGAAAATACAACTATGATTTCACTATCTGGAACTTGCCAAAGATTGTCTTTAGCTATCAGTTAGATATCCACTAGTGACTGTGAGGATGTTGATAACTATGCATTTTAAATAAACTCTATCCCTGTGTTAAAATAGATTGATAAAGATTATCAAACTTGAGCTCCATTAAACTCTGTGTACAAATACTCTCTGTAAATTAGGCTTTAGTGACAATGTTTACTTTTGAAGACATATAATATGAAAAGTATTGAATTTTAAAAACTATTCAGAACTATAATGTATGACATTTTACATTTTGCTACCTGGTAATTTTTTATGTATGATCTACATAATGCATTTCTCCTGAAATTTATTTAACAGAAAATGAATTTTACAGAAAAAAAAACCTTTTGGACTTTCCTTTACCAAAGAATGAGAAATATATAACTGAAAATGATCTTTAATAGGACTTTTTTTTAATATTTATCATATATTGGCATATGACAGTTGTTATATTTTACAGGGTGGAAAGTGGTGTTATGATTTTTTTAATGCAATGTGCAATGATTAAACTGGTTACCATATCTATCACCTAAAACTTAAACATTTTTGTAATGAGAGCATTAGAAATTTATTCTCTTAGCAAGCAATATTGAAGCACACAGATAACACCTTGATATAAGTTCATGACAGGTCTATTTCTAAGTTCTTTTTCATTGGTTTCTGTTCTTCTAAAAGAAAGTTTCTGTGGTAGAACACTAAAAGTTCTACATAACCTAATAATTTATCAAATATTGATGGTCTCAGGTAGTACATGGATTTGCAGTTTTTGCTTTTTGTTTATTTTTTGCTTTTTGCTTTTATTTGATGGAGGGTGCATGTGCTCTTCAAA
>NW_006159832.1:16201-35268 GCF_000334495.1 Tupaia belangeri chinensis | reverse complement strand
GAGAGAGGAGAAGAAGTACCCCAGAGGAAAATGGCCATACCTCAATCCTTGTCTTCCATTTCTCCATCCCTTCAGGGCACACATGCACACACTCTTGGCATGTTTTTCAAGCTTCCAGGGCCAGGATTCTCCAGTAAGCCATGTGTTTTCTGGCTCCCAGGGAAGCAGAGACTTTTGCTTTGACATGCAGGTACCATTTTATGATTGCTAGTCATGACTGTACAGAAGTTTGGGCAGAATGAAGTGCTTTTTACCTTACATGGTCTTACTCTTCCTATCTAGATTGCCTATGATTCGCTATACTACATGTCATTGGCATACCATTGGATAGTGCCATTAGGTGAATAGAGAGACATCTCCACTGAACACTGTAATTCTTTTTTACTTTGGTTTTGTTGGTTAACAACAAAATGAGAAAAAAAAATAGTACAAAAATACATGCTATCATTCAGAGTTTTGTTTTGTTGGTTCAATTGTTTGCCATAGAGTGTGTGTGCTTGCCAGACAAAGACAGATAAAAAAAAGCTAAAGTGAGAAGTCACCCTGCAGGAGGGATGGCCATACCACAGTCCCCTTTCCTCTGTTCTTCTCCTGGGATTCGAGGCACACACACAAATCCACCTGGCGTGATTTTCAAGGTGCTGAGTCTGGGATTTGAACCATGATCAACCCACTGGGAATCCAGCACCTTAACCACCTGCTGGCCCCCATTTTTTTTTCCTTTTTAAGTGCTTCTAATATTCTGTATACACTATTATATTAATAGTAGGCCATTTATTTTCATTGTTAAATTATAAACTTCATTTTTGATAGTATAACTTAGACTCAGCCATATTCTCCTTGACACAAGGAAGAATGTTTCAAAAGACTCAAGCAGAACCTCTTTAGTAAACACTGGTTATTTAACAATTTCAAGCCCCTTGATGACAGAGACTATGCTTACTTGTATGGCCTTAGAACTTAGAATGAGACATGGAACTCAGTTACTTATTTTTTGAATGAAAAAAAAAAGTGATGACTTGTTATTTCTTTTTAAAATCTCAGACTTTTTTCTTGATTCTGATTCATTTTAAATGTCATATAAAAACAATGTACATCATTCTACATTACAAAACTATCCATGTAGTTAGCATGTTTCTTCTTAAAATTCATTAAAATAAGATGACCTGATGTTCATTTAAGAAAAAAAATCTTTGTAATTCAAATTCATGGAAAGAAGAAGAACAACATAAAAACAGTGATTCCTCGTGGTAGCCATAATATTTGGCTTATTGCCTGTGTTGGTAATAATAATAACTACTTTGTTTTCATACAATGAAGTGATGTTTCTCCTATTTATTTTACTTACATTGGAATTTGTTATATTTATTTCTTTGTTTTCATTTTGATAAGAAAAGTACGCACTTGTGTTATTTATAAAGATGTTTGGACTTCACAATGAAGTACAGTGGTGAAATGCAGGGTCACCCTGGTCATTGCCTAGCAATATTTAAAAAGTGACTATTACTGAGCAGTTAAGTCTTAAGATCTGAGAATAATTCATTTTCATTTTTGGGCACTGTAAAAGATTGGGTAAAATACAAGCAGAATAAATTTGACTTAAGTGCCTGTGTACAGTAGAGCTGAACTTTACTGTAAGAATATTTAAACATATATCAGTGTGTGGCTTGTTTTTCTTCCTACCATCTAGTATTTAGTCTTTTTTAATGTCTTTTTTAAAAGAGAAATGAGTTCTTAATTATTTGTTTTTAGTACTATATTAGTTACCTCCTTTGTCTTAGTTAGATAGGTTGTGTTAAATTTTTAGTTTCTTTTAGTTTAATGAGACAGGTATAGCAATGATTTTACAACATTAATAACGTGAACTACCTTGGTGGAGGAGGGAGGGGATCTTTTTCAAATACAGATTCTAGTTTAATAAGCCTGGGTCCTGAGCCAGTTCATTTGCTACAACCACGATGATGTCCACATTGGTTCTGTGACCACACATTGGATTGGAAGGAGCTGGAGGACCAGCCAGACACAATTGGGGGAAGTGATGGGGCTGTTACTAGATAATACTAGTCCACAAGAAAAACCTTAAACACACAGTACTGTTTGTCAGGTAATATGCATATGCTAAATCAGGCAATACAGTAATCCTCTGTGGAGACTGGCTTGAACACTTCTGTAAATTGCTCACAAGCATAGTGCTTGATAATGGTAAATTCGGAGTTTGAATTTAGCACTTCCTCAACCCATAACTCATATTCTTCCTAGCACTGACTTCCAAAGTTAGCCTACAGAATATATATGTATTACATATGTATTTGGGGGGGGGGGCAGGGGGAAGAGATTTTTGCCATAGAGCATGTGCTCTCACTGAAGACACAGAGAGAGATAGAGAGCAAGAAAGTGAGAAATCATCCCCCTGGGGGGTATGATTACACTGCATTCCCTTCTCCTCCATTCTTCTCTTGGGATTTTGGGTATGCATCCACATGTGCCCAGTATGAGTTTCAGCCCGCCAGGTCTAGGACCCAAACCACAGTCAACCATGTAGGAGTCCAATGCCTTAACCATTATGCCACTTGCTGACTCCTAGAGAATATTTTTATCTTCTATAGCCTTTTATAGTCATATAGTCATTCCATGATTATCCACCATCCTATCTGTTTTTAAAGATTAATAGTGAAACGTAGGATTTGAATGCAAACTTTGCCGTTTACTAGCTGTGTGATCTTGAGTAAACTCTCCACATCTCAGTTTCCTTATGTATGAAAGGTTGGAAAGATCATTAAATAAAACACTTAGTAAATGTAAGATTTTTTGACACGTATCATTAACCTTAATTAAAATCATAATTTGGTTGATCCTTAAAAACATTATGCTAGATACAGACATTAACATCCTTAAGAACATTAAACCAGATACAAAAGGTCACCTGTATAATTCACTTTAGACAATATACCCAGAATAAGTAAGTCTGTAGACACAGAAAGCTGATTCTACCAGGACATAGAGTAGAGGGGAGAAAAAGGAGTGATTACTTAATGGGTACAAGATGTTTTCCTGGGACTGTGAAAAAGCTTCCAAACTGAAAGAGGTGGTGGTTACACAACATCAAGAATATACTCAGTGCCACCAAACTGTATATATCAGGATGTTTAATTGTACCTTACATAAATTTTATCTCAATTTTTAAAAGTCATTTAAGAAAAATTGCTTCATTAAGATAGACAATTATATAAGGACCAACAGTTGGTGTAATGGCTACGTCACTGGACTCCCATGTAGTCAACCGTGGTTCAAGTTCCAGACCCTGTGTCTTCAACTCACACTGGGCGCGTGTGGATGCGTGCCCAAAATCCCAAGAGGAGAATGGAGGAGAAGGGATTGCCGTGTGGCCCTCCCCCCAGGGGGTGATTTCTCGCTTTCTGTTCCTCTATCTCTGTCTTTCTGGTGAGCGCACACGCCCTAGAGCAGAAATCTCTCCAAAAAAAAGATAGGCATTATATCTACTGAGTAAGTTTACATGTTTAAAAAAACTTCATAAGAATTATAGGAATTATTTCTTGATGTTACACAAAGTGTTAGAAATACAGAAGAATGGCTTATTTTGGAACAAATAATATTGGCTTGAAACTTTGCCAGTTCAGGCCATCTCTCTGGAAAACTAGACTTCCTCTATTTCGTGACTCAGAAGTGCTTGGGACTTAAGGGCATTATTATTATTATTATTTAGAGAAATTTTTTCACATAGGATGCATGTACTCACCAGAGAGACAGAGAGAGACAGAGAGACAGACAGTGAGAAATCACCCCCCAGGTGTAAGGGCCACACCACAATCCCTTCTCTTCCATTCTCCTCAAGATTTTGGGCACGCATGCACATACACCTAGCATGAGTTTTAAGCCTCCAAGTCTAGGACTCAAACCGTGGTCAACTACATAGAATCCAGCTATGTAACCATTATGCCATCTACTGGGCCTTTGGCGTTGTTATTTTTTTTTTTTTTTCATTAAAAACTATGCCATTGACATCCTCAATTTTTTCTCTTGGAGTTTAGTATAACCTAGAAATAACTTCATTGACACATATTTCATTAACTATATGGATATATTTATGGTTTATAATGATGTATAACATATTCATGTTACATAAAATGTAACTAACTTGCCCCTTCTCACAGTCTATTAGGAGATGATTTAAATCCAGTTCCTGGGGCTCTGTACTTTTTTTTTTTTTTTTAAGAGATTTTTGCTATAGTGCAGGTGCGCTCGTCTAAGAGACAGAGAGACAGAAAGTGAGAAATCACCACCAAAGGGGGATGGTCATGCCATAATCCCTTATCCTCCATTCTCCTCTCAGGATCTTGGGCACACACGCACCCATGCCCAGTGAGAGTTTTAAGCCACCAAATCTGGGACACGAACCATGGTTGACTACACAGGAGTTCAGCAATGTGACCATTTTGTTTTGGTATCTGCTGGTCCCTAATTATATAATATAGTTATAGAACAATCATAAATATTTTTTTCTCTAGGAAGAAAAAATGAAAACTGTACATACTAGCAAAGTTTCTTAAATTTTATTGTTTGAGAAAATTAACCTACTAAATGAAGCAAAGAACCTATAACTGCTGATGAAAAAATAGTTGCAATTTGATATCTATAATTTTGTTAGCTTAAAATGATTAAAAAAAATGAACAATGATACTTTTGTTACTTTTATAATAAAGAACTTTGCCTGTGCTGAATATGTTTCTTTACCTCTTCTATAAACTCTTATCACCATTTTTTTCTTTTTCTTTTTCTTTTTTTTTTTTTAATTTTCCTAATTGTCAGATGGTATGTGAGCTGCCAGAGAGAGACAGACAGAGGAGAAGGTACCCCCTAAGAGGACATGGTTGCAACAAGGTCCCTCTCTTGTTTCTCTGTCCTGTCCTTTCTCTGTCCTGTCCTTCTGTGGCTCTCTCTCTAAACTCTTATCCCCATTTTTTTCTTTTTCTTTTTTTTTTTTTTTTTTTTTTTTAGCTTTTTGCCTTAAAACTCATGTACTCACCAAAGAGAGAAAAAGACAGAGACAGGGAAAGTGAGAAAACACCCTCTAGGGGAATGGCTATGCCACAATTCCTTCTCCTCCATTCTCCTCTCAGGATTTTGGACAACCAATATTTTAATGACAGTTGGGAAAAGACAGGTAGGATAGTTGGTGACAAAGATATGCCAATCACATTTCAATGATTAAAGCAGGGTTTGCATAGAGATTTGTCTACTTTATTTACTGATAAAGTAGATATGAAGTTTACCTTTGAACTGTTAGAAATTAAATTTCCATGAGTTAAATCTAATATATATATATATATTATATATACACACACACACACACATATATTATTTGTTGTGAGAAGTCAGAAATTAAGTCAGAAATTAAGGGTGCCTTTTTAGTGTTATTGCTTTTAAAATAATTTAGAAATAAATTAATTTTTTATAGACAGGTGAAGAAAGTCTGTGAGGCAGTTAAGAAATTAGATGAATGTTACAAAAACTAATTTGATAGTCCTGGTGGCATTTACTGTTCTTGGGCTATAATCCTTTGCTCAATCAGAATTTCCTAATTATTCTTTGTGGAATAGAAGGTTAAAACAATAAGAAGCACCATGACCACTAGCCAGCACCGGTACTAGTTAACAGTACAGTATATACTTTTCTACTTACAGAGAACAAATCAAAACAAAGCTAATGTTAAATGTGTATCTTAGATGATAATGACAATGTTAGTGCAGACCCACCAGTTGTATCCCATGCATCACCCTAGTGGGGTATGTTGATAATGGGAAGGCTATGTATATTTGGAGGCAGGGAACATACAGAAAAATCTCTTTGACTTCCTCTTAATTTTGCTGTGAACTTAACACTGCCCTAAAAGAATGAGAGTCTTTAACAATAGCTAAAAGAGGGGCCAGCAGGTGGTATAATGGTTAAGGCACTGGACTCCCATGTGGTCAACCACAGTTTGAGTCCCAGATTCTGTGGCTTGAAAATCATACCAGCATGTGTGCATGTGTGCCCAAAATCCCAAGAGGAAAATGGAGGAGTAGGGGTTGCTGTGTGACCATTCTCCCCAAGGGTGATTTCTCACTTTCTGTCTCTGTCTCTCCAGTGAGTACATGCGCTGTATAGCAAAAATTTCTAAAAACTAGCCAAAGAAGAAAACACAATTCCATTTTTAAATTATTTGTCTTTGTCTTTGATTTTTACCAATTTTGCTTGATATGCCATGGAGAAAATCATCTTATGTTAAATCTATTAGGTATTGTTTGTGTTTCCTGGATTTGAATGTCTCATATGCCTATCTAGATTTGGAGAATTTTCAGCTAATTTTGCATGAAAGTAATTCTCTATACCTTTACCTGTCTCTGCCTTCTGGAATACTTATGCAGCTCTTTGGCTATTTAATGGTATCTAGGATCTTCTGCATGTTGTTCTCATTTTTAATTGTTATTTTTTCCATTCTTTTTGGTTGTTTGAACTAAATTGGAGGTTTTGTCTTCAGGGTCAGAGATTTTCTTCTGAATATCTAATCTGCTGTTGATACTTTCAAGAAAAATTTTATTTTACTGCATCATATTTGTTATCTCCAGAGATTCTGGAGAGCTCCATAATCAACACTGATTTATTCTTTTCCACAGTGTCTTTCTTTATGGAGTTCCTTCTTTGGGTCATGAAAGGATTTCCTCATTTTCTGGAATTGGTTGTCTGCTTTCTTTTGCATCCAATTAAATTTTGTTACAATGAATATTCCAAATTCTTTTTTCTGACATTTTGTGATCTCTTGTGTTTCATCCACTGTTGGTGAGGAGTTATTATGTTTCTTTGTGGGAGAGGTATTTCCTGGTTCTCTGTTTTGATTTTTAGTCATCTAGTGATAAACTCACTTCTTCCTATTTTTTTGAAGGAGCTGTGTGCTTATACGCTTCCCTATGGTAAGAGTAAGCTCTGTGCCAATTTCTCTCCACTATGGTGGGAGCAGAGAACACACAGTGGGAGTTTTGGGTTCAGGTTTTCAGCGGGGACCTTCTCTCCTTTTACTGCTGAGAGTGGGGTGGTGGAGAGATAATTGCTCCAAAATTTCACTGTTTTCAGGTGTTTGGTTCCTGTATACCCACACCTCTCTGTTCGTCCCATTGTGGTCAGAGGCTAGGCCAGACAGGTAGAATTTAAGGTGATAGTCCAATTCGCATGCTGCATATTGTACAGCACATGGGCTGGAACAGCCTGACTCCAACAGTAGGCTGGACTTACTCATCAGCTCAGGCCGGGTAGCCTGCTTACCTGTTGCTCCCAGCTTGGTGAGGGGCAGAACCACATCAGCACAGACGGAACAGCATCTCCTACCTTCTAACACTCACAGCTTCCAAAATGTTTTATATTTGACCTACAGTGGATACTTTTTCCATTTTTTAAAAATTTCATCATTTTGGTTGAGTGTTGGAAGGTGGTGGAGATAAATATACAGTCATTTTGCTGTTTAACCATAAATCAACATCTTTTTTTTGTATCCAATACTATTTTTCACTTATATTTAACCACAGTGCCATTTTCTGACTTGGAGTCACTGTAGTTCCATTGCCTCATGTTGTCCAAGTAGGATGATAAAATGTTTGTAAAATGAGAAACGGCCACTTATATTTTGCCAAGTATAGAAATAACTGCATAATCAGACCTATATTGTAGAAAGTTGTCTCTTCAGCCATATTAATCTAGTAATAGGTCCAATTGTGGTGGGGTGGTGCTCTGCAATGTTAGATCCACGTGGCCAGTTAGATTTGGATCCCAGGTCATCCTAAAAACATGCAGGTTTATGTGCACTGGTGATACTGGTTGACTGGGGTACTGACGTGTTAATCACAGCATGACTGACCCTGTCATAGTTGCCTGTCTCTTTTTCCCATACTCACTTTCGTTCTCTACAACTCATGAAAAGAAATAAAGTAAATAAAGGAGAAAAATACAGCAAAAATATGGTTCGTGGTTAAGTTTCATCAATAAGATAATATTTTATCAGTGATTATTTTATCTATCACTCACTAGAGAGAGAGACAGAGAGGGAAAAGAAGAGGGAGAAAGGATTGATCACACCACAATCAATGAGAGGATTGGTCACACCACAATCAGTCCTTTCTACATTTCTCTTTTTTTCAGGGTTCTGGGAAATCGCACATGCACCTGGCATGATTTTTAGTCTGGAATTCAAATCAGGCAGTTTGCCCTGTGGTATCTAGCTCCCGCAAACACCATGCTACAGGATGGCCCTTAGGAATAATAATTTTTAAATGTTAAAGCCCCCATTTTCATTATGTAATGTGTTCCATACAAGATACTGTAATTCTGTTGCAATATGCTGAAATAACCTTTAACATAAGATTTGATTCTCTGCATTTATGCAACCCTGTTCTTTTTCTTTTCTTTTTTTTTTTTAACTCCTCAATTTCTTTTGTTTTAGCAAGTATTTAATTGGAAAAATTTAATGGAAACTGTTTCAGATCAGCCTTTTAAGTTCACTTATAACATTACCTGTAATCTCGAAAAATAAATTTTCCCTATTTTGAACATTCTTTGGAGGTAAAGATAAATTTGGCTAACAAAAGTACTAAAACATTGGAACCAACAGTTGGCTATGTTGCTGGACTCCCACGTAGTCGACCACAGTTCACGTCCCGGACCCGGTGGCTTAAAACTTACGCCAGGCGCATATGTGTGCGTGCCCAAGATCCCAAGAGGAGAATGGAGGAGAAGGGATTGCGGCGTGGCCATCCCCCCTGGGGGGCGATTTCTCGCTTTCTATCTCTCTGTCTCTGTCTGTCTGGTGAGCGCCCTCTAGCGAAAACCTCTCCAAAAAAAAAAAAAAAAAGTACTAAAACATAAAGTTTATACTGTATTTTCTACTTGATAGTTTTAGTACAATCAAATTAGTGTTTTATGCTACCTCTGTATAATATTAAGTCCTGGTGTGTGTGTGTGTGTGTGTGTGTGTGTGTGTGTGCATTTACTTGCCAGACTTCTACTTTAGCTACCTTATAGTTTTATTTTCATGATATTCAGAAAGGGACAAATTCGCAGAACATAAGTTTTCTCCATGAGGTTGTTTACATTTTTTTAAAGAATCATTTTATTTAACCTTCTTTCTTTCTCTTCCTCTTTCTTTCTCTTCCTCTTTCTTTCTCTTCCTCTTTCTTTCTTTCTTTCTTTCTTTCTTTCTTTCTTTCTTTCTTTCTTTCTTTCTTTCTTTCTTTCTTTCTTTCTTTCTTATTTTAATTTGACCAGAGAGGGACAGAGAGAGAAAGATAGAGAAAGTGAGAAAGCAAGCCGCTAGGTCTCAAACTGCAGTCGGCCATGTGGGAGTCCATCAGTCTTAACCACCATTCCACCCGCTGGCCCCAAAACTGTTTAAATTAAGTGGACATTTTAATGTGGATTATATCTGAATTCAAATGTCACATACATTTTTAAGACTAGGTTTCCTGGCTTCTCTCATTTGTATGTTGTGTTTCTTACTATAATATTCATTTACATTGCTTCATATCTGAAATGAACTTGATTTTGAAACTTTTTACATTTTTCCCCTGGACTAATTATGTGTTTGTAGGGAATCACATGTATTCATGACATATGAATGATAGCATACATTGACCAATTTTAAAAAGGTAAATATTTTGCCACTTAAATATCTTTAACTACCCATAAAGAACTGAAAGAAACATGATTTCAGTGTAGGGTTACTGATTTTTCTGATATCTTTATGGTTTTTTTTTTTTTTTGAGAGATTTTTGCTATATAACATGGGCACTTGCTAGAGAGACATAGAGAGACAGAAAGTGAGAGATCACCCCGGGGGGTGGGGGTGGCCATGCCGCAATCCCTTCTTCTCCATTATCCTTAGGATTTTGGGCATGCATGCACACGCACTCTGTGTGAGTTTCAAGCCTCTGGTTCCAGGACTCAATCTGCAGTTGCCTATGTGAAAGTCCAGTGACATAACCATCACACCTTCTGTGGTCCCATCTAATACCTTATTTAATTGAACTTATTAAAGTAATTCTTTGGGGGTGGAGTAATAGTCTTTAGGCAATAAAAATTAGGGGAAAATAATAGAATGTTCTTAAGTACAAAGATCTAATTGTTTAAATAGCTATGCTAGATAGGGTTCCTGGGAATATGGCTTGCTATTCTCTCTCTCTAGTAGAAACCTAACTTCTTACATTATACTCCATTCCCATTTTAGCATCTTGGGCACAACTCTTTCAGAGCCCTTTTTAGCTATGTCCTCTCTACTTTGTAATGTCTCTTTTTGTCTGATGAACTATTAATCACCATTTAAGACCCAGCTTAAAATATCAGCTTAACTGTGTGGACCTTTTCTTGATGACCTTAGAATGAGTTAATTTGCTCTCTCCTCAAGGTTCCCATCACACCCTTCAAGAGAAACCATCATTTTGTGTCTCCCACATTGGAGAAGTGACTCCTCTAGGTTTCACACTATGATTCCAGGTCCAATTTGGGTTCTTGTTAATGATGGGCTCTAATAAGTTGTGCACAGATAACACACAGTGAGCAGAAAGAAATAGTTGTTGAAGAAAAACATATCCATTTAAAATAAGAAGCAGATCTGTTCTAAGAATTGTAGTTCAGATTTTACTTTCTGTTCTTGCCTTTATTTAGTCCACTATCTTGCTCACTTTTTATTAGGAAAAAAAAAATACGAC
Source organism: Tupaia belangeri chinensis (assembly GCF_000334495.1). NCBI lineage: Eukaryota > Metazoa > Chordata > Mammalia > Scandentia > Tupaiidae > Tupaia > Tupaia belangeri. Next base: position 24,520 of record NW_006159832.1, on the reverse strand, counting down.
TGTCTCATGTCAGGTATATACTAACATTAATATATAAGGAAAGAAATGTTTAAGGCTGATATGCTGTACATGGCTCTAAATATTAGAAACTATGAAAAAGGAAGACTTAGGCTTTATTACAGGTTAGTCAGCAAAAGGAATGTAAGCTTTACACTTTAGATAACCACTCTAGGAAAATAATAGATTCACTTAATATAAGAAATAATATTGTGTTGGGACCAGCAGTTAGTGTAATGGCTATGTCGCTGGACTCCCATGTAGTCAACTGTGGTTCAAGTCCTGGACCCGGTGGCTTAAACTCACGCCTGGCGCATGTGCGTGCGTGCCCAACGTCCTGAGAGGAGAATGGAGGAGAAGGGATTGCAGCGTGGCCATCCCCCCGAGGGGTGATTTCTCGCTTTCTGTATCTCTATCTGTCTCTCTCTCTCTCTGGCAAGCACACGTGCCCTAAAAGAAAGAAATAATATTGTGAATTTAAGAAAAAAAAAACTTTAAATATGTAATTCAGTTTGTTTTTGTTTTTGGTTTTAGTTTTGCTATAGGGTGCATGCACTTGCCAGAGAGAAACAGAAAAAGAGAGACAGAGAAAGTGAGAAATGACTCCTCCAGAGGGGATGGCCACAGCACAATCCCTTCTCCTCCATTTTCCCCAGGGGATCCTACCTATGCATTCACATGTGCCTGGCATATTTTTCAAGCAGTGTTTGGGACTCAGATGCACAGTCAGCCATGGGGACTCCAACCACCTCAACCACCATGCCACCCGCTGGCCCTAGTCTGGTTATGTCAGCTATAAAATTTTACTGGTGTATTGACAGACTTTCAGGAAGTTTTGGTCATACAGAAGAGATCATTGCAGAATCTCAAACATTATTGAATAAAAGTGAAAACATTGATATTTCAAAATGCACGGATTCAAATAATAATAATATAATGATGCTAGTGATAGTGAGAGCTTATTTCTGAGATATTTTACTATTACTACTATTAATAATAATAATAAAATAGGTGTATGAGACATGTTATTCTTCCAAAATCTGGGATGGGTTTTCAGATATATTCTGGAGGACTTTGAAAATATTAACCAGTGCTAGAAATAAAGTTATAAACCAAAAGAATTGCATTTTGAATTTAAGTTTATGATCTTTTCCTAATTTTTTTTTTAACTAATAGACTGCAGGAATGTTTATGAAGGATTATTTATTATTGACTCCATAAATTAGAAACTTGACATTTTAAATATACATATATAGTGTTTTATATGTTTAAAAACCAGATGATTAAATATTTAGCCTTACTAGAATAATAACTCAGGTTCCTAGTCATCATGAGGCTTTTTAAAATATTTATTAAATTTTATTTAACTTCTTTCCTTTATTTATTTTAATTTGACCAGAGAGACATAGAGAGAGAGAGAAAGAAAGGAAGAAAGAAAACCACCAGGTCTCAGCCATGTGGGCGTCCAGCACCTTAACCACCACGTCACCTTCTGGCCCCATGATGAGGCTTTTTTTAAACTAAGTATTTATTAATATTCATGACACTTATGCAACATGAAGATTCTAAAGGCACTTTGGTGTTTAAGAACACATCTGTTTCAGATCTATGGAGTTTATCATTACTGGGGTTTTTGTTTTGTTTTGGCTATATCTTCAGAATGACTCTTGGTTTATTGCCCACTAATTACCTGATAAATCTGTAATAAATGTCCTGTTTTCTTGTACCACTTCTAGGTACTATGGTCTCTCGAAATGGGTCATTGGATTTCTGAAGAGCCGTTTGAACTTTCTAACCACTTCCCTGCAGCTCCTGTAAGTCAGATGTTGTTTTGTGATAATAAATGCAATTTGGTATTTTCAGGAAACCATTGTAAGTATGGGAATAGAATTGAGTTTTTATCAGGTCATTAAAAATTACACCCGTAACCAAAAAGACGTATTCATAGAATTTAGCACCTTTTTTCTATTTATTTGGGAAAACAGATGTGAGACTGTGAAAACATTCTGCAAAAAGTAGTAAAGAATCTCAAAAAATCTTAATTAAAATAGTCTTTAGGATTGAGAAAAACAAAAACAAAAATGTAGAAAGATTAGGTTCAGAAGGGAGGTAGTACTATATATTACGTAATACTTTTTAAAAACTGCTATTTTTACTGTTGATAGAGATAGAACTGATAGGTATAAAAATTATGCCTTGCTAGCATTATGATGTATTAACATTTTGGTGTTTGTCTAAACCATACTTCAACTTTACTGACTTTTAAATATTTTATAAATGGAAAAGTTCTAGGTTCTAATTTTATAAAAGATTAAGTAATAGCTGAATAATTTAAGTTGAGTTGGAATCAGGATTATGAAGAAATTGATTTTCATTTTCAAAAATGTTAACTGGTTTGTGAAAGTTTACTTTTCAAAAGATTAATACCTAAAATATAAATGGTGATTTTTATCTGTAAGCAGTCTTATTATTTAATTATTTAAATAGGTCATATGATTATAGCATAACAGGGAGTTGAACTCTAATTACTATAGTTATCTAGGTTTTTGGGTTATTTTTGTTTTCATTTTTTTTTCTTCTTTTGGAGAGATTTTTTTCTATTTCTGTTTTCATTTTTAAGATTACTGTTTTGATTTCCTTTCAACTTTAACAATTTTTTTAAAAAAGAGAAAAAATTCCTGTCAGCAAGACTATTTGAGATGCTGTGTTTGAAATCAAAGTAAAAATATAAATTCTCCCTATTCTCTGTATAAGAGATTCATATATAACTCTGAATGATATAATGAAAATTTGTCTTTTAAATTCATTTTACCTGCCTACACGTGATATTGATATAGATTATGTTGTGCTATATTATCATTTTCTCAACTTGGTATCTGTCATTGAGATTATTGAGCTATCATAGAAACTTACTATTGTTTTTTGAAGCTGTGTATTTTTTTTTTCTTTTTTCGGAGAGGTTTTTGCTATAGGGCACATGCACTTGCCAGAAAGACAGAGAGAGACAGAGAGACAGAAAGCAGGAAATCACCCCCCAGGGGGATGGCCACACCGCAATCCCTTCTCCTGCATTCTCTTCTCGGGATCTTGGGCACGCATGCACACACACCCAGCATGAGTTTAAGCCACCAGGTCCGGTATTCGAACTGCGGTCAACTACATGGGAATTCAGCAACATAGCCATTATGCTAACTGCTGGTCCCTAAAATGTTTTTAAACCTGGCACAAAACTACTGGATTTGTAGAATTTATAAAACCTTCTTAAATGTAATAATAAAAATAATTCTAAGTAGGGAGATTCTTTACTGAGTAAAACAGTTGTTGGAAAAGTGAAGCATGGTGGAAATAAAAATAGAATGCCTTGATTTTTCCCGAGTCTATAAATTGACTCAGAATGTGTAGCCACACATAAGTGTTCTTAAACTAAGGTAGAGGAAAGAGGGGTAAAATAAATTAGATAAGAAAAATACAGTAAGGAAAAGGTAGTAGCATTAATAGTGTAAGATAAAGACAGACATATAGTAAATGCTGGTTGCAAACTGAACTCTAAATTTATAAGTGAATGACCCAAAAAGGAATATATGAGGAATTTCTTCAAAATTATAAAGCATTGTACAAATGCTCATTAGTATTAATTATACATTGAGACCTTCAAAATGAGTTAAAATTCTAGGAGTTTAAAGTTTTATAACCCAGAGAGCAAAGCTGTGTTCTCAAATTTTTTTCTTTCTATTTTTTTTTTTTAATTTTTGCCAGAGGGCATGTTGCTAGCCAGAGACAGAGAAAGAGGAAAGGGGAGGAAGTCTCTGCATGGGAATGATCTTGCCAGGATCCCTTCCAGTTCATCTCTCTCTCCCTTCAGGATTTTATTCATGCATGTACACACACACACTCAGCATGTTTCTCAAGCTGCCAGGTCTGAGACTTGAACAGGGGCTTGACCATGTGGGATTTGACTGCCTTAGCCAGTAGGCCAGAGAGCCAGCCCTTAAAATGTTCTATAAACATTTAAATATAGTCTCTGTACATTAGATGATTTTTGCACTTCAGGTTTCTTGAAAGTTGCTGATGGACATAAAAAAATTTAACTACTACAATTTTATTTTCCTAAAATAAATTTAGAGTGTGAGTTGTGAGAAATATAGCTTTGTAGATGACTTAAAATGAAGGTTTCTTTCCAAACTACAAATTGAATTGTCATCTGGTCCTCTAAAATACTCAACTAGAAGGGAAATTAGACTTCTGTATTAGAATAGAGACAAAATAATAAGTTCTCTTTCTGATGGAATTAAATGTATAATTTTCTTAATCATTAAAAATCAACCTTGTTTTGAGACACAATCAGTTTCAGAATCAAATAGCAAAATTGTAAATATTATCATAAAATTCAAATGTAGCATCTTACCTAATAAGTTATATTTAATTACTAAAAATACCTTCATATTTAACAGCCAGGCAGAAAAATATAGTACAATCTTCATATAAAGGGAAATAACACACATTTCTATTGATAATTTCAGAGATCCTGGAAGTTTTCACCATATGAACTTGAACTGTGTATCTAAGCATTAACTTAAGCTGTCAACATATATGTGAATATGCTGTCTTCAAATTAAAATTTAAGGCACCTAGGAGGAGGAGGATGTGCTATCTTTTTCCAAATATTAAACTGCTAGTAATCACTTCTCAGAAAAATCCCTGAATGTGTGATATATTTTTATGACTTAAAGATTTTTTCTTCTTTTTAATAGTGATAGTGATTCTGAATTCAGCACATATGGATATTTACACACTCTATAAACAGTGCCTAGAAGAATGCAGTTCCAAGATTATCTGTACTATATAACATAAGTGTTCTGTTTTCCAGTTATTTAGTGATAAACTCGCACATAGCATTCTTGGTTGTGACAGCAAGGTTTGTAAATTGTCAGTCTAATTCTCAACTTTGAATTCATCTTCACGTAAGTGTCTGCCAGATCACAACCCCACATTGCTTGTTTTGGGTTTTGCTTAGGTTCATTAAGTGATGCAGGCTTAAGTGATGAAGTTTATGGGCTCTAATCTGGAGCACATGGATCCCATCAGTACCCAAAAGCAGCAGTCCAGTGTGGAAGAAGAGACAATGTGCAGCAGTGTCTTTCCATGCTTTGGGACTAAGTCTTTGAAAATAGTACAATATACTCCTCATCAGATGTACACAGGCATTTAGAAATCTGCTGGTCTGATCATCATGGTTGTGGCCTTGAGCGAGTATCCTGACCCTTTCCAGTAGTACCACTTAATACCATTGAATTTATTTGTGTTCTGCCTTTGTGGATAGTACATTCCATTCAGGTTGGAAGGACCACATGCATCAAACCACCAGCCTGCAAAAGTAAAACACAGAAGAAATTAGCAACTAGGTAACATCAGCTCTCTCACCATGAAGGGTCAAATACTCAGCTGAGCAATGGTTGTAGTCCATGCCTTTAATTAAAGTAGGCATATGGGCCAGTTGGCAGCTTGGTGGTTAAGTTGCTAGATCCCACAAGACCAACTATGTAGTTCAAGTCCCATACTCAGTGACTTAAGCATGCGGGGTACGTGTGCATGAATGCCCAAAATCCAGAAAAGAGAATGGAAGAAAAAGGATTATAGTGTGGCCATCCATCTTTCGAGATGATTTCACAATTTCTCCCTCTGCCTGTCTGTGTCTCTCCCCAGTGAGCATATCTGCTTTATAGCAAATTAAAAAATAAAATAAATAAAAATAAAGTAGGTATATGTAAATGTTCATGAATGTAGACTATGTTGCATTCACAGAAATACAGTTTTCAGCTTTATACTGATTCAAATCATAGTTCCATTCTGGCAAATGTTTAACAAACCCTCTTTCTCCTTTTCTCTTGTTCTGTGTAAAAAGGCCTGTCATCCTGTAGGCAGGAATCCTTCACAGTCCCGATTCAATAAGTACACAGTACGATTTGAAGTGTAGATAAGTACAATTCTGAAGAACTGTAGGGTGATTCTTTTAGGGCCTGTATTTCTTTCTAACCTCAGAAATGTGATGGCTCCCCTCCCTCTACTAAAATAAAGGGTTTTGGGGTTGAAATATAATCCAAAATATTAAGTACTCAGTGGAGCTAAATAAAAAGGAAATCTCTATTTTCCAGAGACTAAGGAGAATTAAAGCTCGAGCAGTGTGTTTACTATACCAAAGCCATGAAGGAAGTGGTGCCCAGCACAACAGGGTACAGGAGTGGATCCCTACTATTACTTTAACCCCAAGATGTGTCACAAAAACAGGAACAGACCAGTACAAGGCTTTGCAAGAAATATAAATGATCTTGATACATGGCATGTGTCAATCTGAATAAATTTCAAAAGCATTGTGTTGGAGGGATACATGCGGTATGATATACCATTTATATTAACTATAAAGTACAGGAAATGACCATTATTGTTGATATCACCATATGTCATAACATAAATAAATACAATGAATGTACTTCAGTTTAGGGGTTCTCCAAGCAGTAGGTAGGGATTGGTTTTGGTAGGGAGTTTTAACCTTATGTACAATTTTTTTTCCAGAAAAAAAAAAACCAGAAACTCTTTTTTTCTTTGGAGAGGTTTTTGCTATAGGGTGTGTGTGCTTGCCAGAAAGAGAGAAACAGAGAGACAGAAAGCCAGAAATCACCCCCTAGGGGAGATGGCCATGCTGCAATCCTTTCTCCTCCATTCTTCTCTCGGAATCTTGGGCATGCACACACACGGGCCGGCGTGAGTTTAAGCCACCGGGTCAAGGACTCGAACTGCATTTGACTACATGGGAGTCCAGCAACATAGCCATTACGCTAACTGCTGGTTCTGAAAAACAGAAAATCTATTGAACAAATACTCAAAGAGCTGTAACACTAATTTTATTAGATTAAAAATTATGATAAAAAAATTATATATATATATATATATATGTACACATGCATGTATAAAATGTTGTACTTTAGTTTATGAGCACCAACTATTTCATCCAGGTACCTAAGTGATTTCCTGATGGTGTCAGTTCTATGACTTGAGTTGATTCAGATTAATGTAGATTTGATAAGTTTCTGTGTGTTATTTAGAACTCTTCACATGTCCAGGAATATTATAGATCCATAGATTAGTCCATTCTGAAGTTTGTTGTCTGACTTAACTACAGAACTTAGGGTCCAAAATCCTGCAAAAATCTAGCTGCTCATTAAGCTAGTTTATTGATAGTCCAGACCATTGGTTGGAATTTGAACTACTCTACTTCTCTCTTGGGCTGCTTTTCTTCTCCCCAGTCTCTTTTCAGTTCCATTCTCAGCTCCTAAATCTTGATTTCAATAAATAAATATATTGTCTCATTGGTTATTTATGCAGTTCCCCTACTCTCTTGAGTAGCTCATTACATACAGGTGGTCTGAAAACCACCCTCTCAAGTACAGAACTGAGTCTAGTGTATGGGAATGACAGGAAGAAAAGAATTAGGTATACTTGGCACCCCCACTTCTTTTTCCCTTTTCCTTGGCTTCAATAAGTATTATTGTAGTAGGATGAGAGACACAAGCAGCCTTTTATAAAGTCAATACATTGGCTTCTTTTAACTGAAGTAATTATGGCTAACAGAAGACTTGTATTACTAAATAGTAATTCTGTTACCTCAGGAACCATATGATTGATTTTTTTAAGAGATCTAATTCTTTTGATATTAAAGAAATGAAATCTAAAGGTACTGAATTTCATATTATTTTCATGATAAAACCTTCTTTTGATTGTAAATAATCCTTAACTGAAGAATGAAGAAACTATAAGCTTAAATTTTCTGCTTGTTTTATGTAGTACCTTACATTTATAAAATATTTTGACCATAGCTCTTACCTTCAGCTTTCCTGGGTGAGTAATAAATTAATTTTGCTAATATAGTTTATGTTCTATACAGATTAAATCCTGCCAGTTTTCCTGTTTACATTCATTTTGCACCATTGGCAGAGTTTTTGTTGCTCTTTTAAATTGTTCAGTGTTTTCCAGAACTACCAGTATTTGTTAGACATTTTTCTTGTCTCAGTCACCACTGACCAATTCCCATCATTCAATTTTTAAACCATTAAGAATCAAAAGAATATGTTTTCTAATGATTAGTTTCTACCCTTGAACTCTTAAATATTTCTGAATACTAACCTAGCCATCTTTTTTTTTTATGAGAATGGTTTTTATTTTTAATTTTTTTTAACTTCATTTAGTTAGCTAAGAAGAAGGAAAGACATCTCAGCAGCATCTTACCATGCCGTGATTCCCCATCCCTTCCAACCAACCAGGATCATA
>NW_006159832.1:0-16170 GCF_000334495.1 Tupaia belangeri chinensis | reverse complement strand
TCTTTCATATGCCTATATGTTCAAGTTAACTTGGGATTTGATCCCAGGGTCTTCCCATATGACTCCAGTGTTAGGCAGCACTGCCCTACTGCCTGCACCACCAACAGCAAGGACTGGGCCTCTATTTTCAGTGTTAAAGAAATGTGACACAAAAGGTAGAAAACAAGAAAGACCTTACTTTAAAGTAGATAATCACTAATTTTAATTTGATACAGAAAAAGTTAAGTTGGTAAATTGGTTTTGTTTTAAGTGTTTGTTATATATTGATGAAATACTTTTTAAAAGAACTGAAAATTCTTTGAACATTCAATTATTAATTGAAAATATTTCTGTAGCAATGATTCTATATCTTGTTTTGATTGCCATTTTGAATTTTAACCTTTTTAATAAAGCAAAATGGAATTAAACTGTTTCTCAGACATCTGATACTCAGGAAGTACAAACTCAAGAGAGCTTGTGGAATATCAAATGTCCCCCTCCTTGCCAGGAGTAGGTCTAAGGAGACACAATTGGCGTGCTGACAGTTCTAGCTTCATATCACAGTCTCTCTTAAAACTTGACAGTCTAAAAGAGTAAAAACAAATTTACCTATATCAAGTTAGTATATCTATGTATAAAATTTTGGACATTGTCACCAATCATACTTTAATGTCCAAATTGCCAGCCTTTCACTCTGTGAAATTGTTCCTTGCCAATACAAATAGGAAGACAGAAAAGTCATCCCTACCTCCTGTTAGCATTTGTGAACATTTGCAAATACATTTGTCGTTGTCTGCATCCTTTGTGCTAAAATCATTTCCTGGTTGGCTTATGCTGCTTATTTTGCCGGCTGTCCCTGTAAGTCCTTTAAGGTGAATCCTGTAAGCATGCAAAGGAAAAAAAAAAAAAAGTAATTTGCTTGGGTTGTTGATTTACTGTGGTGGAAAATTTTTCATAATGAAGAATTCCGTTCCACAGAAGCGCATTCTGTACTAGTTAGTGCACTAATGCATACTTTGAACAAAATATTTTGCACTGGTATAAACAGGAACCAACTTATCATCAAATCCTTCGGCAAAGAGGGATGTTTTCATGAAACCTTCAACACATATCACTTGTACAAGTATTAGCAGGAACTGTAAAGCCCTATAATTTATTTTCCTGCTGCTTTCAGATAAACAGTTGAGGGGGAAATGCAATGTTGGGGGACTTCTTCCTGGGACTTTAGTCATCATCCATAGTGAAACGAGAGTCCTGAGATGACTAGACAGCCTCATATATCACTATTTTTAGCAGGCAGGAGAAGGGGAGTGGAGGGCAGTAGAGAGGGCAGCAGACAACAAGAAAGGATCATGGAGTTTGAAGTCGAAATTTACAGAACTTGTAGAAAATAAATCCACAAAGCTGCTTTGCCTCGCTTCTCTGCAGTAGTATATAATAAACCTGTTCAGTGTTGAGAAAGGAATAAATACCATACCAATTTAAATGATAGCTTACTCTTTTTTTTTTTTTTTAAGTTTGTTCATTTTATTACTTTTTTGAAAGAGACAGTTCACATGCAAGAGAGAGAGAAACAAAGAAAAGCATTCTCAACAGGGTCTCTTCACATAGCCAGCCAGCCAGCCAGCCAGGCTCCTGGGCATGTGTCTGGTGTGCTGTAGGTTGACCTGGGATCTGAACCTGTGGTTGTTGTGTGGCTTCTAGCACAGCCAGTCAGTATGCTACCACCTTCACTACTGTGGCTAGGTTCTACTTTTAGAATATTGTAAAATGAGGTATAGCAGTGACCTGTGTGCCAGCAAGGAAAATATAAGTGAAGAATAAAGAAGCTGTTTTGTTTTTTTTTTTTAATTTCTCATAAACTGTGTTCACAAGTAACTGAAAAAAGGAAGGAAAAGATTTTTTTAAAAAATACCACCTTATCAGATAGCTCAGGGTAGGTCAGAGCAGACGTTCATATAGAATGATATGGGAAATTGTTGACACAGAGCAGGCTCTCAGAGCCTAGCACATTGTGAGTCCTTATGCTCTGAGGAACTTACAAGTACATGAAGACCTGGGCAAGGATCTAAAAATGCAAATCTTGCAATGCCAAAGTGATGTTTCTTGGGGCCAGCAAGAGGGGTAGTAGTTCTGCTACTGGACTCCTACATGGTCGACCACAGTTAGAGTACTAGACCTGGAACTTGAAAATCATGCCAGGTGTGTGTGCATGTGTGCCCCAAATCCCAGGAGAATGGAGAAGGGATTGTGGTGTGGCCATCCTCTCATAGGGATGTTCTCTCACTTTCCCTCTTACTGTCTCTTTCTCTCTGTCTCTTTCCAGCAAGTGCATGCATCCTATGGCAAATAAATAAATAAATAAAATTATGCTTCTGTTTGTAAAACCTGCTAACATTTGCTAACCATTACCTTAGAAGTAATATAATTTCCAAGAATTTATTTTGGAACAGAGTGCAGAGAAGATAGGTTCTCTTGATTCTACCAGCTGACCAGCCTAGGCAGGGTACTTACACAGGCAAGTGCATTGCATACCCATAGCAACCTGCAGAGGTAGGCATTATCCTTGTTTTTACATAGAAGGAAATCATTGAGATTCAGCCATGTGAACTTGACAAAAGTCAAAACTTCTAAGTGAGGAACTAAGATTTGTACCAGATGTGCCAGTCTTCTGTTGGGTTTCCATTATTGCACACACTTTCCCAGAGATGTTTCTTATTGAGGAAGAAGTTGTGAAAAGTAAGTGATGAAGGTCACACCTGGTGGAGTTTCATAAAGGCCAGTTCTAAATTTTGATGTTAATCACCCAGATTTTTATGAGAATTTTATACAGTAGTCCTAGAAACTTCATTGTAAGGCATTGATTGGCTGAATGTCTGTATTTCACTGTTTTCCTGCGTGTTTCAAAAATTAGATTGGCCCTTACTTTGGTCACTAAATACCTACTGCAAAATACTAATGTAAAAATTTCTCATTATCATTGGGATTTTTAAACACTTTACTTTCTTAACAGCCTCTTATTAATCACGAAAGGATTGAGGGCTTCTCTTGCTTGTCATCCTTTTAACTCTCCTGTCCCCTTTGAATAATTCACTTCTCATAGAATTCATTAAATTTCCCAAAGGCAAGCAAAATGAGAGAGAATGCTATTTTGCATTAGTCTCTGTTAGAAAGGTTGTATAATTTTAGACCTTTCCATGGCACACTGGTTTAAAGTGCTATCTTTAAAATTTGGTTATTAAGAATAGCCAGTCTTTAAATTTATTTAAATTAGTGTTGGCTGATTTTATATATCAGTCGAATAAAGACTTAATGTGAAATTTAACAATTAAATCTCAGTGTTTCTGTTAAACTGTCAAAATGTTTGTGAAAAAGTAAACAGTTTTGAAAGTTTAATGTGCCAATGGTTTTCAGTTTTGAATAAAAGAGTCATGTTCTATTGATGCATTTATCCATTCATTATAATGTACATGTTTCGGTTTTCTAGCTTTTAGGGGGGAAATTAGCTGCTAAATTGGCATTCTGAAGCATTTGTAGGATTTTATTAAAACTTTTGGTCACAGGCCAGCAGGTGGCATGGTGGTTAAGGACACTGGACTCCCACATGGCCAACCATGGTTCGAGTCCCAGGCCTTGCGTTTCACGTTCTCACTTTCTCTCTCTCTTTTTCTCTCTCTCTCTCTCACTCACTCTCTCACTCTCTCACTCTCACTCTGTCAGCCTCTCTGGTCTAATTAAAATAAATAAATAAATAAATAAATAAATAAATAAATAAATAAATTTAAGTAAAATAATTCTTTTTTAAAAATCTTTCACATCACAGTTCTTACTACATTAACATCATGTTTTATTAAGAAGATATTTTTATGTAATTCCTATTTTATGTTGCCAAGTAAATTAGACTAAGCTTTAAACTATTGTGTATGAGGTTTTTCTAGTGGTAAATCAAAAATTTGGTTGTATTTCTAAAGGAAATATCTGTTAAGAATCATCTCAGTTTAAAATATTTTTATAATGTCAAGCATACAAGGGTAATGACCCATTTTGTAAAATCCTCTTATATAAACAGTCTAATCTTTAATTTTTGTGTTTCTTTTCTTTTAATTCCTTTGTTGTAGATTTCTAACTATTGCCAGTTGAAAAAATATTTAGCTTGGAGGTAAAACAATGACCAAACCACTTGCGTCTTGTGAAGTTTTGATCTCTTTGGAGTCAAGTTTGAACTGCTGTGAGGCTCCAGTATCTATCTCTTCATTCATCTCCATTGTTGCTGTCCAAGAGAGCCCTTCTCTTTCTATAATGATAATCAATGGAATATACTTCAATGACTTTTTAAAAGTCACATCAGTGTTTGTTATCTGCTTTCAGAACATGCTTCTGAATTTCGATTCACTGTGAGGCGGGCCCCTTGGGACAGTGCATAGTTTTCAAATGGTTGTTCAGATAACTTGACTTTTAGCTGCTTTTCTGTGTTGTCCATTGTCACCCTCCCCTAGGAAGCCAGCTCATGAACTTTGAAATAGAATTTGCTTTCCAAACTCTTCAGATGTTGGTATTTCTATTGAGCAGAGGGTCTGACTTGGGCATTAATGAGAATTAGATAGAACTTCAGGCTAGAGGACTATGTTCTGTGATGTTTCTGTTAAACCCCATTTATTTATTTCTGACCTCAGAGAAGGTATTTCATAATGTTTGCTTCATGATTACCAGGTGCCACCAGTCTATACACTCATAGACTCTTTCAGAGCAGTGTTGGTGACAGCCATTCTCAGATCAGTTTAGTGCCACAGTGCACATTGTCTTGTTCTCTCCCTCATTGCATGTGCAATTCAGAGTGTCTCTGTGGACTTTATGTACTAGCACATCAGTGTGTGACTTTACTAGACTTCTCCTATACATAGATCATCAAGTCGCTTTTCTGTTTATACTCTTAGTGCATTTTAGAGCTGGAAGTAAATTTCTAGTTTGGGTAACCTATACTATTACAACAATGAAGATTATTGCCACCAAATGGGGCAAGCAAGGCAAATATTGGGAATGTGATAAACTTTATACAACAGAGTGTATCTCTAGGAGTTCTCTAACCATCCCATCTAACTCTGCCATTTGTAAACTTGACAACTAATCCTGACTTCAGAAATGAACAATTGAATGTTTAAACTTATAGATTAATATTAACAACTTTGGAAGAATACAATATAGTCACAGTTATTCATCTGTTATGATACTCTCATGACATCCTAACATTCACTTATTCTTCAAATAATTATAATTGCCTATTATTTGCAAGGCAGGGTACTTCTAGGTTTTTGAGAATACCCAGAAAGCAAAAGACACAAAATACCATCCTCATGAAGTTTCCTTTATATTGTTTTAATTAAAGTTAGAATTTTAAAACTAGAGAAACTTACCTAAACACAGTAGTAACTCTAAGAAACAAGGTATTTTTCTATTTCAGGTAGTCTAATAATTTAGAGCTTGCTTAAGTCAAGGTTATTCTCCCTTTCTTTAAAATTCTTTAAATTTTTTCAATTACAAACAGTTTACTTACCTATAATTGAGTTCTTCACTTGAGAGATAGAAATGTTCATACAATGAGTAAGCTTCATTTCCTTCCCAGTCTTGCAGGTATATTTTAAGCACATAGCGTTTCTGATTAGTCAGTTGTGAAACAAACTCATTTCCCAGCCAGTATTCTCCTGAAGGGTTACCAAATCCCTATAATTCAAGTTGTAAAATTCAGTTACTTTATTTATCTTTTCTTCATGTATTTGAAATCAACAGTTCATCAATTGAGTATGCAATAACTATCAAACAACAGAGATTACTTCCTCTACTGGGAAAAATGGGAATCTTTCTTAAAGAGATTTTGAAAAAGATCAGTTTTCGGAGACTAAGCTATTCTCTGAACAAAATTAGTATTAGAATAATTAGAACTACTTGGGAAACCACCAGTACAAACATAAGTGTCAATAGCTGAGTTTATAGAAGTATGAAATACTGTAAAATGGTTTGCTTACTGAAAAAAGAGTGCTGAGCCTGCCTTTAAGAATAAACTAAGCAGGACCATTAGATGGTGTAATGGTTACGTTGCTGGACTCCCATGTAGTCGACCATGGTTCAAGTCCTGGATCTGGTGGCTTAAAACTCATGCCAAGCACTTGCGTGTGTGCCCCAAATCCTAAGAGTTGACTGGAGAAGGGATTGTAGCATGGCCATCCTATCTAGGGGGTGATTTCTCACTTTCTGTCTCTGCCTCTCTGGTAAGTACACATGCCATATAGCAAAAATCTCTCAATTAAAAAAAAAGAAAAATAAATAAACTAAGCTCTTGTATGCCTTAATTTTAATATATAGTTTATGTTAACATCTAATAAGACTTGTTTAATGGGGAGAAGACCACTCATATTTTTTAAAGAACCATTTTGGTAAAAAAAAAAAAAAAAAAACCTGTGTCAAAAGTTACTTGTTAGTTTTGGATTTGTGGTTAAGATTTTGTAGATCTTGAAAGGTATTAGTAGTTTTGCAAAAGAAATGATCTCTTTTCAGATGGTTAAAGGAATACCCATACCACTTTATATTCTTTCCAAGTCCTCTGAAAATCAACACTGCCATCTTCACGTCGCTGAATAATTGTCCACCCACCTCCACCTGTCTCCATATCACAGTAAGCCTGCCAAGGGAAAACACACAGTTACTGCCCAAGCATCCATGACCAAGGTCTTCATCATAAGTAACAGAAACAAGACAGTTGTAGACATCTACTACAAGACTTGTGTTGATGGCATTCTCTTTTCAAAAACATATTGTTTTAAATGAAAACAGTAGATTTAAAATGATGATGAAAACTGAATACATGATGAAAATATGACTTTCTTGTAATCATTTGTTCAGGCTAGTGACCTCAGCTCCATACCTGACTCAGAGGTTGTTGTCTTTTAGGGATTCAGTGTGAATGAAACATCTTGGCAGTTTGGCCCAAAACCTCACATTTCCAACTTTTGTAGAAAATCATTGACTCATGTCTATAGTCTTGAAATCTTGCTAATATCCACTTGCAAGGGGGATACTCTTTCATTGCAGGGTTTCTGAGACCTCTCTTATGTTCTGTTGTGGAACTGTTTGCTTTCTGCTATGTGTGATGAAAATCAGGTTCCTCAATTGATCCCTGAGTATGAGGGCCTCAAGGCTCCAGTGTACCCATGCTGTGTGTATGACCCAAGTTCGGCCTGGCAGCTCTGCCCTGAAGGGCATGAGTTCAGGCTTTTCTGCACTTTGCTCACTGCCCATTTTTCTCTTCCCAGCTCTATTTATTTCTACATTTAAACTGGCTCAGTGGGTTTAAACTTTGTCCAGAACACAGAATTCTTTATTGGGCTAAGAGCATGCAAGCTCAATTTCAACTCAGCTGGAGTTTTACTATGAAATTAAAAACCCCTGAAAATGAGATTACATAAATAGTTTTAAATAATGAGATTATAGTAGAACGAAAAAGTTTTCCAGAAGGAAGATGATTTCCATACAGCCTACAAGGTAGGAAATATTAACATTAAGGTTCAAAAACAATTATAAATTTATTTCCTTTGTTGTTTTCCATGGTCTTTTTGAGAATAACAGGAAATTTTGGCAGGGTAAGTGTAGAGGTGAACTATTCTGTGTTTAAGAGTTAGAATCCTAAGAATGAAAGCTAAAAGAGCATGTTTTTTATTTTTACATATGAAGAAACAGGGACCCAAGAATGTCAATGTTCCTTGTCTTATTGCTAGAGGAACTCGAAAACAGTGACTACAGCAGCCCTGCTGTGCAGGGTCCTTCCCTCCATCACTATTCCAACTTCTCTCTGAAGCTCACGTGGCCCTTGTCGCCTTCCTCAACAATCTTCATATTTGGAAAGATATTTGCCATTAAAGAAAATTACACATATTAATAGGAACATTGTCTCCTCATTTTAAGATCTGCTAAAGGTAACCTCTTATTGTCATTTTGTATTGATACTGATATTATTATTAATCATTGTTGTTATTGGTACATACCACCCTCTTCCAAGCACTATGCTAGTCATATTGTCTCTAACCTCACAGCAACTCTGCTGTGATAGAATTCTGCATTTTTGAAAGGAAAAAAAGATTTAGTAAAATGAGATTAATTTGATCATATTCTTTTAGCTATTAAGTGGTATATAGGATTTGAACACATTCTCTTTAATTCCTGTGTAGTGTTCTTCCCACTACATCATGCTGCCAAAATCAGAGAAATTTGACCTTTTGTTAATAGGCCACAAGTCCCTCAACACAGCTCCCAGTTGAAATCAGTTCATGAATAATACTGCCTCTTATTTGCCTGTGGCCAACAAAATGGTCAGAGCTGCTCACTTCTATTAATACATCTTTCTATAAAATCCATTTAGTAAACTAGCTGAATAAGTTACATTGGTTTAAGGATTTATGTGTATTCATAGAAGTTAATCCTTCTGTGTCCTAAATGGCATGCTGATGGGTTGAAATAATTGATAGGGTTGTTCATGAGCCCATCCATGTGCCAAGAGTACTTGATTTTTTTATGTCAAATCACTGTTAGGACATTACTAATATTTAAATACTGTCTCTTGTTAGAGGAAAGTCTATCTTGATAGGGAAGTTAGAGGCAAGATTCTCCCGTGTCTGAAAGTCATGCCAGTGCCTAAATTATTTGGGCCATATCACTATTCTCTTTGACTCTGTTAATGACAGCAATAAGGCTATTAGAGCATTTTCTCAATACTTTGTCCAGGTTTAAAAAGAGAGAGAGAAAATAAAAGAAGATTTATGAAAACTGAACTATAATGGCTGAGTCATGAAACTTGGAGAAAGATAGTGTTCAAATAGAGTTATCCACATAGCCAGAAGACATTGAGTGCAAATGGCGAGACATGATCTTGGGATCAGAAAAGCAACAATTCTCAGATAATGCCTGTGACTGCACCACTCCAATTCCAGTAGACCTGAGGGCAGTTAATACGTTTGATTAGCACATTGTTTTATGGTTCAGGGACCTGGTATCTTGCTATAAAGATAAATGTTTTTCAGTAAAAAATGGTTGATTTAAATGTCATGCTTTGTTTCTGAGGCCATGGTTAAATAGCAAACACATAGATAAACATTGGGAGTCAGGTGTCCTATGAAATTTAGGGAAGAAAATTATTACGCTTCTAACTAGCAAAAACATAGTCTCCTGCTTCTGATAAATGCTATTTAATGATGTCTATCTTATGCAAAAACCTAATTCATTCTTCAAAAATCAAATTGCCACTATTGAGGCTTTTGGGTAAAGATCTTCCCAGATCTACTGAACATTCCTTTTTTGAATTAGATGAGCCAGGGTAAAACTGGGTACCATGTTAGGCAAAACAGTTGTCTTATAGTTTCTGGGGCAAGTGAACATGATTACCACTACCATCCCAAGTCCGATACTGGTTGCCGTACTTCCATGGTCACCACCTCCAAGGCTGGGTGTGTTATCGCCATGTTACAGATTAGGAAACTAAGCACTCAGAAAGGTTAAATGGCTTGCTTAGAGCCACAAATTGGCAGAGCTGGAATGAAAACCCAAGTCAGTCTGACTATGTCTCCCTAGATCAGATTGTGACTTTATGGCATCTTGATTCCGGAAGGGAATTTAGAGGTAACTTAATCCAGACCATTTATTTCAGAAATGAAAAAATTGAAGTTTTGAAAAATTATCATTCCCTGCTGTGTAAATGATTTTTTTTTTTTTTTACTGCAAACACTTAAAGGAAATATAAATCCTAATGTTTCCAATGATGACCTGAGACTTAGATAATCCTAAAGTACTATACATTTTCTTCTTTCTGCAGAACATTTCAGTGAGTCTCTGGGAGTGGTATAGTTCACTGGGGAGGAACACACTGCTCTAAGTCAGGAAAAGATTCAGGCAGCATCATGATAACAACTGTCCCTCTGGATCTGTCTTGGTAGCATTCACATTTCACTCATATCCTCTGTCCTCCTCTTGGCACGCCTATCCCCATTATCACTAGACCAAAAACTTGCAAACATCTGGTGGCAGACAATAACATGCAAAGAATTGTCATGCAAACCAGAGAGCAAATGGGATTGAAAGGCTCAGTTGAGAGTCTATTAATTGCTTTTTCATCTACAACAGACTGTTTTGTTTTGTGGGGTTTTTTTTTTCCCCCTAATGCACTGCTTCTAGGTCACTAGGGACATTAACTGATTTTCAAGGTTGGTTTAAAGCAGCATGAATGAATTAAAAAGATTTCTTTAGAAAATATTAACTTGAATCGCATAGAGTTTATCTTTTAAATTCATTGTTAAGGTATATGTTACTGTTTCAAATCCAAGTCTTTCAGCCCTAATGCTTAAAATTTTAACGTGTTTTTCTTTGTTATTAAATACCAAAGCTAATACTGAATTCAAAGAGATAAAACTTCTGGGGGATCTGTCTTGGTAGCATTCACATTTCACTCATATCCTCTGTCCTCCTCTTGGCACGCCTATCCCCATTATCACTAGACCAAAAACTTGCAAACATCTGGTGGCAGACAATAACATGCAAAGAATTGTCATGCAAACCAGAGAGCAAATGGGATTGAAAGGCTCAGTTGAGAGTCTATTAATTGCTTTTTCATCTACAACAGACTGTTTTGTTTTGTGGGGTTTTTTTTTCCCCCTAATGCACTGCTTCTAGGTCACTAGGGACATTAACTGATTTTCAAGGTTGGTTTAAAGCAGCATGAATGAATTAAAAAGATTTCTTTAGAAAATATTAACTTGAATCGCACAGAGTTTATCTTTTAAATTCATTGTTAAGGTATATGTTACTGTTTCAAATCCAAGTCTTTCAGCCCTAATGCTTAAAATTTTAACGTGTTTTTCTTTGTTATTAAATACCAAAGCTAATACTGAATTCAAAGAGATAAAACTTCTGGGAGCCTTTAAAATTATATTTTAATACAGTATCCAATGGATTCTCTGTGGTTGTGTTGGCTCAATATGTAGCTGCTTTTACATTTAAATATAAACATTGATGAATATTAAATATATACAGTCACCCAGTATTTGTACATTTCACACTGACTCTCATGTAATACATTCTACTTTATGAAACCTCTAAGAAAAGCCACATGAAATATTTGCTGGGGAAGGGATTTTTTTTTTTTTTCCTCATCTAAAGCTCAGTATCTCTGAAAGCACCTTTAGGAGACATGCTCACAGTAATCTGAAATAACTAAGAATAGAGTTTATCTATGTAGTAGCTTCTCCTGCTGGAAAATGCTGGTCGTTCACTCTCTTTACACACAGTATTTGAATATACACCTTGAAATAAACTCCCTGTAGTTGAGAAGAAAATGAATAGTCTCTTTAATGACATATTTAGGTTTTCCAGATTTCATTAGATATGATAAGAACAGCCTACCCCAATGGCTCCCATGGTATAGACTATGGAGTTCTGAGTATCCCAAGACCAAGTCAGCAAGTCCACAGGTTGAAACTATTCCCATGGTAACAGTGGGGTGTTATTGGCCTTTGGCACTGTGTTGGCATTTGCTGATGGTGCAGAAGCAATAGTGGATAAAATTGGCAGCACACTCATGAAGCAAAGCATTGGTACCAAAGTACTACAGTCACTGTGTTCCTCATAGTGACAGCCTGACACTTTTAAAAAAGAAGAAGAAACAATATCGCTTAATGATGGTCTTTGATAAAGCAATAAAAATTCCTAATTTAATTAAGCCTCTCCTATTGACTGCATGTCTTTTTAATATTCTGTGTGATGAAATGGAGACTATGTACAAATCACTTCTGCCTACTAAAAATACCATGGTTATCTCACATCAGTAACTTTTTTGTGACTGTTTTAGTTGCATGCGAAATTGGCCTTTTTCTTTTCTTCAGTGAACTTAATCATTGCTTGGAAGAATGATCAAAAGGCAAATTATGGTTATTGAGACTTCAGTTTGAGAGAGATAGTTTCTTTAAAGTTAATGAAGGAAGTCTGCCACTTCAAGGAAAACAACTGATAGTATGCATTATTCAAGCAAAATGTAAAGAAAATATATTGTGAGGGAGGGGAGAGATACTACTACATCAGTAATATGCAGTATTGATATTATATGCATGACTATTGAACGTAGAGCTTTTGGCAAGTACTTTATGAAGTATCTGATTAGTAGCCATTGTTTTCTGTGGACTGAAGCTGGCGAGAAGGCATGTTCTGAAGTTCCTTCCTGTTTAAAATGAACCTGCTCATTGCCAGGGAGTTAGTAATGGAAGACTAATAGCTTACCTTTATCTCTTCCGTAGAATTAGGGAATGTTAGCATGTAGACACCATTAGCAGTGACTCCTGATTTGAATACTTCAGCACAATCTCTGAAAACGGTTTGTTCTACTTCAGCAACAGAGGGATTCTTAGCTGCTTTGAAAAAAATAGTAGAACATTTAAAGAGAGTTCATGAAAAGATAAAAAGTCATTGCAAGACCAGTAATTTGGTGAATTTTATTAATTTGAACTATTATAGTAAGCAAAAGGATATGCCAGATATTTAGCCTTTCCAAAAACACATATCCTGATTTTCTGTTAATTAATCCATAATGCTAGTACTTCACAATTAATTATAATACTGTTAGCTTTTGAAAATCTTTTATATTGACTAGAATTGGATAAACTTAGTATAGAAGGTTTTTAAAGAATGTATCTAAAAACATGTTCTTATACCATGGCTCCATCGCCTATCACTTTAGACCACTACCCATTGAGGGTGTGGTAGATTTTTTTCCTTCTTTTTAATATAATTGAAGTCAAGTATTTAATATTCTTTAGAATACTAGATATTCTAGTATTTTTAGCAAGTGTACCATAACAGCTTACATTTAAGAGGAAAATAATGTTTATATCTGTCTCTTTGAAATTCCTCTTCTAAGTCTAAAAGTTCAAAATCTATGAAATTCCTTTAAATTTTTATCCAGCTCTCAACCTCTGGACTTACTCCTTTTTTGCTACGTCAAAAAGAGAGAGAGAAAGAGAGAGAGAGAGAGAGAGAATGCTTGCATGTGTGTGCATTGGTATTCTTGCAGCTACTTATATTTTACTCTAGAGACCATACAAAGCACAGTCCTCCCTGAAATGGTGTGAATGGGAGCGACAGGCGGGTAAAGGGCACATCCCCACTTGGCTAAAGGCCCTCGGAAAAGAGGAAAACCATCTCTGCTGCTCTTTTTTATGTACTCATTGTTTTCTGCCAAAATCTGAGCTAAATAATTTTGTCTGCTTTAGCTCATCACAGCTGGTACCCCCACTCTGTCTTTGTCCCACTAGAGAGTCAGATGATCGGCGTCCTCTTTTCTATGCATGTAGGAAAAGAATGAATTTTCTAAATTGTAAGAGAATAAAACTCTGCTGAGAAAGCACATACAGCAAACTGGCAACCCAGTGACCAGCCTGCCAGTTAGTGTCAAGATTGTGCTTGGGCCAGTAGACAGTGTGGAAATTAAGGCAGCTGAGCCCCACATGGCTGACTGTGCAGTTTGAGTCCCGGACCTGGTGCCATGAAAAAGCCAGGCATATGTGTATGCATGCCCAAAATTCCAAGGGAGAATGGAGGAGAAGGGATTGTGGAATGGCTATCCTTCCTGGGGGTGTTTTCTCACTTTCCCTCTCTCTTTCTTTCTCTCTCACTGCAAGTGCCCTATAACAAAAATTTTGTTTTGCTTTTTAAAAGAATTATTTTATTTAACTTTATTTATTTATTTATTTAAATTTGACCCGAGAGAAGAGAGAAAAAGTGAGAAATCAAGCTCCCAGGTCCAGGACTCGAACTGCAGTAGGCCATGTGGAAGTCCAGCGTTCTTAACCACCATGCCACCTGCCGGCCCCACAAAAATTTTTTAAAAAGAAAAAAAAAATGTACTACTTGTTCTATTTGTTTACTTATTTAAATACCTATACTATTTACATGTTTCTATTAAAATCGAGGTAACTGGTGTGAATGGGAGTGACAGGCAGAGAGAGAGAGAGAGAGAGAGAATGCTTGCATGTGTGTGCATTGGTATTCTTGCAGCTACTTATATTTTACTCTAGAGACCATACAAAGCACAGTCCTCCCTGAAATGGTGTGAATGGGAGCGACAGGCGGGTAAAGGGCACATCCCCACTTGGCTAAAGGCCCTCGGAAAAGAGGAAAACCATCTCTGCTGCTCTTTTTTATGTACTCATTGTTTTCTGCCAAAATCTGAGCTAAATAATTTTGTCTGCTTTAGCTCATCACAGCTGGTACCCCCACTCTGTCTTTGTCCCACTAGAGAGTCAGATGATCGGCGTCCTCTTTTCTATGCATGTAGGAAAAGAATGAATTTTCTAAATTGTAAGAGAATAAAACTCTGCTGAGAAAGCACATACAGCAAACTGGCAACCCAGTGACCAGCCTGCCAGTTAGTGTCAAGATTGTGCTTGGGCCAGTAGACAGTGTGGAAATTAAGGCAGCTGAGCCCCACATGGCTGACTGTGCAGTTTGAGTCCCGGACCTGGTGCCATGAAAAAGCCAGGCATATGTGTATGCATGCCCAAAATTCCAAGGGAGAATGGAGGAGAAGGGATTGTGGAATGGCTATCCTTCCTGGGGGTGTTTTCTCACTTTCCCTCTCTCTTTCTTTCTCTCTCACTGCAAGTGCCCTATAACAAAAATTTTGTTTTGCTTTTTAAAAGAATTATTTTATTTAACTTTATTTATTTATTTATTTAAATTTGACCCGAGAGAAGAGAGAAAAAGTGAGAAATCAAGCTCCCAGGTCCAGGACTCGAACTGCAGTAGGCCATGTGGAAGTCCAGCGTTCTTAACCACCATGCCACCTGCCGGCCCCACAAAAATTTTTTAAAAAGAAAAAAAAAATGTACTACTTGTTCTATTTGTTTACTTATTTAAATACCTATACTATTTACATGTTTCTATTAAAATCGAGGTAACTGGTGTGAATGGGAGTGACAGGCAGGTAAAGGGCACATCCCCACTTGGGAAAAAAATCAAGGAAAATGCAAGGACATCTTATGAAAATGAAGAATGCATCTACATGATTCATGTGCAAAGTTCATTTGTGTTAGGAGTATACACCAAAAAGACATTATGACCTAAATCATACTAAATTCTAGACTCAATGTAAGGGGGGAAAAAAGCACCTAAAAATGCCACCAAGATAGTATATTGCATTTCTAATTAATGATTAAAGATGCATCCTTTTTTCCCTCCAATATCTAAGACAAACTGAAAAGAAGTACTAAACGAGGCAAAATATATTTAAGGAGTTGACAAGAGAGTGGAACTAGCATCATTCAACAGATAGTTTCATGTCATTCACTAAAAATACTGCCTCATTTAAGAGTCCCAGCAATCCTACCGGTCCAGAACTATTTTTCCACTATGATTCAGAAACTTACCTAGCCTTGTCTATCTAGCAAATGGCTGAACTAACTCAAAGTTGGCTCTTTACTTCTATGAATGAAAATTATATTTGTAGTGGTGTTTTGCCTCATAATAATTAATTAGTGTAGTATATTATTTACCCTCCCCCTTCTTTTCCTTCTTCTTAACTGATTCTATATTGAAATACCACATTTTCATAGGAAATATATAATACGTATTATCTTTTCTAAAAGATGAGAATTCTTCAGAATTTGAGAGTTTTTCTAACAAGAAGGCTATTAAAACTAAAGGAAAAAATAATACGTAAACTTTACTTACCATTTGTTGATATCATAGTCAATAAATTATGAACTGTCTCCATCAGATCATGTTGCTGCTTTTGAAGAACTGAATTATTTACTGTGGCAGTCACTAATTGTTTTTTCAGTTCATCAATGATGGAATTTTGCTTAGATACCAATACTTGAAGCTGATCTTTCTCTTCCTTCATTGACCGTAATTGAACTATGTGTTTGTCTTCCATGTCTAGCACTTTCTTTTCTAGGAAACTTATAAGGAAAATAATTGTTAGTCAATGAAGGGTATTCTGATTACCTGATACTATCAGGTATTCTGCTTACCTGGTTACCATTACCTGCTTACCAGATTACCATCATCATAATATGATTACATATTGCTTTATAAATATATAATCACTTTCATAATTCTAATAAAATGTTTTATTTTTATTGAATTTCTACTTCTTTTTTTTTTTTT
>NW_006159831.1:383643-384168 GCF_000334495.1 Tupaia belangeri chinensis | reverse complement strand
GTACAGCATTTTCTGTGCATTCTGCACACTCCTGCCTCTTTATTTTCTGAAAATAATTCCCTATCCCCCTCCTAACCCAGGACAGGCACAGGCAACCGGATTTCTGGAAGACACAGTCACATGGACTCTGCAAACTAACGATTTTGACGAAACAGAAATCAACAGTTCCCTCTGATTATTCTGCCTCCAACTCATAAAACTCACATGGTTGGAAGGACCCTTACAAGCCTCCTGTCTCTGTACTTGTCTTTGTCTCTCTCAACCTCATTCTCTGTGTCTGACTCTTCTCATATATTTAAATTTTTGTTCTTTGGAATTTTTGAAGGTCAAGCATTTTCTGTGCATTTCTGCGTCTCCAGCCTTTTATATTTTTAAATGACTCCCTCTCCCCATTCCAACCAAGGGGTGCAAATCAACCGACCTTCTTGAAGACACTGTCTCATGGCTTCAGCAAACTAGCCCTTTGGGGAAAACATAAATCAAGAATGCCTCCTGAAAATTGGGCCTCCAGCACACAGAAGTCAC
>NW_006159831.1:381017-383520 GCF_000334495.1 Tupaia belangeri chinensis | reverse complement strand
CTCTTTCTGACCCTCCTATTCCTTTATTTTGCTACAATAATTGCCTTTTCTCTTTCCAACCAAGACGAGGTAAAGGCAACAGGCCTTCTTGAAGACACAATCTCATGGATTCTGCAAACTAGCCTTGTTGGAAAAAAGCAATTAGGAGTTTCCACTGATAATTCGGACTCCCGCACACCAACTTGGCCTGGTAGGTACACACCTTGCAGGTCTCCTGTCTCTGTACCTGTATTTGTCTCTCTCTACCTCTGTCTCTGTCTCTTGCTCTTCTCATCTTTTTTAATGGTTTTTAGAATTTCTTACTGCCAACATTTTCTATGCTCTCTGTCCCGTCCAACACCTTGAATTTCTTAAAATAATTTCCTCTCCACCTCCATACCCAGGAGAGGCAAAGACAAAGGCCATCTTGTCGACATGGACTCATGGATTCTCCAAAATAGCCATTTTAGAAGATAATAAATCAAGATATGCTTTTGCAAATTCTGCCTAAAGCACAAAAAGCTGACGTGATAGGCCGGCTTTTCCCGCTCTCCCGTCTTTGTACCTGTCTTTGTCTCTCTCTACTTCTATTTCTGTCTCTGTCTCCTCAGTTTTATTTGATTTTAGCTCATTAGAACTTTTTATGGAAAAGCGTGTCCTGTGCTTTCTGGCCCCTTCTTACTCTTTATTTTGTTAAAATAGTTCCCTCCCGCCTCACAACCCAGGAGAGTCAAAGGCAACAGGCCTTCTAGAAGACACCGTCTCATGGATTCTGCAAACTACCCATTTTGGGGATACAGAAATGGAGATTTCCCTCTGATAATTTGGCCTACTACACAAAAATCTCTCATGAAATGAGAAACCCTTTATAGCCTCTTCTCTCTCTTCATGTTTTGTTTCTATCTCAGTTTCTGTCTCTGTCGAATTTCTATTTCTTTGTAATGCTTGCAAATTAGAATTATTTATGGTAAAGTATTGTCTGCTAGTGGTGGCCCTCCCCTGGAGTCTATCTATTTATTCTATTGCTAATTCCTGGCTCTGTCTCTCTTCACAGACTGTTCTTCCAGGCCAGAGGCAACAGGTTCAAATAGAAGTTCCTGTTCATCAAGGGACTCTGAGGGAGGGTCTGCTCTGACCCTCACCCAACTTCCAGTCTTCCCAGCGTTGGACTTCACCTCCTGGTATGTAGATAGAAATTTTCTGTGGCTTTTTAAATTTGTTTTCCCCTAGAGTCCAGCAATTCTATTGTAAATTCCTAGCTCTGCCTCTCTTCACAGACTGTCCTTCCAGGCTGCAGGACCTAGTTCCATCTAGAATCCTCTGGTCAACAAGGGACTCTGAAAGAGGGTCCTCTCTGACCTCCACCCAACCTCCAGTCTTTCCAACCTCAGACTCCACTTCTTTGGTAGGAAGACAGAAATTTTCATTTTTTTTTCTCCCCTGGAGCCCATCTATTCTATTGCTAATTCTATGTCCTAGCTCTGCCCCTCTTCAGACTGTCCTTACAGGCCACAGGTACAAGGTCCAAATGGAAGCCTCTAGTCAGGATGGATTCTGAGGGAGGGTCATCTCTGAACCCCATCCCACTTTCAGTTTACCCAGCCACAGACTCCACCTTGTTGGTAGGTAGATAATAATTTTCTGTGGCTTTTTTTCTTTTTTTTACGCTGTAGCCCATCTATTTTATTGCTAATTCCTAGCTCTACCTCTCTTCACAGACTGTCCTTCCAGGCTGCAGGCCCTAGTTCCATCTAGAAGCCTCTGGTCATCAAGGGACTCTGAAGGAGGATCCTCTCTGACCCCCACTCCACTTCAAGTCTTCCCAGACCCAGGTTACACATCCTTGGTAGGAAGATAGAAATTTTCTGTGGCTTTTTTTTTCTTTTTCTTCCCCTGGAGCCCATCTATTCTATTGCTAATACCTAGCTCTGAATCTCTTCACAGACTCCTTCCAGGCCACAGGCAACAGGTCCAAATAGAAGCCTGTGGTCAGCAAGGGACTCTGAGGGAAGGTCATCTCTGACACCCATCCCACTTCCTTTCTTCCCAGCCCCAGACTCAACCTCCTTGGTAGGTAGATAGAAATTTTCTGACCTTTTTTTCCTCCTGGAGTCCATCTATTCTATTGCTAATTCCTAGCTCCGCCTCTCTTCACAGACTGTCTCTCCAGGCTACAGGCACCAGGTCCAACTAGAAGCCTCTGTTCAGCAAGGGACTCTGAGGGAGGGTCATCTCTGACCCTCACACCATGTCCAGTTTTTGCAGCCCTATACTCCACCTCCATGGTAGGTAGATAGAAATTTTCTGTGGCATTTTATCCCCTATTTCCCATCTATTCTATTTCAAATTCCTAGCTCTGCCTCCCTGCAGTGACTGTTCTACCTGGCAGTAGACTGGTGAGCAAGGGACTCTGAGGGAGGGTCAACTTTCACCTCCACTCACTTCCAGTCTTCCCAGCCCCAGACTCCACCTCCTTGGTAGGTAAATAAAAATTTTCTGTAGCTTCCTATCCCCCACCCCCTGG
>NW_006159831.1:380074-380982 GCF_000334495.1 Tupaia belangeri chinensis | reverse complement strand
CTCTCTTCACAGACTGTCCTTCTAGGATGAACGCACCAGGTTTAACTAGAAGCCTCTGGTCAGGAAGGTACTCTGAGGGAGCATCATCTCTAACCACCACCCCACTTCCAGTCTTCCCTGTGCCAGACTCTACCTTCCTGGTAGGTACATAGAAATATTCTGTGGCTTTTTTTTTTTTCCCCTGGAGCCCATCCATTCTATTGCTAATTTAGAACTCTGCCTCTCTTCACACACTGTCCTTCCAGGCCACAGGCATCAGGTCCAACTAGAATCCTCTGGTCTGCAAGGGACTCTGAGGTAGTGTCATCTCTGACCCCCACCTCACTTACAGTCTTCCGAGCCCCAGACTCCACCTCTTTGATAGGTAAATAGAAATTTTCTGTGACTTAATTTCCCATGGACCCCATCTTTTCTGTTGTTAATTCCTGGCACTACCTCTCTTCACACACTGTCCTTCCAGTTCGCAGGCACCATTACCAACTATAATCTTCTGGTAAGCAAGGGACTCTGACAGAGAGTCATCTCTGACCCCCACCCCAATTCCAGTCTTCCCAGCCCCAGAATCCACCTTGTTGGTAGGTAGATAGAAATTTTCTGTGGATTTTTTTTCCCTAGAGCCCATCTATTCAATTGCTAATTCCTAGTTCTGCCTCTCTTCACACACTCTCCTTCCAAGTCACAGGCACCAGGTTCTACTAAAAGCCTCTGGTCAGCAAGGGACTCTGAGGGAGAGTCATCTCTGACACCTACCCCACTTCCACACTTCCCAGCCACAGACTCCACCTCCTTTGTAGGTAGATAGAAATTTTCTGTGGCTTTATTTCCTTTTTTTTTCCCCCTGGAGTCCATCCATTCTACTGCTAATTCCTAGCTCTGCCTCTCTTCACAGACTGTCCTTGCAGTCCGCA
>NW_006159831.1:375670-379955 GCF_000334495.1 Tupaia belangeri chinensis | reverse complement strand
TCTGTTTTTTTTTTGCTCCCCTGGGGCCCATCTATCCTATTGCTAATTCCTAGCTCTGCCTCTCTTCACAGACTGTCCTTCCAGGCCGCAGGCCCCTGGTCTAACTAGAAGCCTCTGTTCAGCAAGGGACTCTGAGGGAGGGTAATCTCTGACCACCACCCCACTTCAGTCTTCTCAACCCCAGGTTCCACATCCTTTGTTGGTAGATAGAAATTTCTGTGGCTTTTTTCCCCCCTGTAGCCCATCTATTTTATGGCTAATTCCTAGCTCTGCTTCTCTTCACAGACTGTCCTTCCAGACCACGGGTACCAGGTCCAACTAGAAACCTCCAGTCAGGAAGGGACTCAGAGGAAGAGTCAACTCTGACCTCCACCCCACTTCCAATCTTTGCAACCCCAGACTCCACCTCCTTGGTAAGTAGGTAGAAATTTTCTGTTGTTTTTTATTTTCTTTTTTTCCCCTGTTGCTCATCTATTCTATTGCAAATTCCTAGCTCTGCTTTCCTTCAGAGACTCTTCTTCCAGGCCAGCGGCCCAGGTCAAACAAGAAGCCTCTGGTCAGCTAGGGACTCTGACGGAGCCTCATTTCTGACCCCCAGCCCACTTCCAGTCTTCCCAGCCCCAGAATCCACCTCCTTGGTAAGTAGGTAGAAATTTTCTGTTGTTTTTTATTTTCTTTTTTTCCCCTGTTGCTCATCTATTCTATTGCTAATTCATAGCTCTGCCTCTCTTCACAGAGTGTCCTTCCATGCCACAGGCACCAGGTTTAACTCAAAGCCTCTGGTCAGGAAGGGACTCTGAGGGAGGGTCATCTCTGACCACCACCCCACTTCCAGTCTTCCCAGCCCCAGTCTCCACCTTCTTGGTAGGTAGATAAAATTTTCTTTGGCCTTTTTTCCCCTGGAGGCGATCCTATTGCTAATTCCTAGCTCTGCCTCTCTTCACACTGTCCTTCCAGTCCACAGGCACTAGGTCCATCTAGAACCCTCTGGTCAGCATGGGCCTCTGAGGGAGGTTCATGTCTGACCCCCACTCCACTTCCAGTCTTCCCAGCCCCAGACTCCACCTACTTGATAGGTAGATAGAAATTTTCTGTGGCATTTTTCCCCCCTAGAGCCCACCTATTCTACTGCAAATTCCTAGTTCTGCTTCCCTTCAGAGACTGTCCTTCCTGGCCAGAGGCCCTGGTTGAACAAGAAGCCTCTGGTAGAGAGAAATTTTCTGTTGCTCTTTTTTCTTTTTTTCCCATGGAGTTCATCTATTCTATTGCTAATTACTAGCTCTGCCTCTCTTCACAAACTGTCCTTCCAGGCTGCAGGTACCAGGTCCATATAGAAGTCTTTGGTCAGCAAGGGACTCTGAGTGAAGTTCATCTCTGACCCCCACCCCACTTCCAGTCTTCCTAGGCCCAGAATCCACCTCCTTGATAGGTAGAGAGAAATTTTCTGTTGCTCTTTTTTCTTTTTTTCCCATGGACTCCATCTATTCTATTGCTATTTCCTAGCTCTGTCTCTCTTCACAGAATATTCTTCCATGCCACAGGCACAGGTTTAACTAGAAGCCTCTGGTCAGGAAGGGACTCTGAGGGAGGGTCATCTCTGACTCCCACCCCACTTCCAGTCTTCTCACTCCACCTTCTCAGTAGGAGATAGAAATTTTCTGTGACTTTTTTTGCTTTGCTTTCCCTCAGAGGCTATCTATTCTATTGCTAAATCCTAGCTTTGCCTCTCTTCACACACTGTCTTTCCAGTCCATAGGCACCAGGTCCATCTAGAACCCTCTGGCCAACATGGAACTCTGAGGGAGGGTCATCTCTGATACCCACCCCACTTTCAATTTTCCCCACCCCCTATTCCACCTCCTTGGTAGGTAGATAGAAATTTTCTGTTGCTTTTTTTCTCTATTTTTACCCATGGAGCCCATCTATTCTATTGCTAATTCCTAACTCTGCCTCTCTTTACAGACTGTCTTTCCAGGCTGCAGGCCCCAAATCCAATTAGAAGCCTCTTGTCAGCAAGGGACTCTGAGTGAGGGTTATCTCTGACCCCCCACCCCACTTCTTGCCTTCCCAGCTCCAGACTCCACCTCTTTATCTCTCTCTGTTGTCTTTCATTTCATTTCTCATTATCCTCTCCCCTGCACTTCTTACGCTGACTGAGGGACTAGACCTGTCTAGTACATACATTTGAAATTTCCTAGTAATGCAAATGTCTCTGGGATCATCCCTTGCACTAATAAACCTGTGAGAATGGAATTACTGCTTTTTAGACACCTCCGTAGCATGCCTGTCTTGAGATCTCATTGGCATAAACAACAGAAAAGAGACTTCGGCACACTTCTCTTACTGGCCTAAAAGAAACACTCCTTCTCCTAGTGAGAGAAACATTCCCCTAAGAAGTTTTCAAAGGTAATACATCTTCCAATGTCTAGAATTAGAAAAAGAGCCTCGGGTCTGAATTAACAAGGAAATATGTCTCCAACAAGGAAAACCCTCCTCCATGTCTTCTAAATATGGAGGATGTTACCAAAATTAAAGACGAAGAGTTTCAAACATACATGGTGACCAAATTCTGTGAACTAGAACAGAAAAGAGACAATGCACTGCAGGAAATTAGGAAGTCCTTCCCAGATATGAAGGAAAAAATGGATACTCTGAGAATCAGGTGGAACTATTAGAGATAAAGTCTATAATTCAAGAAATCAAAAACTCTCTGGAAAGTATTAAGAGCCCATTAGACCATGCTGAAGATCAAATCTCTGATGTAGAAGATAAAACATCTGACTTAGAAAAAAAACACCAAAAAGATCGAAAAAATAAAAAAAAAAATGAGGCTAATATACGAGAAATACTAGACTCCATTAGACGCCCAAACATCAGAATAATTGGCATCCCAGAAGGTGAAGAAACTAATAGTGGAATGGAAAATCTATTCCATGAAATCCTGGAAGAAAATTTCCCAAGTCTAGAGAGGCACTCAAGCATCAAGACCCAAGAAATACAAAGGATCCCAAATAAAATCAACCCTAGAAGATCTTCCCCAAGGCACATCTTAGCCGGACTGTCTAAGCCCACAGGTAAAGACATGATACTAAAACTGGCAAGAGAGAAATGAGAAGTAACTTACAAAGGTCATCCCATCAGACTAACACTAGACTTCTCATCAGAAACAATGCAAGCAAGGAAAGAATGGGAAGACGTATTGAAAGTGTTAAGAGAGAAACAATTTTAGCTGAGACCATTATATCCTGCAAGATTATGCTTCATATGGGAAAAAAGATTAAAATCTTCTCAAAGAAAACCCGAAAGAACTCACCAACACCAGACCAGCTCTTTAAAAAACCCTGAATAAAGTACTGTTCCAGGAAAACTAAAGAATAAACAAACAGGAACAAAGAAGTAACAGGCAACTAAGACAATGGCCAACTTAAATATTGGTACAGATCCTGTAACATCAATAATAAAATTAAATGTTAATGATTTAAATTCTCCAATCAAGAGACACAGACTGACTGAATGGATAAAACCACAGAAACCCTCTATCTGTTGCCTACAAGAAACTCACCTTATGGACAAAGACATACATAGACTGAAAGTGAAGGGTTGGAAATAGGTTTTCCATGCAATTGGGAACCAAAAAAGAGCTGGAGTTGCGATACTAATATCTGACAAAATAGCCTTTAAAACAAAAATCATTTGAAGAGACAAAGAAGGGCACTATATCATAGTAAAAGGCTCTATAGATCAAGAAGATATAATGCTTATTAATATCTATGCACCTAACGCAGGAGCACCTAAATATGTGAAGGAAAGACTGTTACATCTAAAAGGGAAGATAGACTGCAACACACTAATTATTGGAGATCTCAACACCATTTTATCCTCTTTGGGTAGATCATCTTGGCAAAAAATAGATAAAGAGATACAGGATCTAAATGATACCATAAATCAATTGGACTTAACAGACATCTAAAGAACTTTTCACCCAAAAACCACAAGATAGAGAGTTTTCTCACCCCAACATGGAACATTCTCAAAGACTGACCACATCATAGGACACAAAGCAAGCCTCTCCAGATTCAAAGGCATAGAAACTATATCCAGTATCTTCTCTGACCATGACGGAATTAAACTTGAATTTAATTTCAAGAGAAGCCCTCAAAAATACCTAAAAACATGGAAACTAAACAACCTACTCCTGAATGACTCCACTATTACTGAAGATATAAAGACTGAAATCAAAAGATTCATGGAAGCCAATGACAATGAAGACACGAGTTTCCATAAT
>NW_006159831.1:373607-375547 GCF_000334495.1 Tupaia belangeri chinensis | reverse complement strand
CAACAGCAAAAAAATCCAAAAAATTCCAGGAGAAAGGAAATAATAAAGATCCAAGCAGAAATAAATGAAATAGAAAACAAATGTACTATACAGAAAATAAATGAAAGTAAAAGCTGGTTCTTTGAAAGGATAAACAAAATTGATACACCACTGGCGAGACTTATTAAGAAGAAGAGAGAAAGGAACCAGGTGAACTAAATCTGCAATGAGGCTGGTAACAACAACAGACATGGTAGAAACACAAGACATCATTAGGGGATATTTTGGACATCTATATGCTAAGAAATAAGACAATCTAGATGAGATGGACAAATTCCTGGACAAATATAATCTACAGAGAATGAGCCAGGAGGATATAGAAAGTCTGAATAAGCCCATAACAAGACAGGAGATTGAATCGATACTAAATAACCTCCCAAAAAAGAAAAGTCCTGGCCCTGATGGGTTCACCTCTGAATTCTACAAAACTTTCAAAGAAGAGTTAACTCCCATTCTGATCAAGTTATTTCTAAAGATCCAAAAGGGTGAATCTCTCCCGAATTCATTCTATGAAGCCTGTATCACCCTTATCCTTAAAACAGATAAGGACAGGACAAGGGAGGAAAACTATAGACCAATATCTCTGATGAACATAGACTCAAAGATTTTCAACAAGATACTAGCAAATTTCATTCAACAACTTATATAAAAGATCATACACCATGACCAGGTAGCCTTTATTCCAGGAATGCAAGGTTGGTGCAACATATGCAAAACCATTAATGTAATACATCATATCAACAGGAATAAAGATAAAAATCACATGGTCATATAAATTAGTGCTGAAAAAGCATTTGATAGGATACAACATCCCAAGACTCTTAACAAAATTGTCATAGAAGGGCCATTTCTCAATACAGTAAAAGCCATCTATGAAAAACCCATAGCAAAAATCATCCTGAATGGAGAAAAGCTGAAAGTTTTCCCACTAAACACAGGAACAATACAAGGATGCCCACTTTCTCCACTCCTTTTCAATATAGTACTGGATGTCCTTGCCAACGCAATCAGAAAAGAGGAAAAAACAAAGGGCATTTGAATAGGAAAAGAAGAGGTGAAACTCTCTCTGTTTGCAGACAACATGATTGTATACATAGAAGACCCAATGGTCTCCATGGAAATATTTCTGGAAGTAATACATGATTACAGTAAAGTTGCAGGATATAAAATCAATATACAGAAATTGATAGCATTTCTATATACAAATAACAGGCAGACTGAGATAGAAGTGAAAAAAGTTATTCCGTTTACCATAGCCACCAAAAGTAAATGTTATTTATGAATAAATCTAACCAAAGAAGTTAAAGACTTCCACAAGGAAAACTATGAGATGCTAAAAAAATAAATTGAAAATGACACACACAAAAAATGGAAAGACATTCCATGTTCATGGATTGGAAAAGTTAATATAATCAAAATGGCAATCCTACCCAAATTAATCTACCTATTTAATGCAATGCCAATCAATCAAAGAACCAGACACATTCTGATCTAGAAAAGACAACCTTAAAATTTGTCTGGAATCATAAAAGACCCTGTATTGCCAAAGCAATTCTACACAAGAAGAGTGGAGTGGGCAGCATCTCTCTCCCTGATCCAAACATATAGTACAAAGCTATGGTAATTAAAACAACATGGTACTGGCACAGAAACAGACACATGGACCAATGGAAAAGAATAGAGTCCCCAGAAATAAGTGCCCAAACATACAATCAACTGATCTTTGACAAGGGGTACCAGTCAATCCAGTGGGAGAATGAAAGCATCTTCAGCAAGTGGTGCTGGAAAAATTGGACTTCCACTTGCAGAAAGATGAATCTGAACCCCTACCTCTCTCCTTTGACAAAAATCAAGTCAAGGTGGATCAAGGATCTAAATCTAAGACCTCAAACTTTAAAGCT
>NW_006159831.1:368793-372702 GCF_000334495.1 Tupaia belangeri chinensis | reverse complement strand
ATACCGCTGAGTGAGGCAAGCCAGGCTATGAAGGAGAGACATTGTATGTCCCCATTTAACACATACTGTAGGTCTGCATTCTATGACTGAAACTGATTGACTAACAGTTGAACAAACACAAGAGATGGGTGTGAATGTCAGACGAGGTGTTTGTGGAGGAGTGGGGCCTAACGAAGTGGAGAAGGTATTCAGAGGTAGAGCATTGACGGGATGGGAGGTGTGGCGTCATCTGTTAAAGATATTTTGATCAACGGGTCTGGGGAGAAATGTGCACATATCGAAATGGTCTCACGGTAAGCCAAACAATATGATTGAAAGTATATACAAAAAACAAATAATAAATAATGTGATAAAAAAGAATGTAAAAGGCAATGTTTTAAAAAAAATTCTTTACAAAAAAGGGAAACATTACAAAAAAATGAAAAGACAGAAGAAGGAAGAAGAAGAGACAGAGACACAGTGACAGAGATACGCCAGAGGGAATCCCTAACATGCTAGCTTGCTTGCTGAAGGCTGAATTATTAGTAGAAAACCTTCACGTTTCTTGTACCTAGCAATAACTAGTTTGCAGGAGCCATTGGGTATCTTCTTCTGAAGGAAGGCCTCACCTCTCCTCTGGCTGGGAGGAACACAGAGGATTATTATCAAAGCACAAGGTAGAGCTGAGAGCAAGAGAAAACTTTACCTTTAAAAACATTGAAAAAAGGAAAAAATTACAAAAAATGAAAAGACACAAGAAGAAAGAGAGAGAGACAGATACACACAGGTGGAGATAGAAGGCCAGAGGGACTCCCTACCATGCTAGCTCGTTTACTGGAGGCTGAATTATCAGTTGAAAATCTTCACTTCTCTTGTCCCCTGAAATAATTAGTTCGCAAGAGCCATGAAAAATCTTCTAAATGAAGGCCTAAACTGTCCTGTCTGGGTGGGAAGACCAGAGAGGATCATTAACAAAGAAAAAGGTGGAGCTGAGAGCACACTTTAAGAGAAACACTTTACCTTTTAAAAAATCATAAAAAGGAAAAATTACTAAAATATGAGAAGACAGAAGCAGAGAGAGACAGAGAGAAACACAGAGAAAGAGATAGAATGCCACAGGGACTCCCTATAACCTAGCTTGTATGCTGGAGCCTGAATTGTCAGTAGAAAATCTTCACTTCTCTTCTCCCTGGACATAACTAGTTCACAGGATCCATGAGGAATCTTCTGAATAAAGGTCTCACCTCTTCTGACTGGGCAGGAGGACAAGAGGGGATTATTAGCAAAGCAAAAGGTGGAGCTAAGCGCAAGAGAAAAACTTTACCTTTAAAAAAATTGTAAAAAGGTAAAATTACAAAAAGATGAGAAGGCAGAAACAGAGGGAGACTGAGACAGAAACACTCAGACAGTGATACAAGGCCAAAGAAACTCCCTACCATGCTAGTTTGTTTGCTGGAGGCTGGATTATCAGTAGAACATCTTCACATATCTTGTCCCTGAAATAACTAGCTCCCAGGAGCCACGAGGAATCTTCTTCTGAAGGAAGGCCTCACATATCCTAACTGAGTGGGAGGACAAGTGGAAATTATTAACAGAGCAAAAGGTGGAGGAAAGAGCAAGAGAAATACATTACCTTTAAAAAAAAAATACAAAGAAAACTTATATAAAAATTTGAAGACAGAAGCAGAAAGAGACAGAGGCAAAGACACAAAGACAGATATAGAAGACCAGAGGGACTCCCTACCACAGTAGCTTGCTTTGGGTTTTTTTTGCTGGAGGCTGGATTATCAGTAGAACATCTTCACGTCTCTTGTCTCCTGAAATAACTAATTTGCAGGAGCCATGATGAATCTTCTTCTGAAGAGAGACTTCAACTCCTCTGCCTGGGTGAGACAACAGAGGGGATTATTCACAAAGCAAAAGTTCAAGCTGAGAGCAAGACAAATACTTCACCTAATAAAACAAAGACAAATTACTAAAAAATGAGAAGACAAAAGCAGAGAGAGGCAGAGACAGAGACACAGAGACTGATATGAAGGCCACAGGAACTCTTTATCACACTGAATTATCAGTACAAAATCTTCACTTTTCTTGTCCCCTGAAATAAGTAGTTCAAAGGATCCATGAAGAATCTTCTGAGTGAAGGCATCACCTTTCCTGCCTGGGTGGGAGGAACTGAGGGCATTATTAACAAAGCAATAGTGGAGCTGAGAGTAAGAGAAAAACTTTACCTTTAAAAAAAATCCTAAAAATTTACAGAAAAATGAGAAGGCAGAAGTTGAGAGAAACCAAGAAAGACACACAGAGACAGATTTAAGGCCAGAGGTACACACTAACACACTAGCATGTTTGATGGGGGCTGAACTATCTGTAGAAAATTTCCCCTTCACTTGTCCCCTGAAATAACTTGTTCATAGGATCCATGAGGAATCTTGTCTGAAGAATGACCTCAGCCCTGCCTGAGTGGTAGGACCAGAGGGAATTATTAGCAAATCAAAAGGTGGAGCTGAGAGCAAGAGGAAAACTTTATCTTTGAAAAAAATCATTAAAAGGAAAAATTACAAAGAAATGAGAAGACAGAAGCAGAGAGAGAAAAATACAAAGACACAGAAAGACATAGAAGGCCAGAGAAATTCCCAACCATGCTAACATGCTTGATGAAGGCTGGATTATCAGTAGAACATCTTCACATGTCTTGTCCCCTGAAATAACTAGTTTTCAGTAACCCTGAGAAATCAAAGGTCACACCTCTCCTGCCTGGGTGGGAAGACAAGAGGGGATTATTTGCAAAGAAAAAGGTGGATCTGAGAACAAGAGAAAAACTTTACCTTTAAGAAAATTGTAAAAAGAAAAAATTACAAAAAATTGAGAGAGAGACAGAGATACAGAGACAGATAAGGCCAAAGGTACTCCCTACCATGCTAGCTTGTGTGCTGGAGGCTGAATTATCACTAGAAAATCTTCACTTCTCCTGTCCCCTGAAATAACTTGTTCAGAGAAGCCAAGAGGAATCTACTTCTGAAAGAAGGCCTAATCTTTCCTGCCTGGGAGGGAGGACAGAGAGGATTATTAGCAAATCAAAAGGTGGTGCTGAGACCAAGAGAAAAACTTTACCTTTAAAAAAATCATGAAAAGGAAAAATTTTTAAAAAAGGGACAGAAGCAGAGAAAGACAGAGGCGACACAGAAGCAGAGAAAGACAGAGGCAAAGACACAGAGACAGAGATAGAAGGCCACAGAGACTCCGTACCATGCTAGCTTATCTGATGGAGGATGAATTATCAGTAGAAAAATCTTCACTTGTCTTGTCACCTGAAATAACTAGTTCACAAGAGCCATGAGGAATCTTCTTCTGAAGGAAGGCCTCACTTCTCCCTGAGAGGGAGTAACAGAGGAGATTATTAGCAAAGCAAAAGGTGGAGCTAAGAGCAAGAGAAAAAGATTACCTTTAAAAAATCATAAAAAGGAAAAATTACAAAAAATGAAAAGGCAAAAGCAAAGAGAGACAGAGACAGAAATACAGAGACTGAGATAGAAGGATGGAGGTACTCCCTACCACGCTCGCTTGTTTGCTGGAGGCTGAATTATCACTAGAAAATCTTCAGTGCTCTTGTCCCCTGAAATAACTAGTTTGCAGGAGTCATGAGAAATTTTTCTCTAAAGAAAGGCC
The DNA here is from genome assembly GCF_000334495.1 of Tupaia belangeri chinensis. Taxonomy (NCBI): domain Eukaryota; kingdom Metazoa; phylum Chordata; class Mammalia; order Scandentia; family Tupaiidae; genus Tupaia; species Tupaia belangeri. Next base: position 369,054 of record NW_006159831.1, on the reverse strand, counting down.
TCACCTCTCCTGCTTGGGTGTTATGACCAGAGAGAATTATTTGCAAAGCAAAAGGTGGAACTGAGAGCAACAGAAAAACTTTACCTTTAAAAAAATCGTAAAAAGGAAAAATTACCAAAAAAGTGAGAAGACAGGAGCAGAGAGAAATAGAAACAGAGACAAAGAGACAGAGATAGAAGGCCAGAGAACCCCCTACCACGATAGCTTGCTTGATGGAGGCTGGATTATCAGTAGAACATCTTCATGTCTCTTATTCCTTGA
>NW_006159831.1:363579-368769 GCF_000334495.1 Tupaia belangeri chinensis | reverse complement strand
TGAATGAATGAAGGCCTCACCTCTTCTGTCTGGGTTGGAGGATAAGAGGGGATTATTAGCAAAGCAAAAGGAGGAACTAAGAGCAAGAGAAAAACTTTATCTTTAAAAACATTGTTAAAAGGAAATATTACAAAAAATGAGATGACAGAAGCAGAGACAGAGAAAGAGACACAAAGAAAGAAATAGAAGGCCAGAGGGACTCCCCACTACACTAATTAGTTTGCTGGAAGCTGAATTATTGGTAGAACATCTTCACGTCTCTTGTCCTTTGAAATAAGTAATTCGCAGGATTCATGAAATATCTTCTTCTAAAGAAAGGCCTGACTTCTGCCTGGAAGGGAGGACCTGAGGCTATTATTAGCAAAACAAACGTGGAGCTGAGAGCAAGAGAAAGTGTTACTTTTAAAAAAATTGAGAAAAAGAGAAATTACAGAAAAATGAGAAGACAGAACCAGAGAGAGACAGAGACAGAGAGACAGAGAGAGAAGACCAGATGGACTCCCTTCCACGCTAGTTCGTTTGCTGGGAGGCTGAATTATCAGTAGAAAACCTTCATTTCTCTTGTCTCCTGAAATAATGTGTTCACAGGAGCCATGAGGAATCTGGGTCTGAAGGAAGGCCTCACATCTCCTGCCTTGGTGGGACAACGATAGGAGATATAGACATGAAGACTCCCTACCAAACTGTTTGCTGGAGCCTGAATTATGAGTAGAATATCACTTCTCTTGTCCCCTGAAATAACTGCTTTGCTGGAGCCATGAGGAATCTTCTTCTGAAGGAAGACCTGACCTATTCTGCCAGGATGGGAGGTCCAAAAGTGATTATTAACAAAGTAAAATTTGGAGCAGTGAGAAAGAGAGAAACTTTACCTTTAAAAAAAATCATAAAAAAAGGAAAAATTACAAGCAAAAGTTTGAGCTGAGAGCAAGAGAAAAACTTTACCTATAAAAAAATTGAATAAGAAAAAATTACAAAAAATTGAAAAGACAGAAGCAGAAAAAAAAGAGACAGAGACAAAGAGTCAGAGATAGAAGGCCAGAGATATTCCCGACCACGCTTGCTTCTCTGCTGTAGGCTGAATTATCTGTAGAAAATCTTCATGTCTATTTCCCCTAAATAACTAGTTTGCTGGAGCAATGAAGAATCTTCTTCTCAAGGAAGGCCTCACCTCTCCTGCCTGGGTGGGAGTACAAGGAGAATATTAGTAAAGGAAAAGGTGGAATTGAGAACAAGAGAAAAACTTTACCTTTAAAAAAACAGAAAAATAAAAAATTACAAAGAAATGATACTGCAGAAGCTGAGACACCGAGACAGATACACAGAGACAGAGATAAAAGGTCAAGGGATGTCCTAACATGCTAGCTTATTTGATGGAGGCTGAATTATCTGTAGAAAATCTTCACTTCACTTATCCCCTGAAATAAGTAGTTCGCAAAATACATGAAGAATCTTCTGAAGGAAGGTCTCGCTAATTAGTTTGCTGGAAGCTGAATTATTGGTAGAACATCTTCACGTCTCTTGTCCTTTGAAATAAGTAATTCGCAGGATTCATGAAATATCTTCTTCTAAAGAAAGGCCTGACTTCTGCCTGGAAGGGAGGACCTGAGGCTATTATTAGCAAAACAAACGTGGAGCTGAGAGCAAGAGAAAGTGTTACTTTTAAAAAAATTGAGAAAAAGAGAAATTACAGAAAAATGAGAAGACAGAACCAGAGAGAGACAGAGACAGAGAGACAGAGAGAGAAGACCAGATGGACTCCCTTCCACGCTAGTTCGTTTGCTGGGAGGCTGAATTATCAGTAGAAAACCTTCATTTCTCTTGTCTCCTGAAATAATGTGTTCACAGGAGCCATGAGGAATCTGGGTCTGAAGGAAGGCCTCACATCTCCTGCCTTGGTGGGACAACGATAGGAGATATAGACATGAAGACTCCCTACCAAACTGTTTGCTGGAGCCTGAATTATGAGTAGAATATCACTTCTCTTGTCTCCTGAAATAACTGCTTTGCTGGAGCCATGAGGAATCTTCTTCTGAAGGAAGACCTGACCTATTCTGCCAGGATGGGAGGTCCAAAAGTGATTATTAACAAAGTAAAATTTGGAGCAGTGAGCAAGAGAGAAACTTTACCTTTAAAAAAAATCATAAAAAAAGGAAAAATTACAAGTAAATGAGTAGGCAGAAGCAGTAGAGAAGGAGACAGAGATAGAAAGCCAAAGGGACTCCCTACCACGCTAGCTTGTTAACTGGAGGCTGAATTATCAGTAGAAAATTTTCACGTCTCTTGCTCTCTGAAATAACTAGGTTACAGGAGCCATGAGGAATCTTCTTCAGAAAAAATACCTCACCTCTCCTGCTTTTGTGGGAGGACCAGATGGGATTATAACTAAAGCAAAGGGTGAAGCTGAGAGCAAGAGAAAAACTTTACCTTTAAAAAAATTGTAAAAAGGAAAAAAATACAAATAAATGAGAAGGCAGAAGTAGAGAAGACAGAGACAGAAACAAAGCCAAAGAGATAAAAGACTAGAGGGTCTCCCTACCAAGCTATCTTGTTTGCTGTAGGCTGAATTATCAGTAGAAAATGATTTCTATTGTCCCCTGAAATAACTAGTTTGTAGGAGCCATGAGGAATCTTCTTCAGAAGGAAGGCCTCAGTTCTCCTGCCTGGGTGGGAGGACCATAGGGGATTATTAACAAAGCAAAAGGTGGAGCTGAGAGCAAGAGAAAAACATTATCTTTTAAAAAATCATGAAAAGGGAACATTATAAAAAATGAGAAGAAAGAAGCAGAGAGAGAGAGAGAAAGAACAGGTTGAAGGCCAGAGAAACTCTCTAACACACTAGCTTGTTTGTTGGAAGCTGGATTATCAGCATAAAATTTTCACTTCTCTTGTCTCCTGAAATAACTTATTCATAGAAGCTATGAGGAATCTTCTTCTGAAGGAAGACTTACCCTTTCCTGCCTGGGAGAGAGGACCAGAGAGGATTATTACCAAAGCAAAAGGTGGAGCTGGGAGCAAGAGAAGACCTTTTACTTTAAAAAAAAATCAGAAAAAGGAAATATTACCAAAAAAGTGAGAAACAGAAGCAGAGAGAGAGAGAGAGACAAAAACATAGAGGCAGAGATAGAAGGCCAGATGGACTCCCTATTATGCTATCTTGTTCAATGGAGGGTGAATTATCAGTAGAAAATCTTCACTTCTATTGTCCCCTGAAATAACTAGTTCACAAGAGCCATTAGGAATCTTCTTGTGAATGAAGGCCTTATTTCTTCTCCCTGGATGGGGAAAAAGAGGTTTATTAGGAAAGCAAAATGTGGAACTGAGAGCAATAAAAACACTTTACCTTTAAAAAAATTATTTAAAAAATTACAAAAAATGAGAAGGCAGAAGCAGAGAGAGACAAAGACAGAAACACACAGAGACAAAATAGAAGGTCAGAGGAACTCCCTACCACGATTCCTTGCTTGCTAGAGGCTGAATTATCAGTAGAAAATCTACACATCTTTTGAACCCCTGAATTATCAGTAGAAAATCTTCACATCTTTTGAACAATGAAATACTAGTTCCCAGGGTCCATGAGGAATCGTCTTCTGAAAAAAGGTCTCATCTCTCATGCCTGAGTGGGAGTTCTAGAGGCAATTATTAACAAAGCAAAAGATGGAGCTGAGATCAAAAGAAAATCTTTATATTTAAAAAATCAAAAAAAGGAAAAATTACCAAAAAATTAGAAGACAGAAAAAGAGAGAGAGAGAGAGACTGAGACACAGAGACAGATATAGATGGCCAGAGGGACTCTACCATGCTAGTTTGTTTGCTGGATGCTGAATTATCACTTAAAAATCTTCATTTCTCTTGTCCCCTGAAATAACTAGTATGCAGGAACCATGAGGAATTTTCTTTTGAAGAAAGGTCTCACCCTCTCCTGCCTGGGTAAGAGGACCAAAGGGGATTATTAGCAAAGCAAAAGGAGGAGCTGGGAGCTGAGAGGAAGAGAAAAAACTTTACTTTTAAAAATATCATTAAATGTTGTGACCAGCAGTTGGCGAAATGTCTTTGTCGCTGAACTACCACATAGTTGACTTTGGTTCAAGTCCTTGATTAAGTGGCTAAAACTCACACCGGTTGTGTGTGCAGGTGTGCCCAAGATCCCAAGAGGAGAATGGAGGAGAAATGATACTGATGTGGTCACACCACCAGGGCGTGATTTTTCACTTTCTGACTCTTTGTCTCTTTTTGACTATATGACGCGCACACGTGCCCTATAGCAAAGACCTCTGCAAAAAATAAATAAATAAATAAATAACGCTAAAAAAAAACATAACAGGGACCAGCAGTTAGTGTAATGGCTATGTCGCTGGACTCCCATGTAGTCGACTGCGGTTCGCATCCTGGACCTGGTGGCTTAAAACTCACGTCGGGCGTGTGTGCGTGTGTGCCCAAGATCCTGAAAGGAGAATGGAGGAGAAGGGATTGCGGAGTGGCCATCCCCCCTGGGGGGTGATTTCTCACTTTCTGTCTCTCTGTCTCTCTCTGTCTGTCGGGTGAGCACATGTGTCCTGTAGCAAAAATCTCTATAAAAAAAAAGAATAAAAAAAGAAGCATTACAAAAAATGGGAAGGCATAAGCAGAGAGAGACAGAGGCACAGAGACTGAGATAGAAGGCCACAGGGACTATCAACCACATTAACTTTTTTGTTGAAGGCTGACTTATCAGTAAACAATCTTCACCTCTCTTGTCCACTGAAATAACAAATTCAACAAATTCAGAAAAGCCATGAGGAATCTTCTTCTGAAGGAAGAACTCACCTTTCCTGTCTAGGTGGGAGGACAAGGGGGGATTATTAGCAAAGCAAAAGGTGGTGCTGAGAGCAAGAAAAGAATATATACCTTTAAAAATTTTGAAAAAAGGAAAAATTACAAAAAATGAGAAGACTGTAACAGAGAGAGACAGAAACAAAGAAGGAGACAGAGATAGAAGGCCAGAGGTACTACTACCATGCTAGCTTGTTTGCTGGAGGCTGAATTATCAGAAGAAATTCTTCACATCTCTTATCCCTTGATATATCTAGTTTGAAGGAGCTATGAGGAATATTCTTCTGAAGGAAAGCCTCACATATCCTGCCTAGGTGGGGAGACCAGAGGGAATTATTAACAAAGGAAAAGGTGAAGCTGAGAACAAGAGAAAAACTTTAC
>NW_006159831.1:356690-359627 GCF_000334495.1 Tupaia belangeri chinensis | reverse complement strand
TAGTCGACTGCGGTTCGCATCCTGGACCTGGTGGCTTAAAACTCACGTCGGGCGTGTGTGCGTGTGTGCCCAAGATCCTGAAAGGAGAATGGAGGAGAAGGGATTGCGGAGTGGCCATCCCCCCTGGGGGGTGATTTCTCACTTTCTGTCTCTCTGTCTCTCTCTGTCTGTCGGGTGAGCACATGTGTCCTGTAGCAAAAATCTCTATAAAAAAAAAGAATAAAAAAAGAAGCATTACAAAAAATGGGAAGGCATAAGCAGAGAGAGACAGAGGCACAGAGACTGAGATAGAAGGCCACAGGGACTATCAACCACATTAACTTTTTTGTTGAAGGCTGACTTATCAGTAAACAATCTTCACCTCTCTTGTCCACTGAAATAACAAATTCACAAAAGCCATGAGGAATCTTCTTCTGAAGGAAGACCTCTCCTCTCCTGCCTAGGTGAGAAGACAAGGGGGATTATTAGCAAAGCAAAAGGTGGTGCTGAGAGCAAGAAAAGAATATATACAAAAAAAAAAATTGAAAAAAGGAAAAATTACAAAAAATGAGAAGACTGTAGCAGAGAGAGACAGAAACAGAGAAGGAGACAGAGATAGAAGGCCAGAGGTATGACTACTATTCTAGCTTGTTTGCTGGAGGCTGAATTATCAGAAGAAATTCTTCACATCTCTTATCCCTTGATATATCTAGTTTGAAGGAGCTATGAGGAATATTCTTCTGAAGGAAAGCCTCACATATCCTGCCTAGGTGGGGAGACCAGAGGGAATTATTAACAAAGGAAAAGGTGAAGCTGAGAACAAGAGAAAAACTTTACCCTTAAAAAAATCGTTAAAAGGTAAAAATCACAAAAACATGAGAAGACAGAAGAAGCAAGAGAGAGAGACAAGTCACCCAGAGAAAGATAGAAGGACAGAGGAACTCCCTACCATGCTAGCTTGTTTGCTGGAGGCTGAATTATCAGTAGAAAATGTCCACTTCTCTTGTACCCTGAAATAACTAGTTCTCAAGAGCCATGAGGAATCTTCTTCTGAAAGAAGTCTTCACCTATCCTGCCTGGGTGGGAGGACCAGAGGGGATTATTAAAAAAGCAAAAAGTGGAGCTGAGAGTAAGACAAATACTATACCTTTCAAAAAATCGTAAGACGGGAAAATTACTAAAAAATGAGAAGACAGAAGCAGAGAGAGCCAGAGACAGAGACACAGAGACAGAGATATAAGGCCAGAGGGACTCCCTACCATGCAAGCTTGTTTGATGGAGACTGACTTATCAGTAGAAAATCTTCACTTCTCTTCTTTCCTGAAATAACTATTTTGCAGGAGCCAGGAGGCATCTTCTTCTGAAGGAAGGCCTCACCTTTGCTGCCTGGTTGGGAGGACAAGAGGGGATTATTAGTAAAGCAAAAGGTGGGACTTAGCACAAGAGAAAAACGTTATCTTTTATTTTTTTTGAGAGGTTTTCACTATAGGGCACATGCGCTCGCCAGACAGACAGAGACATAGAGACAGAAAGCAAGAAATCAGTCCCTAGGGGGGATGGTCACGCCACAATCCCTTCTCCTCCATTCTCCTCTCAAGATCTTGGGCATGCACACACATGTACCCAGCGTGAGTTCTAAGCCACCAGGTCCAAGACACGAACCATGGTCGACTATGTGGAGTCCAGAGACATAGCCATTACGCTAACTGCTGGTTCCCCCTAAAAACTTTATCTTTAAAAAAATCATCAAAAGAAAAAATTACCAAAAAATGAGAAGGCAGAAACAGAGGGAAACAGAGGGAGAGACATAGAGACAGAGATAGGTGGCCAGAGGGACTCCCTACCATGCTAGCTTGTTAGATGGAGATTGAATTATCAGTAGAAAATCTTCACGTCTCTTGTCCTCTGAAATAACTAGTTTGCAGGAGCCATGAGGAACCTTCTTCTGAAGAAAGACCTCACCTCTCCTGCCTTTTTAGAGGACCAGATGGGATTATTACTAAAGCAAAGGGTAAAGCTGAGAACAAGAGAAAAACTTTATCTTTAAAAAAAAAGTAAAAAGAAAAAATTACAAAATAATGAGAAGGCAGAAGCAGAGAGAGAGAGAGAGAAACACAGAGAAAGTGATAAAAGATCAGAGGGTCTCCCTATCAAGCTACCTTGTTTGCTGGAGGCTGAATTATCAGTAGAAAATCTTCCTATCTCTTGTCCCCTGAAATAACTAGTTTGCAGGAGCCATAAGGAATCTTCTTCAGAAGGAAGGCCTCACCTCTCCAGCCAGGGTGGGAGGACCATAGGGGATTATTGACAAAGCAAAAGGTGGAGCTGAGAGCAAGAGAAAAACACTATCTTTTAAAAAATCGTGAAAAAAACATTATAAAAAAATGAGAAGAAAGAAGTAAAGAGAGACAGAGACACAGAGAGAGAGGCTGAAGACCAGAGAAACACTCTAACATGCTAGCTTGTTTTTTGGAGGCTGGATTATCACTAGAAAATCTTCACTTCTCTTGTCCCCTGAAATAACTTTTTCATAGAAGCCATGAGGAAGCTTCTTCTGAAGGAAGGCCTAACCTTTCTTGCCTGGGAGGGAGGACCAGAGAAGATTATTGCCGCGCAACTGATGACTCCAGAGACGGTCTTCTCTACAGCACTTTATTTCCCCCAGGTTCTGAATACAGGAGCTCTTCTCCTTTCCCTTTCCCCGGGGCCTTATAAAGGGCCCCTAGCCAATCAGATCATTGTCCACGTGCACGGAAGCCAGTCCTCGAAAGAGGATTGGTTGCATGCGGTGTTCCCGTGCTCTCCACGCTCCCCACTGCCCTACTTCCTTAAAGTTGTTTACTGCTTTGAGCGCTCAGCGGGCTTCCGTTGAGCGCCATTTTGAAATAGGCGCTGAGGGCGATGGGCGGGGGCGCTCCACAGTTCCCCCTTTTTTGTCTTTAAAGCAGGAGAGGGTAG
>NW_006159831.1:332805-353610 GCF_000334495.1 Tupaia belangeri chinensis | reverse complement strand
AAAATAGAAGCAGAGAGAGACATAGACAGAAACACAGAGACAGAGATAGAAGGCCAGATGGACTCCCTACCATGCTATCTTGTTTGCTGGAGGCTGAATTATCAGTAGAAAATCTTCACTTCTATTGTCTCCTGAAATAACTAGTTCACAAGAGCCATTAGGAATCGTCTGAATGAAGGTTTTACCTCTTCTACCTGGGTGGGAAGAAAGGAGGGGATTATTAAGAAAGCAAAAGGTGGAACTGAGAGGAAGAAAAAAACTTTACCTTTAAAATATCTTTAAAAAACTTTACAAAAAAATGCGAAGGCAGAAGCAGAGAGAGACAGAGACAGAAACATAAGAGACAGAAATAGAAGGCCTGAGGTACTCCCTACTATGTTTCCTTGCTTGCTAGAGGCTGAATTATCAGTAGAAAATCTTCTTGTCTCTTGTCTCCTGAAATAACTGGTTCACAGGAGCCATGAGGAATCTCCTTCTGAAAAAAGGTCTCACCACTCCTGCCTGAGTGGGTGGTCCAGAGGCAATTATTGACAAAGCAAACGGTGGAGCTGAGATCAAAATAAAACCTTTATATTTTAAAATAATGTAAAAAGGAAAAATTACTTAAAATTTAGAAGACAGGAGAATAGAGAGAGACAGAGATAGAGACCGAGATACAGAGACAGATACAGATGGCCAAAGGGACTCTTTACCATGCTAGCTTGTTTGCTGGATGCTGAATTATCACTTAAAAATCTTCACTTCTCTTGTATGCAGGAACCATGAGGAATCTTCTTCTGAAGAAAGGTCTCACCTATCCTGCCTGGGTAAGAGGACCAGAGGGGATTATTAGCAAAGCAGAAGGTGGAGTTAAGAGGAAGAGAAAAACTTTCCTTTTAAAAAAATCATTGAATGGTGTGACCAGTAGTTAGCGTAATGGCTTTGTTGCTGAAATCCAACATAGTCAACCTTGCTTTGAGTCCCGAATTAAGTGTCTAAAACTCACACCAGTTGCATGTGCAGGCGTGCACAAGATCCCAAGACAAGAATGGAGGAGAAGTGATACCGGCATGGTCACACCCCCGAGGGATGATTTCTCTCATTCTGTCTCTCTGCCTCTCTCTGTCTGATAAGCGCATGCGCCCTATACTTAAGACCTCTGAAAAAAAAAAAAAAGAAGAAAAGAAAAAAGTTAGAAAGAAATATTAGAAAAAATAGAAGACAGAAGCAGATAGAGACAGAGACACAGAGACAAGAGATAGAGGGCCCTGGGGACTACCTACCATGGTAGCATTTTTGCTGAAGGCTGAATTATCAGTAAAAAATCTTCACGTCTCTTGTCCACTGACAGAAGCAGCGAGAGAGAGAGACAGAGACACACACACAGAGATAGAAGGCCAGAGAGATTCCCTACCACGCTAGCTTGTGTACTGGAAGTTGAATTATCAGTAGAAAATATCCTCTTCTCTTGTCCCCTGAAATAACTAGTTCACAAGAGCCATGAGGAATCTTCTTCTAAATGAAGGCCTCAACTCTCCTGCCTGGGTGGGAGAATAAAGGGGATTATTAGCAATCCAAAACGTGGAGCTGAGAGCAAGAGAAATATTTTACCTTCAAAAAATAGTAAAAAGGAAATTTTTTAAAAAAAAATGAGAACACAGAAGCAGAGAGAGACAAAGACAGAAACACTCAGACAAATATAGCAGACCATAGGTACTCCCTACCATGCTAGTTTGTTTGATGGGGCTAGATTATCAGTAGAATTTCTTCACATCTCTTGTCTCCTGAAACAACTTGTTTGTAGGAGCCATGAGTAATCTTTTGAAGGAAGGCCTCTTGTATCCTGTCTGGGTGGGTGGACCAGAGGGATCATTTACAAAGCAAAAAGTGGAGCTGAGAGCAAGAGAAAAACTTTATCTTTAAAAAAACTGTAAAAAGGATAAATTACAAAAAAAAAAATGAGAAGACATAAACAGGGAGAGACAGAGACACAGAGACTGAGAAAGAAGGTCCGAGGGACTCCCTACCATGCTAGCTTGTTTGCTGGAGACTGAATTATCAGTAGAACATCTTCACGTCTGTTGTCCAAAGATATAACAAATTCAGAAAAGCAATGAGAAATCTTCTTCTGAAGGAAGACCTCACCTCTCCTGCCTATGTGGGAGGACCAGAGGGGGTTATTAGCAAAGCAAAAGGTGGTGCTGAGAGCAATAAAAAAATATATACCTTTTAAAAATTTTAAAAAATGAAAAATTATAATAAAATGAGAAGACAGTAGCAGAGAGAGACAGAGACAGAGACACAGAGATAGAAGGCCAGAGGTACTCAGTACAAGGCTAGCTTGTTTGCTGGAGGCTGAATTATCAGTAGAAAATCTTCACATCTCTTATCCCGACATATCTAGTTTGAAGGAGCCATGAGGAATCTTCTTCTGAAGAAAGGCCTCACCTATCCTGCCTGACTGGGAAGACCAGAGGGCATTATTAACAAAGCAGAATGTGGAGCTGAGAAAAAGAGAAAAACTTTACCTTTAAAAAAATCATTAAAAGAAAAATTTACAAGAAAATGAGAAGACAGAAGCAGAGAAAGAGAGATACATAGACACAGAGAAAGAGATAGAAGGCCAGAGGGACTCCCTACCATGCTAAATTGTTTGTTGGAGGCTGAAGTATCAGTAGAAATTCTTCACTTCTCTTCTTCCCTGCAATAACTACTTCACAGTAGTCATGACAAATCATCTGAATGAATGCCTTACCTATCCTGCCTGGGTGAGAGCACCAGAGGGGATTATTAACAAAGCAAAAGGTGGAGCTGAGAACAAAAGAAAAACTTTACCCTTCAAAAATTGTTAAAAAGGAAAGATTACAAAAAAATGAGAAGGCAGAAGCAGACAGAGACCGAGACAGAAACACTTAAACAGAGATTGAAGGCCAGAGGGGCTCCCTACCACACTAGCTTGCTTGCCAGAGGCTGAATTATCAGTAGAACATCTTCACGTCTCTTGTCTCCTGAAATACCTCGTTCACAGGAGCCATGAGGAATCTTCTTCTGAAGGAAGGCCGCAAGTCTCCTACCTCAGTGGAGGGCAATAGGGGATTATTAGGAAAGCAAAAGGTGGCGATGAAAGCAAGAGAATAACTTTACCTTTAAAAAAATTGAATAAAGAAAAAATTACAAAAAAAATGAGAAGACCGAAGGAGAGAGAGACAGAGACACAGAGACAGAGATAGAAGGACAAAGGGACTCTCTACCACACTAGCTTGTTAGCTGGAGGCTAAATTATCACTGGAACATCTTCACGTCTCTTGTGCCTTGAAATACCTAGTTCACAGGAGCCATGAGGAATCTTCTGAAGGAAGGCCTCACCTCTCCTGCCTGGGTGGGAGGAACAGAGGGGATTATTAGCAAAGAAAAGGTTTGAGCTGAGAGCAAGAGAAAATTTATACCTTTAAAAACATTGAAAAATAATTACAAAAATTGAAAAGACAGAAGCAGAGAGAGACAGAGACAGAGAAACGGAGATAGAAGGCCAGAGGGACTCCCTACCACACTAGCTTGTTTGCTGGTGACTGAATTATTAGTAGAAAATCTTCACGTCTCTTGTCCCCTGAAATAACTAGTTCACAGGAGCCATGAGGAATCTTCTTCTGAAGGAAGGCCTTACCTCTCCTTTCTGAGGGTGGTAGGACCAATGGGGATTATTAACAAAGCAAACAGTGCAGCTGAGAGAAAGAGAAAAACTTTACTTTTAAAAAAATTGTAAAAATGAAAAATTATAAAAGAATGAGAAGACAGAAGCAGAGAGACTCAGAGACAGAGACACAGAGACAGAGATAGAAGGACAGAAGGTCTCCTTAGCACTCTAGCTTTTATGCTTGAAGCTCAATTATCAGTAGAAAATCTTCACTTCTCTTGTACCCTGAAATAACTAGTTCGCAGGAGCCATGTAGAATTTTCTTTTGAAGTAAGGCCTCACCTCTCCTGCCATGCTAGCTTGTTTGCTGGATCCCGAATTATCAGTAGAAAATCTTTACTTCTCTTGTCCCTTGAAATAACTCGCTAACTATTAAAACTTAAATATCAATATTATCTAAGTGTCTGAGCTATTTATGATATTGTGAGTATTCAGTAATTACTAAATTTTATTTGTTATTTATTAAAAACATGAGGACGGGATCAATAGTTGGTGTAATGGCTGTATCGCTGGACTCCCATATAGTTGACTGTGGATTGAGTCCTGGACCGAGTGGCTTAAATTCACACCGTTCCTGTGTGTGTGCATGCCCAAGTTCCAAGAGGAGAATGGAGAAGAAGAGATTGTGGTGTGGCCATCCCTCCTTGGGAGCAATTTCTCTCTCTCTTTCTCTCTTTCTGGCTAGCACACATGCCATATAGCAAAAACTCCTGTTTGAAAAGAAAAAATGAGGAAAACATATGAGAAATACTAGACATTAAGAAACACCCAAATATCCATATAATGGGCATTGTAGAAGGGGAAGAAGCTGCTAAGGACTTGGAAAGCTTATCTTTTATGAACTATCATTTGAAAAATATCCAAGTAAATAGAAATATGAATAAAATCAGACTCAATATTTAAAAAGGACCCAAATAGAATCAACTTAAATGTTCCTCCCTCCTGGCAAATTCATAGTCACATTGGTAAAAATCAGACAAAGATAGTCTTCTAAAAATAACAAGGAAGAAATATCAAATTATGTATAAAAGTTATCCCATTAGGCTAATTCAGATCTCTCAACTGAAACAGTGCAGGCAAGGAAATAATGTATTCAAAACATCAAAAGAAAGACAATTTCAATCAAGAATATTGTAGCCAGAAATAATGTCTCTCAAATGGTAAGAACAATTAAAAGTATTCTCAGGTAAACAAAAATTGAACATATCCATTAAATACTAGACCATCGCTTCAAAAATATTAAGGGGAATATTGTATCAGGATAAATAAAGAGATAAAAACAGAAATAGAATAAAAGCCAACTGAGTAACCCCAGTCATAATGGATAACATTTTAAAAATAAATAATCATAATTACTAGTAAGGCTGTGGTGAAAAGATAACTCTTCTACATCTGTGTGTGTGTGTGCGAAAAATCTACGTAATAAAATCACTGTGGAAAACAATATGGAGATTCCTCAGAAACCTACAAATAAAACTACCATATAACCGAGTAATTCCACTGTTAGTAATTTACTAAAAAAATAGGAAAATCTTCAGTTGGAAAAGCTCTTTCACATCTATGTTTATTGCAAAATTATTTACAATTGGTAGGATATGGAATCAACCCAAATGTCCAAAAGCACATAAATGGATTGAAAAAAATGTGGCATATGTACTCTATGGAATAATAATCAGCCATAAAACAAGAACAATGAGATTGTAATATCTGATTCAAAGAGGACAAATATAAAATACTCAATGATAAGCAAAGCAAGCCAGAGTATGAAAGGCAAATTTTGTATGTTCCTACTAAATATATACTGAATGTCTGTGCTCTATAGCAGATACTGAAATATTGGAAGGTATAGTAGCAGGAAGAGCAGCTATAGGCACTAGATATAGAAAGGCTGGGGTACTATGTGGTGGGTATTTAGGTGAGAAAGAGAAACTGGAAAAAACGGTATATTTAATTGACACAAAAATAAACTTATTTCCTGATTATAATCTATATTATAATATCTTTGTCTTGACTGATATGCTCTGTATTTATGGTAGGAAAAGTCACATTGTATGCTGTAAAGGTGTATAGTGACTAAATGTAAATAATAAAATAATAATAATAAATACTAATAAAAAGATACAAAGGAAAAGGAAAGACATGATTTGTGTTTGATTGTACAAATCAATGCCATTAAAATATCTGCTACACCCCAAATATTGTACACTTCAGTGCATTTCCTGTCAAATAACAAGTGACGTTTTTCACAGAAATAGAAAAAAATATGTAAAATTTGTCTGGAATCATCAGAAAAACTGGTTCAACATCTCTTATTCTAAGTCTTACTATAAAAGAATTGCAAACAAAAACATAATGAGATCAGGACAATAAGGCTTCACAGAACAGGTGAAGTGGTAGGAAGAGAAAGAGTGAGCACAGAACTGTATGTCAGACTTGTTGCTGCCTATTGTAGTGCATATGTACCTTGGTCCATCCCTTGTTGCTGTACCCCACTGCCAGAAACCTCAACAGTGCAGAAGCCAGCAGCAGCAAGAAAGAGAGTGCGGAGTGACCACACATGTGAGACTTCTTGCTGCTGCCTTTTGTTTGTGCAAACATGCTTAACACCCTTTCCCCTGTTGCCACTTACTTGTAAACTGCCATGGTACAGAAGCCAGTGACAGTGAGAGAGATAAAGAGTAGAGAAGGACCATACTGGTCAGCTTGCATCTGCCTTTGATAACTGCAGGTGTTTTGGACCCATGAACTCTTCAACCATTCATTCACAGAGCAGGAATAAACAGAACAGAGAGAGGGAGAGAAACAGAAAGAGAGAAGACAGAAGGACCACATGGCTGAGTCCGCTTGGTGCTGCATTTTGGCTGTACAGGTTTGCATAAAGCCCTCCCCCATCTTCCCATGCCCTTCCACCAGTCAGTGACAGTGAAAGAGAGATCATAAATGGAAAAAAGACTACAGGTTTCAGGCTTCTTGATTGATTTTTGAGTGCATAGTTTGGCTTTGGACCCTCCCCTTCCAAGTGCCTTGGCTAAAGCCTCTATAGCGCAGGAGATAACATCAGTGAAAGAGAGTCAGTGCATAATGACCTCACATCTCAGAAATTTGCTGCTGATTCTTGCCAAAGCATGTGGGATTTAGACCTTCCTTCCTGTACCATTCCCCAACAAAAGCTCACAGGTGCTAGAGTCAGTGGAAGAAAAAGAAAGAGAGAGAGAGATTGAGAGAAGACTAAGCAATTCAACTCTGTCTTTTGCCTTTGGATCTTCCCTTCTTTCCTCATTCTCCTCTACCATAAGCACCAACTGTGCAGAAGCCATGATGATAGAGAGAGAGTGACTGTCTTAGGCTTATTGCCATTGCCTTTTCTTGTGCAGGGGTGGTTAGGACCCATTCCCTGGGCCCCTCAATTATAAGATGCAGATGCAATGGTGCAGGAACCAGCCACAGTGAGAGACAAAGGGGAACACGGAAAGAACAAACATTCAGACTTTTTGCTACTACCTTTGGCTCATGCAGGTGTGCTTTGGGCCCTCTACCACTATGCTCCTCTGCCACACTGCCACAGATTCAGCAGAAAGAGAAAGGGAGTGACTTCAGAAAGACCACAAAACTCAGACTTCTTGTTGCCTGTGCCCATGCCCATACCACTGAGAGTGAGAGTCATCTTAGCAGGATCATGGAGTTCTGATTTCTGACTGCTATCTTTTTGCCCATGCTGGTGTTTTTTGAATCCTCTCCCCCCCGCCATCTCCATGTGCCATAAGCTTTCACATTTTAGGAACCAGCAGGAAGCAGGATAAAGAGAGAGAGAAAGAGAGAGAGAGAACTGAATAACTGCATCTTAAACTTCTTGCTGTGGTCTTTTGACTATGTGGACTCAGCCCCCCTCACCCTGCCCCTATACCATAAACCAGCAGTAGTGAAAAAGACAGTGAACCCAGATAGACTGCACATATCAGATTCTTTTTTCACATTATTTAAATACTTATTTTTATACATTGAATCACTATTTATTATTACAGCATATCAAATAAATTTTCCCATCATGAATACACTGCATATAGGTCCAGTCAAGGACATTATGATAGACATTATAATCAACATTTGTTTTCCATTTTGGATCCCTTAAAGGTTTTTAAATTTTATTTATTATTACAATGATCTCGTTTATATTATATTGAATCACCTATATCTTTACAGTGTATTACATTTCTTTTTCCAGAAGGAAGACAATGCATATCAATCAGACAAAGACATTATATCCATGTCATAAACATAAAATAGCTTTTCATCATTTTTACTTCAGATTATATTTTTCATTATCTTTTAAACATTGCATCAGTATATATCATTTTGATTGTAAAACGAATTTACCCAACATGAATTACTTCTCAGACCAGTCCAGCAGAGAATACTATACATGTTATCATCAACAGGTAATAAGCCATTTCTGTGTCCCACTAATGTCATGCCTTTCTATTTATTAGCTTGCTAACCTTCTCTATACTCTTCCCTTATCCCACCATGTTCCACCCTGTCTTCAGCATCTCTATGTTTACTGTTTTTATGCCCTCCCACATCTCAGATACTTATATCTGCCTCTTTTGCACACAGGTGAGCTTTGTGAATGCTTCTTCCCTGTGCCACTTTGCCATAAGCCCTTTTGGTGCAGAAAGAAGTGGCAGCAAAGGAGAAGAGAGAGAGAGAGAGAGAGAGAGAGAGTATGAATCTAAAACTACTGGGCCACATAGATGTGCCTTAAGTCCACAGGAGCCACTAAATGAAAGAGAGTGAGTACAGGAGGAGTATGCATCTCAGATAATTTTCTACTGCCCTTTGCACTTGCAGTTGTAATTTGGACTTTACGCCCTGTACATAAGCTCACATAATGCAGGACCAGTGGCACTGAAGAGAGAAAAAGTGAACGCAGCAGGACTGAGTCTCAGATCTTGCAACTTCCTTCTGCCATTTAGGTGTGTTTCACATCCTCCACCCCCTGTACCTCTTGTCTTGAGTTCCCAAAGGCAGGAGCAAGCAACAAATAAAAAGAGAGAGTTAATACAGACAGACCACACATCTCAGAATTCTGGCTGCTGCCTTTTGCCCATGCTTAGGATTCTATCCCCTGCACTCCTTAATCATAAGTTGCCATGGTGAAGGAGACAGCCACTACAAGACAGAATAAGAGGAGAACTGACTATAACTCACAGACTTCTTGTTGCTGCCTTTCGTCCACATGGGTGGGCTTTGGATCCACCCCTCCCAGCCTCCCAGTGCTCTTCCTCAGTAAGCTGGTGGTGCCAGAGCCAGTGGCAGTGAGTGAGAGAGAGAATGAGTGCAGAATGACAACGCATTTCAGATGTCTGCCAGTGGCAGCAAAATAGTGAATATGAGCACAGAAGGACCACACCTCCCAGGCTTTTTGCTGCTGTCTTTTTCCCATGCAGGAGTGCTTTGGACCCTCCCTTCTGTGGCTAAGCACTATGGTCAAGGAGGTAGAGGCAGAGAGAGGAAGAGAGAGAGAGAGTGAGTTAACAAAGAGCATGTCACGTCTAGTCTTCTTGCTCCTGATTTTTGCCCTTCCAAGTGTGCTTTGTATTTTCCCTCCCTATCCAGTCCCCATGAATAGGACCTAGAGAGAGAGATGGAGAGAGAGAGAAGAGGAAGTTAGAGCACCTAAGTACCACACATTTCATATTTCTTGCTTATGCCTTTTGCCCACAGATGTGGCCTTTGGACACTCCCTCCCTGGACTTCTCTGCCATAAACCTCCATGGAACAGAAGCCAGCAGCAGTGAGAGAAGGCAAGTGAGGAATGATCACATATCTCAGAATTCTTGCTGCTGATTTTGACCATGTAAGTGGGCTTTGGAATCTCTCCTCTTGTAATCTCTCACCATTGTCCCACAGGTGCAAGAACCAGAAGCAGTCAAGAGATAGAGAGAGGGAGAAAGAAGGAAGAAAAACTAAATGTCTCACATTTTTTATTGCTGCATTTTGTCCAGTGTGTGTATTTTGGACCCTCCTCATGTAGCTTCACCTTAAGTTCCCATGGTACAGAGTCCAGCAGGGGAGAGATAAAAAGACATAGACAGGAGAGAGAATAAGTGCAGCAGGCCCACACCTCTCAGACTTTTTACTGCTTCTTTTGCTTCTTCATGTGTGTTTAGGGCCCTGCCTCCCACCCATATTCCTTCATGGTAAACTCCCATGATGATGGAGCCAGAGGCAGTGAGAGAGCAAGTGTAGAGGGACCTTACATCTCTGACTTTGTTTCTGTCCTTTGCTTGTGTGCTTGGGACTCTCCTTTTCCATACATCTTGCATAAGCCCCCCAAAGAAAGAGACAGTGGCAGAGAGAAAGTGTAAGAACTATGTGTCTCAGATTTCTTTCTTTTTGCTCACACAGGTGTGTTTTTTACCTCCTCTATCCCCTACCTTTCAGTCCTGAGTCCTGAAATGTAGGAGCCAGCGGCACAGAGAGATAGAGTTAATATAGAAAGATCACATATAGCAGATGTCTAGCTACTAACTTTTGCTTATGCAGGTGTGCTTTGGACTTTCCCTCTCCACTATCCTAAATTATACCCTGCAGCAAGAGAGATAAAAAGTGAGCACAGAAAGACCACACATCTCAAACTTCTTGCTGTGGCCTTTTGTTCACACAATGTACTTTGGACCTCACTCTCCACATCTCTTTGCCACAAGCCCGTGGGCTCAGGAGCCAAAGACATTGAGAGAAAGAGAGAGTAAGTTTAGGAAGACTCTGCATCTCCAACGTTTTGTCTTTGCTGTCTTGTTGCCTTTGCCCAAGCCGATGTGGCTGGGACCTTCCTTTTCTGTGGCCCTTTTTCATAAATCCTCACAGTATAGAAGCTAGAAGTATTGAAAGTGAGTGAGCACAGCAGGACCACACACCTGACTTCTTATTGTTGCCTTTTCCATGGGCAGGTGTGATTTGGACCTTCAATTTTATGGGCCCCTCTTTCATACACACCCATGGTGAGGGAACCAGCATGAGTGACAGAGAGAGTGAGAGTAGACCAGTGCATCTCAGGCTTTTGCTGCCACCCTTTGTCTTTGCTGATGTGCTATGAACCCTACCCCCCCAGCCTATATTCTCTTCCACCATAAATTCCCATAGCCCATGAAATAGTAAGTGTGAAGACATAGAGAGTGAGTGCAGAGGGTTTTTGTGTCTCAGATGTCACTCTGCCACCTTCTGCCCATGCAAGTGTGCTAAGGACCTTCCTCCATCACCCATCTGTCATAAGCTCCCACAGAGCAGGATCCAGTGGAAGTGATAGAGAGAAATATCACAAAAGCAGTGCATCTCAGACTTCTTGCAGTCACTTGCCCATGTTGGTGTGCTTTTGAGCCTCAGCTCACCATAAGCCCCCTCTGTACAGGGCCAGTGTCAATCAGAGGGTGATGGGGGAAAGCAAAGAAAGACCGTGTGTCTCACTCCTTGCTCCGGCCTTGTGTCTGTGTGAGTGTGCTTTGAACCCTACCCCAACCAGCTCCTCCATAATTCCTCATAGTGCAGGAGTCTGTGGAAGAGAGAAAGACTCAGACTTCTTTCTAATGCCTTTTGCTCATGTGGGAGTGCTTCGGATCATCCCACTCAACACCAAGCTCTTCTACAATAGACCCTCATGATGTAGAAGTCAGCGGCAACTAAGAAACAAAAGCGAGAACCAAAGGACCATGCATCTAAGATTCTTTCGGCTGCCTATTGTGTGCTTTAAACACACAGGTCTCTGAGCCCTCAGGAATAAACCCCCACAGTGTCTAAGCCAGCACCAGCAAAAGCAAGAGAGACTGAGAATGAATATTAAAAAATCTGTGTATATTTTTTTTTCTTGAGAGATATTTTTGCTATAGGCCAATGTGCTTGCCAAAGATCTCTCCATGGGATCTTGGACATGTATGTATATGAACAGTGTGAGTTTTAAGCTGCCAGGTCCAGGACTTGAACCATGATAGACTACATGAGAGTTGAGCAATGTAACCATTACCTCATTTTCTGGTCCCCAGCATTATCTTTTTTTTAATACTTAATGCATTATATCACTATACATCACTACAACTTATAAAGTGAATTTAACCAACATGAATACACTTCACATCAGTCCAGATGAAGATACCATGACGTTATCATCTATAGGATATCATCCATTTTTGTGTCCTATAAATGCCTTGACTCTATAATGTGGACAGTCAGGATATATTAAGTGGAGACATACAATGTCTCTTTCTCATAGACTGGCTTGATTCACTCAGCAATATATTTTCCACATTCATCCACTTTCTATCAATTGACAGGGTCTTCTATTTTCATGGTTGAGAGAAACTTCAGAGAGTATGTGTGCCACACATTTTCAATACATTCATCTGTTTATGGACATTTATTTTGGTTCCATGAATTAGCAATTGTGAATAATGCTGCAAAAAAAATAGATGTGCAAGCACTTTTCCAACTGAGCATTTGCCTATCCTTTGGTTAGATACCTAGGAGTGGAATTGCTGGATCATATCTTAGATCTATGTGTAGATCTCTGAGGAACCTCCATATTGGTCTACACAATGACTGGACTAATTTACATTTTTTCAATCTTAGTCATTCTATAGAGTTAAGTGGTATCTCATTGTGGTTTTGATTTGCATCTCCCTTATGATGAGGGAAGTTGAGCAGCACCTTTTCAAATATATTTTGGCTGTTCATATGTATCCTAAGAGAGTTGTTTATTCAGCTCATTTTCCCATCTTTTAATTGGGTAGGTCATCTTTTTGCCCCAGTAATCTGCTTGAGTTCCCAGTGTATTCTGGTTATTAATCCCTATTTGAAGCATAATTTACAAAAATATTCTCACATGGTGGGAATTGTCGGTTCACATGAATTATTTGGTCTTTAGCTGTGTGGACACTTAATCTTATGTGATCACATTTGCCAAATTTTGGAATTATTGCCTGTGCTTTGGAGGTCTTATTTAAGAAGTTTTGACTGCTCCGAATTCTCCGAGAGTTTTAGTATTAGTGTTTTCCAGCAGTAGATTTATAGTTTGAGGTTTTAGGTTCAGGGTTTTAGATTCAGCTCTTTCATCTACTTTGAGCTGATTTTTGTAAATGATGAGTATAGGGGTCCAGATTTATTTTCCTGCCATTTGATAAGCACTATCTGCTAAAGAAGTTTACTTTCTCCCAATGGATTGACTGGAACACTTTGTCAAAAATGAGTTAACTGTATGTTTTAGGGTTTTACTCTTCTATTTGTCCACTTTGTCTCTGTGTCCATACCATGCTGTTTTGATTATCATATCTTTGTAACATTTTAGGGGATCATGAAGTTAGATACTTTCTACTCTACTCTTTTATTGCAGGATTTATTTGGCAATAGGGGTCACTTATGAATTGAGAACAAGTTTATGATTGTCTTTTCTATATCTGTGAAAAAGTGTTTCAGGTATTTTGGTTGGGATTGAATTAAATATGTAGAGTAATTTGGATAGAATGCCATTTTGATGTTTATTTTTCCAATTAATAAACAAGGGATATCCTTCCACCCTTTTGTCATTTTCAATTTTTTTTTTAGTTTTTCTATATTTTTATTTCTATTTCTTTTATATTAGCTTACAAAGTGAATATTCTAACATGTGTACATGTCTCACCAGTTCAGTTCACCATATTAGAAAGTAAGGTTTAATAGATAATAATCCATTTCTTTGTCCCATAAATGACTTGCCTCACTATTTTTCTCCTTAATGTCCTTCCTCAGACTTTACTCCTTCACCCACACACTTCCCACACTGTAACTGATATTTACAACCATTAAATTAATTTCTATAAACTTTAGACATTCAGTTTCAGCCATAAAGTATAGACACTCAGTATAAATTAAGTGGAGATATACAATGGCTCTCCTTCATTGCCTGGCTTGCTTCACTCAGCAGTATATCTTGCATAACAACGACTTTCAGTCAAAAGCTAGAGTCTTGTTTTTCATGACTCTATAGTACTCTATAGAATATATGTACCACAGTTTTTCAATCCATTCATCTGTTTGTGGGCATTTGCATCGGTTCCATGTCTTAGAAATTGTGAATAATACCACAATACACATCAATTTGCAACCACTTTTCCAATTAAGAATTTTTCTGTCCTTTGCATAGATACCAAGAAGGAAGAATGATGGATCATATGGTAGTTCTATCTGTAGGTCTTTCAGGAATTTCAAAATTGTTCTTTACGGTGGCTGGAGCAATTTAAATTCCCCTTAGCAGTGTAGAAGTGTTTCTCTTTCACCACACTTTCACCAGTACTTACCTTTTTTTTTCCTTAATCTTAGTCATTTGGCCTATCATTAGGTGATTTATCATTGTAGTTTTAATCTGTATCTACCTTACAATGAAGGATGATGAATATTTTTTTCATATGCCTTTTGGCTATTTGTGTGTATTTCTTAGAGACTGGGTTCTTCAAGTGATTCTCCTAGCTTTTAATAGGGCTAATCTTTTTTTGGGACAGTTGCTTGAGTTCCTAGTGTATTTTGGTTTTCATTCCCCTGTCTGACACATAGTTTACAAAAATATTGTCCCATTCTGAGGGCTTTCAATTCACACTAATTACTGCATCTTTTGCCATACAGAAACTTATTGTCATGTAATACCACTTGTCTATATCTGGGATTTTTGACTTTTTGGGAGTCTTATTTAAATAGTCTTTGCCTATTCTAATGTCTCCCAGAGTTTCCTCAGTGTTTTTCAGCAATATTTTTAGAGTTTGGGGTCTTAGGTTTATGTCTTTGATCCACTTTGAGTTGATTTTTGTCAAAAGTGAGAGGTAAGGTTTCAGATTCTTTGTTCTGCATGTGAATATCCAGTTTTTCCAGCACCATTTGCTAAAGAGGTTTTCCTTTCCCCACTGGATTGACTGTTACCCTTTATCAAAAACCAGTAGGCTGGGGAACTAGCAGTTAGTGTAATGGCTATGTCACTGGATTCCCACGTAGTCAACCGTGGTTCGCATCCCAGACCCGGTGACTTATAACTCACGCTGGGTGCGTGTGCGTGCGAGCCCAAGATCCCCGAGAGGAGAATGGAGGAGAAGGGATTGAGGCGTGACCATACCCCCTGGGGGGTGATTTCTCGCTTTCTGTCTCTATGTCTCTTTCTGTCTGTCTGGCGAGCACACGTGCCCTATAGCAAAAACCTCTAAAAAAAGAAAACAAAACAAAACAAAAACAAAAAACCAGTAGGATGTATGTTTGGAAGTTTATTTTGGGGATTATATTCTGTTCCATTTGTCCACTTGTCTATTTCTGTGCCAATACCATGATGTTTTGATTACCATAGCTTTTTAGTATATTTTTGGGTTAGGAAGTGAGATCCCACCCACTACATTCCTTTTGTGCCAGGACTGCTTTAGCAATCTAAGGTCTTTTATGATTATAGATAAACTGTATCATTGTCTTTTTTTAGATCTGTAAAAAATGTCTCTGGCACTCTGATTGGGATTGCATTAAATATGTAGAATAATTTGGGTAGAATCTACATTTTGTTTAAATTAATTCTTTCAATCCAAGAACACAGTATGTCCTTCCACTTTTTTTATGTCATTTTCAATTTCTTTTTCTTTTATCCTCTCATAGTTTTCCTTGTCGAGGACTTTAACCTTTTCATTGGATTTATTCCTAAGTATCTTATACTTTGTATGAATGGCATTATGTTTTTCAGTTCTATCTCAGTCTGGCTGCTGTTTGTTCATAGCAATGCTATTATTTCTGTATGTTGATCTTGTGTCCTGCAATTTTACTGTATTCATGTATTACTTCTAGGAAGATCTTTATGGATATCATTGAGTCTTCTGTGTATACAATCATGTCATCTGCAAATAGGGATAGGTTCACCTCTTCTTTCCCTATTTCAATGCTTTTTATTTTACTCTCATTTCATATTGCCTTGGTGAGGAATTCCAGTAAAATATTGAAAAGGAGTGGATAAAGTGGGCATCCTTGTCTTGTACCAGTTTTTAGTGGAAAAGCTTTCAGCTGTTCTCCATTCAGGATGATATTCACTATGGGTATTTCATAGATAGCTTTTATTGTGTTGAGAAATGATCCTTCTTTGCTGATTTGCTGAGTCTTGATCGTGAAGGAATGTTGTTTCTTATCAAGTGCTTTTTCTGCATCAATTGATATTATCATACGGTTTTACCTTTCTTTCTGATAACATGGTATTGAATTAATGGTTTTATGTATGTTGAACCTACCTTGAGTCCCTGGAATAAAACCTACCTGGTCGTGATGTATAATCATTTTTATATGTTAGATACAATTTGCTAGTTTCTTGCTGAGAAGTTCTGCATCTGTATTTATCAGAGATATTACTCTATAGTTTTCTTTCCTTATCCTGACCTTATCTGTTTTGTGGATAAGGGTGATGGAGGCTTCACAGAATGAATTTGGGAGAGTTTTACCCTTTCATTTCTATAGAAGTAACTTAAGCAGAATGGGGTTAACTCTTATTTAAAAGTTTTGTAGAATTCAGAGTTGAAGTCATCAGGACCAGGACCAGGGCTTTTCTTTGTTGGGAGGTTATTTATTTCTGATTCAATCCCCTGACTAGTTATGGACCCATTCAGACTTTATACATCCTCCTGGCTCAATCTTGGTAGATTATGTGTGTCCAGGAATTTGTCCATCTTATCCAGATTTTCTTGTTTGTTAGCATAGTATCCCCCAATGAAGTTTTTATTTCTGTGATGTCTGTTCTTACATTGCCAGCTTCATTGCAAATTTTATTTACCTCATTCCTTTTTCTCCTCTTAAGAAGTTTCACTAGTGGTTTATCAATTTTGTTTACCTTTTCAAACAACCAGCTTTTCATTTCATTTAATTTATAGATAATTTGTTTATTTTCTATTTTAATTCTTTGTGCTTGGTTCTTTATTATTTCTTTTCTCCTGGAGTATTTTGGATATTTTCTGCTGTTGATATTTTCATTCTCTGGGACTTGATGTTACGTGATCCATTTGCTTTCTTTCCATTTTCTTCTTACATGCACTAATTGCTACGCACTTCCTTCTTATGAGTACTTTTCGCAAAGATTATGAAAACGCGTGTCCTCATTGCCATTGTCACCTATGAATCTTTTTATTTCAGTCTTAATTTCTTCAGTAGTTGTGAAGTCAATCAAGAGTAGGTTATTTAGTTTCCATTTAGTGTGTATATTTAAGAATTTCTATCAGAATTAAAATCAAGTTTGATTCCATCATAGTTGAAGAAGATGTTGAATACAGTTTCTATGACTTTGAATCTGTAAAGACTTCCTTTGTCTCCTATCATGTCATCAATCTTCTAAAACTTTCCATGTGGGAGTGAGAAAAATGTATGCCTCATGATTTTCATGTGGAAAGTTATATAGATGTCTGATAAGTTTGATTTATGGTATCATTTAGATCCTTTACCTCTACTTATTTTTTTGTCTACATGATCTTTCCAGAGAAGATAGTGGAATGTTGAGGTCTCCAAATATTTGTGTGTTGCAATCTATCTCTCCTTTTAGATATAACAGTCTTTCCTTTGCATATTTGAGTGCTCCTAAGTGTTAGGTACATAGATATTTATGAGCATTATATCTTCTTGATGGATTTATCCTTTTAATACAATATCATACTCTTCTTTGTATCTCCAAACAGCTTTTGTTTTAAAGTCTCTAGTTAAAAATTAACATTGCTATTATTTGTAGTTTCCATTTGCATGGAATACCCTTTTCCAGCCCTTAAAATTTAGTCTATGGATGTCCTTTTCCAAGAAATTCATTTCTTGTAGGCAACAGATAGAGGGGTTTTGTATTTTTATCCATTCAGCCTGTTTCTCTTGATTGGAGAATTTAATTCATTAACATTCAATGTTATTATTAATATTTCTAACTTGACCCAATATTTAAGATGACCATTGTCTTGGTTGCCTCGTATTTCTTTATTTCTGGCTGTTCATTCTTTAGTTTTCCTGGAACAGTACTCTCTTTCAGGATTACTTGAAGAGCTAGTCTGGTGTTGGCAAATTCTCTTAGGTTTTGTTTGAGAAGATTTTAATCCTTTTTTCCCATATGAAGGATAATATTGCAAAATAAAAGAATATTGGCTAAAATTCTTTCTCTCTTTTAACATTTTCAATATATCTTCCCATTCTTTCCTTGTTTACATTCTGTCTGTCCTGCATGCAAACAGGTTTCCTCAGGGCTACAAGGATAGGAATGGGGCCTTCCTGGGTTTTTGGGGTGGATGGGGAGCTAAAGGTAGGAGAACAGGACTCTGAATAGGGGGAAGAGGGTAAGTTGAAGCTTATTGACATAAAGCATGAACAAACTCCTTGCAAACTGCCCAATGTAAGTCATGGGGTTTGTCCCCAGTGACACCTACTGGTAAAAGGGGCCTGGTGACTGAAACATTTAGAAATTCTCATTCACTTAACCTGATGGTGAGATTTGCACCTACTCTGATAGAGTAGGGGCGGCTCGGGATTCAAACACAGCCAACAATCGCCTGTTAGGTTTGGTTGCCTCTGGTTCAAGTAGCCAAACACAGCATTCAGGGTTGTAAGCAAGGGGTTATCTCTAGGCAAAGATCCAGTGAGACCTGTGGGAAGAGTACTGAGTCATGATCATTGGGGGCACCAGGGAGAGAATGTGGGTCTTGGGCAAGGCCTAGACTATGGGTGGGGCCCTGGTTTGAGTAGGAGGCTGGGAATGTGACCCAGCTCCTTGGATTTCTGCTCTTTGTTCATTATCCCTCCAGACAGTTAAAGGGCCTCACAAATTGAATCTTTTGGCCAAGGGGCTGATTTGACTTTTCTGGCTCCGGGGGTCCCCTCTTTTAGATAGTAAACAGGGCCCCAGGATTTTGTTGTTCAGACCATATACATGGACTCCCCAGGACTTTCCATAAAGCCAGTTTATGTCTGTCCACAAAGTTATTGAGATGTAAACTTGATTACAAGTCCCAGGAATCAAACAGTGGGGGAAGGGGATCTTTTTCTCCACATCTGCAACACCAAATCTGCCATTCCACCCCACGTCTTCCAAGGGGTATGGGTCTTGCAGCCCCAGGCAGCACAGAAATAGTCTTCTGGCCACCCACATTTCTTTGAAGCTATACCAGAGCATACTTACATTTGGTAGTACTGGAGATGAGTTTCTGGGCCAGTACCCCCACACACAAATTTAGGCCCATATCCATGCCTCGACTGGAATACATCCTACCCTTTTATGCTCCCTGAGTTGTGACCCAAGAGACAACAGAATCAGTAGAGAGGAATAGATCGCCACATGTGGTGTTCATTGTTAAGACCCATCTATCGATAGTTCACACTAGTTCCCAGGTAAACAACCTGGCAGCCTGTAAATAGGGTTTTCTGATGGCCTCCCCACGAGGGCACTTAGGATGGGACCCATTATGTCTCTGTGTTGGTGGACTTAACTCACTTTACCTGGGAAAAGTGGACCCAGTGCAGTTCCCTAGCGACCTTGACCTCTGTTCGGGTGGTCAAGATGATAGGGAATGGGCCAGTCCAACAGGCCTCCAGTGAGGCTTGCTTGTGTTTCTTAAGCCACACCAGGTCTCCAGGTTGGAGTTCCTCTCTAGGTGCTGTGTCCCAGGGCTTGATGACTGGCGAGCCTTTCAGATGAGGCACTGAGACCTCTTTGCTGATGCCTGTAAAGCCTACAGGGACTTCCAAAGTGCATGGTTAAACATTTTCCCCTCTTATCGCCTCCCAATCTTGAGGACCAATGGGTTTGGCCTCCCAAACCTCAAACGGGATCAAACCTTGCACACAGAAGGTGCAGCATGTGTAGAAAAGGGCAAAGGGAAGAAGACTTACCCAGTTTTCACCAGACTCCAGCCTTAACTTAGTTAAATTTTCCTTAAATGTCCTATTCATTATCTCTACCTGTCCTGAACTCTGGAGTCTGTAGATACATTGGAGCTCCCAATTTAACCTAAGCATTTTGCCAATGATGGAGTAAACTGGGCATTGAATGCTGGGCCATTGTTGGACCCCAGTGCAAGTGGCAACCCAAACCGTGGTACAATTTCAGAAAATAATTTTTTTATAAACTTTCTGTGCACTTTTGGACCTAATGGATAAGCCTCAGGCCAGCCTGAAAAAGTGTCCACAAGAAAAGAACAGAAAGATGGCAAATAGATAACTTAGCATCATGTCTCACAAAATTGGAAAAACAACAACAGACAAACTCCCAAAATACCATGTGAAAAGAAGTAACAAAGATTTGAGCAGAAATAAATGAAATAGAAAATAAACAAACCATACAGAAAATAAATGAAAGCAAAAGCTGGTTCTTTGAAAAGATTAACAAGATCGACACACCATTAGCTAGACTGATCAAGAAGAAGAAAGAAAGAAACCAGATTAATCAAATATGTGACAAAACAGGCAATATTACTACAGACATAGCAGAAATACAAAATATCATTAGAGGATACTATGAGCGGCTATATGCCAACAAACAATATAACTTGGAGGAGATGGAAAAAATCCTGGATGCATATAATCTACCAAGATTGGATCAGGAGCACATAGAGAACCACAATAGATTCATAACAAGTCAGGAGATTGAATCTGTAATAAATAACCTCCCAACAAAGAAAAGCCCACGTCCAGATGGTTTCACTTCTGAATTCTATAAAACTTTTAAGGAAGAATTAACCTCTATCCTACTAAAATTATTTCTAAAGATTCTAAAGGAAACTTCCAAATTCATTTTATGAAGCCTCCATCATCCTCATCCCCAAAACAGATAAGGACATGACAAAAAAAAGGAAAACTACAGACCAATATCATTGATGAATATAGATGCAAAAATTCTCAACAAGATACTCACAAATTGTATCCAACAACCTATAACAAAGATCATTCATCACAACCAGGTAGGCTTTATACCAGGGATGCAAGGGTGGTTCAATATACACAAGACCATAAATGTAATACACATTAACAGAAAGAAAGATAAAAACCATATAATCATCTCAATTGATGTGGAGAAAGCATTTGATAAAATACAACATCCTTTTATGATTAAGACTCTCAGTAAGATTGGTATAGAAGGGTCATTT
>NW_006159831.1:309184-330192 GCF_000334495.1 Tupaia belangeri chinensis | reverse complement strand
AATCCCTTCTCCTCCATTCTCCTCTCGGGATCTTGGGCACGCACGCACACGCGCCCGGCGTGAGTTTTAAGCCACCAGGTCCAGGATGCGAACCGCGGTCAACTACGTGGGAATCCAGCGACATAGCCATTATGCTAACTGCTGGTTCCCCCACATATGTGGCACCTTTTGACAGTGTCTTTGGCAATCTTGGTTAGTCAAGGAATATAATAGTATCTACTCAGGTGATCTACCCACTTTGTCCCATCTAAATGGGTACTTTGATGTAGTTGGTTAAGAGGTTGTGTCCTAGTGCCTTTGGAAGGAGGATTCTTCCATCTGGTTGTTCTTTCTATCCAGTTGCCAGGTGGCACCCAGGGCATCACCCAGGTCTTCTACTTCCCTGGTTTACTCAGGTCTTTTAGCTAGGTCTGGGGCAGGAGCATGGGAAAGATATGCAGGGGCCCCACTGGCTTTAAGGCAACCTCTTTGTCTGTTTTGTCTGCATAGGATTCCCCCTAGCTATGGGGATTGTTCCAGTCTGATGTCCATGACAGTACATAACTGCCACTATTCTAGGTAACCATAAGGTCTCTAATAAGGTAAGGATCTCAGAAGTATGCTTTATTTGTTTTCCTCCAGCTATAAGCAGTCCTCACTCTCTGTAAATGACCCCAGGATACATGGAGGATCACAAAGGTATACCTGCTATCCACATAGATATTGACCTTCTTTTCCTTCCCCCAGCAGAGTACTTGGGTGATGGCAATCTGTTCTGCTCTCTGAGCTGAAACTCCTGGCCCCAAATCCTGGGCCCAGAACACTTGGTCATGAGTGACCACTGCTGCCTGTGAATACCTCTTTCTGTCTACCACACAACTGCTCCTATCAGTGAAAAGGACTACATCGGAGTCCTTCAGGGGCATATTGGTAAGGTCCTCTTGAAGATGTGAGTGACGTCAAGACCTCAGTGCAGTCATGTAGAGGCTGCTGTGGGTCATCACCTGGCAGAAGGGTGGCAGGGTTGAGGGCAGCAGTCTTCAGGAACGTAACTGGTGGTGGATTCACAAAGAGACCTTGTATTGGGTTATACATGCGTTTGACACCCAGCATTCTGGTGAGCTTCTGAGAAGTGCCTCAACTAAATGGGGGCAATAACATGCAAGTCCTATCCCAGAGTCAGCTTTGAGGCTTCCTTGACAAGGATGGAAATTGCTACTATGGCACATAAGTAACAATTTGGCTATCCTGACGCAACTGTGTCCAGCGTCTTGGACAAGTAGGCAACCAACCATTTCCAGGGTCCCAAGGTCTGCATCAAGACACCTCGCTGGTGATTCCTTTGGTCTCTGCCACATGTAACTGAAAAGGATTCAACATATCCAGGAGGCTCAGGGCCAGGGCACTCACGAGGGTGTTTTTTAGGTTTTGGAAGGCTTTTTCTTCTACCTATGTCCATTTCAGATTGGGGTCCTTATCTCCAGTTGTGGTGTAAAGGGGTTTGGTGATCTCAGTGAAGCCCAGGATCCATAGGCAGCAGTGTCCTGCTGCCCCAAAAAACTCTCTGACTTGTATCTTTGTGGTTGGGGTAGGAATCTTGACAATGGCTTGGACCTGTCCATAGGAAAGTATCCGCTTACCTCCCTTTAAATTATAGCCCAGGGAGGTGGCCTAGGAGGTGCATAGTTGGGCTCCTTTTGGCAGAAACTTGGTAACCAAGATCAGTGAGAGTCTGTAGCAGGGATCACGTCGCTTTGAGACATTGCTCCTTGGTCTCTACAGCCAGAAGTAGGTCGTCTACATACTGAAACAAGATCACTTCAATGTTCATCTGTTTAAAGGCAAGCAAATCCTGCCCAGGGCCTCATAAAATAGAGTGGGGGGGGATTTTTGAGCCCTTCTGGGAGTCAAGTCCAGGTCCATTGTCCTGTCACCCTGTCTCAGGATCTGTCCACTCAAAGGAAAAAGTGCACTGATTGAGAGGTGATAGGGGAAGGGTGAAGAAGGCCTTTAAGTCCAAAACAGTATAAATTTGCCAAGTCAGTGGCAGAGTGCTAAGGAGGGTATATGGGTATGAGAGGGTAGGATGTGTAGTCTCTATCCTCACTTACCTCCCACAGGTCTTACAGTGCTTGATAAACATCTGTCCCTGGCTTCTGGACAGGCAGAAGCAGAGTATTCCAGGAAGACTTGCAGGGAACTAAGATTTCTGCTTCCACTGGTCTCTTAATACACTTAATATGCTTAGCAATACCAATTCTGGCTTCCCAGCAGATAGGTATTGACAAAGGTGGACAGGGGTGGCCTGGAAAGAAAGCTGCACAACTATTAGTGGTTGGTGATTTACCAGGCCAGGTGGGTTAGACTCTGCCCAAACCTCAGGGATTTCTTTCTGTGAGATTTCCAGGAGAGTAGCATTTTAGCTTAAGGGAGGTTCTTCTGGCTGGAGAAGGTACTCTTCTCTTAGAGGCACAATTATTAACACCTGCTACGGTCTTTAATGGAAGGATATCTCAGGACTCTCCCCCTGAAAGCTAATGGTGGCTCACAATTTGCTTAATAAACATCTGCCCAGGAGGGGATGGGGCAATCTGGCACAATCAAGAATTGATGGGTAAGGGTACCTGATCCTAAATTGGTTATTCAAGCTTGGGCCCACGGGTATTCTTTTATCTTACCAGTGTTCCCTTGAATGGGGATATTTGTCCTTGAGAGGGGGCCTTCAGGATTCCTCAGGAGAGAGTATGAGATCCCCCCATATCTATCTGTCAGAAAGTTTATAGGCTTTCCTTCTATTTACAAAGTCACCATGGGCTCCTGGGGGCCACTGTGTCAGAGCCTCAGTCCCGTCAGTTTGGTTTTTCTGTCAAGATGTAAGCCACTCCCCTCCATTTGAGACAATCTCTTTTCATGTGGCCTTGTACCCCACAGTTGTAACAAACATTTTCTTCCAGGCCATTCCTTGCCAGCTGGCCCCATCAATTGCAATTTAGGCAGCACAACTGGACTTTTCTCTGCCCCTCATTCTGGGACCTTGGGAACCTCTCTTTTCCTTGGAAGTACCACTTCCTCTCTTTCCCCTTTCATGGCTGTGACCAAAACTTTTCCTAATTTGTGGGTACCCTGCATCCCTTCTTGTAGACATCTATCAGCTCTGACAACACTTTTCCTTCAAACCCTTCTAACCTCTGTAACTTCTTCTGTTGTCTTGGGCCAACTGGACCACAGAGGCTGTATTTATTGCCCATCTATTCTCTGGGGCTTCTGGGTCAATGAGAGTATAACACCAATATGCCTCAAAGAGCCTCTCAAGGAAGGCTGTGGGTGTCCCACTTGAACCCTATATGGTTTCGCTTACCTTTTACAAGTTAGTAGGTTTTGGGGTGGCTGCCTTTGTTCCTCTCAGTAGAGTCTGGCAATACTGCTCAAGAGCCTCCTTACTGTGATTGGAGTTGATCTCCACTTGGGTCGAGAGAAAGGAACACATCCTCCACCAGAATTGGATCAGTTGATCGCTCATGATCAGGACCCAGAACCAACTTCAGAGATTCTCTCCTAATCAGATCTCTCTCCTCTGATATGAATAACATCTGAAAGAGCAATCATCCCAGGTTGGCTGATGGGTGAAAAAGACAGACTCCAAAAGAGAGATAAGTCCCTCAGGGTATTTTGAAAAGGATGGATTTGGGTTTTTCCAGTTGTACAGGTCACTGGTCAAGAAGGGGATATAAATCATAAAAGGGAGACCATTTGTGTCCCTCCTGTGGGCCTGCCTGAAGGGGAGCATGGGGGCTCCCTGGAAGAGGAAGTCCCCTGGAAGAGGAAGTTGCAATTTCTCGCCTGCTCCAGTGGAGACTAGCATCTGATAGGGTGTCCCACTCTGGGTATCGGTGGGCTAGGAAAGGATCTCTGGAACTTAATGACCAGAGATGGTGATCTCATGTGTCCTTTGTTTAAAGGGCTTGAGATCTCCTTGACCTTTTCTATTGGAGGGGCTGAGGCATGTCTTACATTTTGTTGCAGCTCCAAGCCTGTGGAGGTCGGCACCTGACAAACTCTCTCTCTCTGTCTGTAAGATAGATTGGTCATGCCTCCCTGACTTGGTAGGTCAAGCTGCTGGTAGCAGCTCAGCCTTTCCACTGGATGGTGGAGGAGGATATTTTGGAGGGTTGAGGAATAATGGGTCCTCTGTGGGTTCAGGGAAGACTGGACAATGGCTTTTTGCTGTGTCTTCTGTTTTGGGGGTCCACTTCCAGTTGGGTCTTCCCTCAGGAGGCCTGGACAGATTTTGTTGGTACCTCATCATGGCAATTATGGAGACATTTAGTGGCTAATTGGATTAAATCTATCCAAATTTTGATATAGAGAACTTTGTCTGGGTGGTCGGGGTTTTCATAGACAATATGTCAGCCTCTCTAGCCATGGACAAATCTAAGGTCCCCTCTGTGGGCCAGTCCATCCCCAAAGTAGGCCAATCTAATTGGCAAAATTACTCTAATTCAAAAGGGGTTACAGTGAATCAGTAATATTTTCCTTCTTTCTTAAAGTATTTAAAATTGTCCAAAAAACAATCAATGGTTGTCCAACCTGAGGAAGCTCCCTGACCCATGTTCTAGGCAGATTTGACAAAGTTCAGACAATGGCAAACAGACTCATGGAGTGTTAACCCAGGACAGGCTAGAGGAGATGAAATTGCACAACAATTAAGGAGATAAAGAATGTAACATAAACTGTTCCAAAGAGGAGACAAACATTGTAACTGACTCCTGCCCACTCCTGACTCAACCTCAGGGAACAAAGGGGTGTCAAGTTTCATTAACAAGTTAGACAATGACATGCCTTGCATTCTCAAGGAAAGGATGGATGCTTATTGTTACAAGTGGAAAGTAACTCCCTCCCATGTCCATCATCATGACATGGGGTCAGTGTTTGTAGGACCAAGCCCAGACTCTGGGATATAGTGCTGTATCCAGTTCTACCCAATGAGTCTCTCTGGGGGTTCTGGGATCCAAACTCCTTTTGCGACTGGTCATCTCCTTGGAGACCACTGCCCCAGAGTGGGCTCCTTCTCCTCTGAGCCTCTAAACTCACAGGAGAAGTAGATTTAGCAGGCAGAGTTCTCAGGCAAGCAACTGACAAACAAGAGGAGCCAGACATTGGCTCATTTTTCCAAATGAGAAACTTTGCTCCAATCTCAGTAGTAATAGTCCTTGATGCCCAGTTCAGCCCATTTGTACCCAAGTGCCAGAGGTGCAGCCAATATACCTAACTTGGGGAAAGGGGGCTTTTATTCGTCAAGTCGGATATCCGAGCCTCCTGGCCAAATGCCAGTTCCTGAAGGCTTTGACTTCCCAAATTGCCCTTTCTATCTCTGGGGTAGCAATTATGATGAGACTGCAACCCCACAAGGATGGTGCTTCCCTGCTCACTCGCCAGAGACCCTCCCGGTGTATGGATGTTCCAGTATTACCTCACCTCATGGAACTCCTAGAAGCAAGGACACAAAGGTGGGGGGATGCCAGCTTCACTGAAAAGGCAATGATGAGGGCCCTTTAAGTGATACAGAGGAGGGGAAGGAGTCTCACCAGCGCCTATGTGAATTCCTCTGGATAGTGACCAGAGTCTTTGATAACCCTCCCAGTGAGTGTAGGGTGATGAAACAAGGAATGAGACAAAACCTCATCTTGGTAATCCATTAGGAAAAAACTCATTGGGATATCAAGAAATACTTGTTCCCAACAAAGGAGCTTCTCACAGCACCAGATTCAGTGAAGGAGCCCAATCAGCACAGCCTCGTCAACCTGCTCCAAAAATCCGGTTCCCAATCTCTGAGGGCACAGAGCATGGCCTGACATGTAAGTTCGGGCTTTTTTGGAGGCAACCCTCAATCCCCTGTTTTTGATGG
The DNA here is from genome assembly GCF_000334495.1 of Tupaia belangeri chinensis. Lineage (NCBI taxonomy): Eukaryota > Metazoa > Chordata > Mammalia > Scandentia > Tupaiidae > Tupaia > Tupaia belangeri. Next base: position 324,308 of record NW_006159831.1, on the reverse strand, counting down.
TGTTGGATCCTCTCCCACACCAGCTATTAAAAATCCCTAATCTCCCAGACTGCTCTCTCTAAAATAGGATAGGCCAGTTGACAGAAACAAAGTGTCTGCAAAGAGAGGTGTCTCTTTCTGCAGCCATCCAGAAAGTCAGAGAAGCATGGATAGAGAGGTTGGGGGAGAGATATTCCAGTCAGGGTACAACAAGTAATTCCTGGAGGGGAGGATGATAAACAACTCAAAAGAGTCTCGCTGGGGCTCCTGCATATTCCTTGCTGTAGTAACCAGTGTCCTTGATAATACTGACTCTACGGTAAATCTATGAAACAGGAAGTGAAATAAGAACTCCCCCCTGAGTTCGTCTAAGTACAAATGGTAAGGAAATTAAACGAAAGTTTGTTGATCACAAAGAATGCAAGGTCTGGGGTAGCAACACAGATGCCAGAGATCCTTGAAGACCTCCAGGCTTAGGACAGAGCCAGCAACTTCCTCCAAAAACACAGCTCCTAATTTCCTAGGGCATGAGGGCCTGTCTAATGTAAAGACCTGGGACTGATACCCCACACTGCACAGAGTCAGTGTCAGAGGTGACAGCCCACACAGTTTCACAGAGCATTTACGCACAACCCTGAAATGGGATTTACTGCCATTTTGGGAAGGGGTCCAAGGAATTTTCTGAGTAGGGGTCACCAGTGTGATATCCCCAGGTGGGGGATTTTGTGAAGGGAGGGAAAAACTGTTTGTTCAGGGAGGAAAGGCTGCAAGGCTCTCTGGGGCAACAGCAGCTGCAGCTGTGAAAACACAGGGTTACAGGGGGCATCCTTCCTAGTTGCTGACAGACTTTTTTCAAGCCTGTTTACAGAAACAGAATGGCTATTAATCTCTTAGCCTAACACACTCCATTTCAATGTTGATTTTACCTTGTAGCCTGCCATAGCTGGAGCTGGAACTGGAGCTCAGATGTCCCCTTCCTCAGTGTCCCTTATGCCTGTGGGTTGGAGTGGAACTGGCTCTCCTGAAGAGTTGAGGCGATTCTGTATGGTAAAGAGAAGTGGGAAATTAATCAAAGAAAGAAGAGAAGAAAAAACTGCTATCTTGCTTAAAAAGAAAGGGTTTCTGAGGTTGGAGAAGCCAGAGTGAGAGCTGGGGCTTGAGTTCCCTATCTCAGTATTTCTTAGGGCAGAGGCTGGACGTGGGTTGTGCTGTAGAACAGGGTACAGCCTTGGGGGGTAAGAAGAAGTGGGGAATTAACAAATTAAAGAAAAGAGAATTAAAAATTTTTACCTTGCCAACAGAGAAGGGGTTCTGGGGTTTGGAAAACTGGAGCCTGAGCTGGGGTTCCCTGCCTCAATGACCCTCCTGCTGAGCAGAGATGGAAGTAGGCTCTCCTGGAGGGTTGGAGCAGTCGGTGTGGTAAAGAGAAGTGATGAATTAACAAAATAAAGAAGAGAAGAAAAAAATTATACCTTGCTAACAGAGAAAGGGTCTCTGGGTTTGGGAAAGCTGAAGTTGGAGCTGGGCATGGAGTGCCCTGCCTAAATGCTGCATAGACCAGAGGCTGGTGGTGGAAGTGGGCTCTGCTGGAGAACTGAGGCATTTCTGTTGGGTAAGGAGAAGTGAGAAATTAACAAAAGTAAATAGAGAAGAAGAAAAAAAAGATAACCTTACAAACAGAGAAAGTTCTCTCAGGTTGGTAAAACTAGATGCATTGGTGAAACTAGAGCTTGTCCTAGGACTGGGTGACCTGCCTCAGTGTCATTTAGACCAGGGGACTATGATGGATTTAAGTCTTGCTGGAGAGTAGGCCTCAGTCTTGTAGGGTAAGGAGAAGTGAGAAATAACAGAAGAAAAAAGAAGAAAAGAGAAATCCTACCTTGCTAAATGCAAAAGGGTCTCCGGGATTAGGACAGACAAAGCTGGAGCTGATGCTGTGGTGTCTTGCCTCAGAGTCTCTTAGGCCAGAGGTCATGAGATTATAGTGGGCTCTTGAATAGCTGACAATAGTCTTGTGTGGTTAGGAGAACTGGGAAACTAACAAGAGAAGGAAGATAAAATAAAAAGCCTACCTAGCTAACAGAGAAAGGGTCTCTGAGATTGGGGAAGCTGAAACTGGAATTTAAGATGGGGTTCCCTGCTTCAGTGTCCTGTAGGCCAGAAGCCTGGAGATGGAAGTGGGCTCTGCTGCAGGACTAGGGGCAATACTGTGGGGTAAGAAGAAGTAGAAAATTAACAAAAGAAAGAAGAAGAGAAGGGGGGAAAAAAAGCCTATACTACTAACAGAGAAATGGTCTCAGGGGTTGCAGAAGGTTGAGATGGAGCTGGATTGAGGTCCTCTACCTCAGTGATTCTTAGGCCAGTAGGTTGGAGATGGAATTGGGCTCTGATGGAGAGCTGGGTGCAGTCTTTTGGGGTAATAAAAAGTGAGAACTTATCAAAAGAAAGTAAAGATAATTTTAAAAAAAATCCTACCTTGCTAACAAAAAACTGGTTTTCTGGGGTTTGGGAAGCTGGAGATGGAGGTGGGGCTGGGGCGCCCTGCCTCAGTGTCCATTAGACCTCTGAAATGGAGATGGAAATGGGCTTTTCTGGAAAGTTGGGACAGTCCTGTGTGGAAAAGAGAAGTGGGAAAACAACAAAAGAAAGCAGAGAAGAAAACAAAAGCCTACCTTGCTAACAGAGTAGGGTCTCTGGGTTTGGGCAATTTTAAACTGGAGCTGGAATGCCTTGCCTAAATGCCACATAGGCCAGGAGGCTGGAGGTGTAAATTGACTGGCAGATAACAAAGAAAGTTTACGTGCAGAGAAGATTCTCTTGGGTTGGTGAAACTGGAGATTTTCCTAGGGTTTGGGTAACCTGCTTCAGTGTCATCTAGGCCTGGACATAAGCTCTGCTGGAAAGTAGGGTGCAGTCTTGTGGGGTAAGGAGAAGTGAGAGATTAACAAAAGATCAAAGAAAAAAAAAGAAAAAAAATCCTACTTGCTAAAAGTTTGAAAAGAGTCTCTGTGGTTCGAGAAACTGGAGCTGGAGATGATGCTGGAGTGTCTTGCATCATGGTCTCTTAGGTCAGGAGCCTGGAGATTGAAATGGACTCTTGGAGAACTGCTGGTAGTCCTGTGTAATAAGAAGTGGGAAATTAACAAAAGAAAAAAAGAAAACAAAAAGCCTACCTAGATAACATTGAAAGGTTCTCTGAGGTTGGAGAAGCTAGAACTGAAGTTTTGGCTGGGGTTCCCTGCCTCAGTGTCCCTTAGACCCCAAGCCTGGAAATAGAAATAGGCTCTTCTGGAATGCTGGGCAGAAGTCCTATATGTTAAGCAGAAGTAGAAAATTAACAAAAGCAAGAAGAGAAAAAAAAAAAGCCTACCTTGCTAACAGAGAAAGGGTCTCAGGTGTTGGGAAGCTGGAGTTGAAGTTGGGACTGGGGTGCCCTGCTTCAATGTCTCTTAGGCCAAGGGGCTGGACATGGAAATGAGCTCTGCTAGAGAGCTGTGGGCAGTCTTGTGGGGTAAGAGGAAGTAGGAAATTAACAAAAGAAAGAGACAAAAAAGCCTATCTTGCTGTCACAGGATCCTTTAGGTTGGGGATGCTAGAGCTTGAGCTGGGGCTGGGTGTCTTTCCTCAGTGTCCTTCAGCCACTGGGCTCAGGATAGACATGGGCTCTGCTGGAGAGATCGGGGCAGTCCTATAGGATAAGAAGAGGGAAATTAACAAAAGAAAAAAGAAGGAAAAAAAAGCCAATCTTGTTACCATAGAAATGTCCTCTGGGATTGGGAAAGCTGGGACTCTCTGGGTTGCCCTGCCTCAGTGTCCTTTAGGCCATGGGTTTGGAGTTGGACATAGGCTCTGCTAGACAGATGGAGACAGTCTTGTGGGATAAGCAGAAGTAACAAATTCAAAAAAGAAAAAAAAATAGAGAAGAAAAAATCCTACCTTGTCTACATAGAAAGGGCCTGGGGTTTATGAAGCTGAAGCTAGAGCTGGGGCTGGTATTGTCTGTCTCAGTGTCTCTTAATGCTAGCGGACTGGAGATGGAAGTGGGCTCTACTGGAAAACTGAAGGCAGTCCTTGCTAACAGAGAAAGGGTTTGGGATTGGGGAAGGTGAAGCTGGATCTGGGTTGCCCTGCCTCAGTTTCCCTTAGGCTAGCAGGCTGCAAATAGAATTGGGCTCTTCTGGAGAGGTTGGGTACTCCCTAAACAGAGGAAAGGTCTCTGGGATTGGGAAAACTTGAGGTAGAGTTGGTGCTGGGTTCCCAGCCTCAGTGTCCTTTAGGCCAGGGGGTTGGAGATGGAAGTGGGATCTGCTCTCTTTTTTAGGTTTTCATAGCTTTCCTTGTAGAGGTGTTTGACTTCTTTGGTTAGATTTGTTTCTAGGTATATTATGATTTTGTGATTTTAGTAAATTGAATTACTTTCTTTGGTTCTACCTCATTCTGCTTTTGGTTTGTAATATATATATTGATTTTGTATCCTGCCATGTTACTGTATTTATTTTTCACTTCTGGAAGTTTATTTGTAGATACCTTTGGGTCTCCTGTGTAAACAATCTTTTCATCTGCAAATAGAGATAATTTCCATTCTACTTTTCCTACTTAATTGTCTTTTGTTTTATTCTTGAATTATTCCTCCCTCCATTTTTTACTATATAAGGGCTTTGTGTCTTTTTATAGTTTTTATCTCAAGGCCTAATGTGTCTGAAATCAGTCTTGTTACTCCAGCCTTTTTTGTTTTTTCGGTTTTTGTATGCATGGAATACCTTTTCCTAGTCCTTCACTATTAGTCTGTGTATGTCTTTATCCATGAAGTATGTTTCTTATAGGCAAAAGATAGAGAGTTTCTGGGTTTTTCTCTATTTAGTCAGTTTGTGTCTCTTGACAGGCGTATTTAATCCATCAACATTTAACGTATTATCAATATTTCTGTACTTGTCCCTGTTATGTCAGCCATTTTCTTGGCTGTTTTTTTGTTCTCTTTTTTCTGTCTGTCTTTATTTTTTTCTCATATAACACTCCCTTCAGTACTTCTTGAGATGTGTTGGTGTTGGTAAATTCTTTTAAGTTTGGTCTGGGAATTCTTTTATTTTCTTCACATTCTTTACTTTTTTTGTTCTGTTGATGGGATAACCTCTTGACATTTCTCTCTTACCAGTTTTAGAATCTTATCTGCAATCTTGGATCATCTAGCTATAATCTTCTGTAGAAAGGAGCTTCGTGGGTTGATTCTCTTTGGGGTCCTTTCTATTTCTTGGGTCTAGATGTATTTATACATTTATACATTTGGAAAGTTTTCTTCTAGGATTTCATAGAATAGATTATCAATGCACTTACTAGAGTTTTCACATTCTGGATACCAGTTATTTGGATATTTGGGCATTTAAAGTAGTATTTCCTGTATATTATAATCAGTTTGAGGTTATTTTTTTCATTCTTCTTTTGATCTCTTCTTGCTGAAAGGTTGGTTTTATCTTCTAGATCTGAGATTGTGTCTTCTGCATGATCTAATCTGGTTTGAATACTTTCAAGATTTTGATCTGCCATTATCACCTTCAACTCTAAATACTTTTCTTTTTTATATGTCTATCTCCTTTCTCCTTTTTCAAGTAATGAAAGAATTTCCTCATCTCTTGGAGTTCAAATTCTCATTTTACTTGTATCTCATATAGTTTTGTCATTGTAAGGATTCTAAACTTTTTTTTAACACTTGGATAATTTCTTTTCATCTATACTGGAGAAGTTACTGTGTTCCCTTATTGGAGATGCCTTATAATTTGGTTCTTCCATCTTTGGAGCTCCTCTCCAATTTCTAGTCATCAGGTAATACAGACCCTGACTAATTTGTTGGAGTAGGTTTCTCTATCTATGACCTCATGGGTTTCCCTTTACAGTGAGGTATTTCTGTGCCAATGCATCTCTTCTACAGTATTTGCAACATGGTATCTACAGCATTAGTTTTTACTTCAAATTTATGAAGAGTAGTTTCTCCCTTTTTGCAGCAGCTTGAATTGATGGGTGAGGATTTCTCCAAGCTTCACAGTATTCAGATGTTTGACTATTATGTATGTAGACCCTCTACAGAATGTGTGGAGGTCCAGCTCCATAATGTGAAAATATGGAAAAAGAGAGAATAGGAAACAGAAAAAATAAAGAGAAAACAAAGAAAAAAAGCCAACAAACAGGAAAAAAATCACATAAAATATTAAAAAATTAAAAATGGATTGGGTACACTTCAGAGGGATTTATCTTCACAAAAGACCTGCAAGGCCCTTGTCCAATGTTGGGGTCAGGGGGAGAAGAGAGAAAAATTAGTGAGAGATTGAAAAAGGAAAATAGAAAAAAAATTAATTAAAAAAAGAAAAAAGAGACAGAGTCCCTCTACCATTCTAGCTTTTGGGGTTTAGAAGAAGAGGACACTGACTGAGGCTTCTCAGACATAACATGCCTCAGAGAGTGATGCCTTTGGGAAAGAACTGCAAATCTCTCTTTTCTAGCGTTTTGGGTTTGGTAGGAGATGGGGACTGGCTGGAGGCTTATCAGTCATAAAGCTGGTCCCTGAATAAATAGAACCTGCCTAAGATGGAAATTCCTCTAAAAAAGGGCTCCAAGTCCTCTGTCCTTTCTAGGTTTTAGAGACTGGAATGAGAACTAGCTGTGGTCTTCTGAGCCATGACACTGGTCCCTGAAATGGGCAGAGTGCACCTCAGAAGGAAATTCCTTCTTTTTAGAAGGTCCCTTGTCCTTTCTAGTTTTCTGAGCTTGGAAAGGAAGCACAGGATGAGATTTTCTCAGTTGTGACACTGGTCCCTGAAATGAGCAGGGTGTACCTTAGATGGAGATATCTTCTGAGAGAAGAACAGCATTTTTAAGCTTTTTCCTGCATCCTTTTGCTTGTGCAGGTGTGCTTTGGACTCTCACCTTCTATGCTTCTCTCCCTCCTATTAGTCACCATGGTTAAGGAGCCAAGAGAGAGAGAGAGAATGAGCACAGAACTGTGGATCTCAGGCTTCTTGCTGCTGTCTTTTGCCAAGGCAAGCATGCTAAAGATCCTCTCCTATTCCTTGCTCCCGTTTCATTAGCTCCCGTGGTGTAGGAGCCAGGGGAAGCGAGAGTGAGTGAGAGCAGGAGAGTGGTGTATCTCAGACTTCTTGCTGTAGCCTATACCTATGCTGGTGTGCTTTGGGACATTAATCCAAGCCCCTACGCCATACGTTCTCACAATGCATAAGCCAGTTACAACACACACACTAAGAAAGTTAATGTACAAGGACAGTGTTACCTCAGATTTATTGCTACTCTTCCCCAAGCAGGTATGATTGGACTCACAGCCCTACATCCTTCTGCTCGTGCACATGGTGCAGGAGCCAATGACAGTAGACATATGAGAGAGTGACCACTGAAAGACCATCTTGACTTCTTGCCATGTATTCTTTGAGCACTCCCTCTACACATTCTTCAGACATATAAGCCCCAACACAACTGGAGCCAAGCTGGGGTGGGGGGGGTAGAGAGAGAGAGAGAGAAGGAAGAGAGGTAGAGATTAAAATAGATAAAGGGAGGAGAGAGAAAGAGAATGAGAACGAGAAAGAGAAAGAAAGGAGGAAGAGGGAGGGAGGGAGAGAAGGAGGGGGAGAGAGAGAAAAGGAAGGGAGGGAGCAAGGGAGGGAGAGAGGGAGGGAGGGAGGGAGGGAAAGAAGGAAAGAAGGGAGCGAGGGAGGGAGGGAAGGGAGGATCAGATTTCTTCCTGTTGCTTTCTGCCTGTACAGGTGTTTGCACTTACACTCACACATCCCTCTGCCATAAGTCCCCAAGATGCATGAGCCAGCAGTAGCAAGGGCAAGAAAGTACAGGAGGATCACATGTCTCAGACTTCTTGCTGATGCCTTTGCCCTGACAGGTGTGCTTTAGAAACCCCTGTACCCATGCCCTTATTCCATAAGCACTCATGGTACAGGAGTCAGATGCAATGAGAGAGCATAGGATTGTGTATCCCAGACTTCTTGTTTCTGCCTTTTGCCCTCATAGATGTGTCTTGGGTCCTCCCCTACCATACATATGGGTAATATGTCCATTTAAAAAGTAGAGAGAGAAGTCAGTATAGATGGCGTAATGTATATATCACAGGACTCCAAGGTAGTCAACTATGATTTGAGTCCTGAATCTGGCGGTTTAAGTCTCACAGTGGGCACAGGTGCCAGTGTGCCCAAAGTCCTGAGAAGAGAATGGACAAGTAATCACAGCATGGCATCCCCCTTGGGGGATAGTGGGTTGGTAATATCTCATGTTCTGTCTCTCCAGCAAAATCACATGCCCTACATCAAGAATCTCTCTCTCTCTGGGACCAGCAGTTAGCATAATGGCTATGTCACTGGACTCCCATGTAGTTGACCATAGTTCAAGTCCCAGGCCCAATGGCTTAAACACACACAGGGCAGGGCGCGTGGGGGCGCGTGCCCAAGATCCTGGGAGGAGAATGGAGGAGAAGGGATTGTGGTGTGGCATTCCCTCCTGGGGGGTAATTTCTCACTTTCTGTCTCTGTCTTTCTTGCAAGTACACGCACCCTATAGTAAAAACCTCTAAAATAAAATTCCTCTTTCTTAAAGCAATACAAAACAAAAGTGTGTGTGTGTGTGTGTGTGTGTATGTATCTATGTAAATTTTCCAGGAACACATAGGACACAAGATACATTTACTTTTACATTTCCTCAACAGTTTTATTGCCTTTTCAAAAAGTTTTGTTTTAATGATTATAAAGTAAAAAATGTTTACATATGTTAGGCAGCATATAAACACACATTTTAAAATGTTCAGTTTTTCTTTTAGGGATGGCCTCATTGCCCAGTGGTTAAGAAAGCCAGATCTCATATGGCCAGCCATGTGGTTCAAGTCCTAGAGCTGCAGTTGGAGAAACATTCTGTGTGTGTGTGTGTGTGTGTGTGTGTGTGTGTGTTTTCAAAATCCCACCAGGATGGAGAAATAGAGATGGGACTACAAGATTACAACACTCCATGAGTGGTGCTTTTTCATTCTCTGTGCATATCCCTGGCAAACTGAAAAAAAATCATTTTATGTGCATTTTAAAAGCAAAAACCATTTACAATAATTTTTTATATTTTATGGTGGACAGAAATGTAACTCATTTTTCTTTTACTAAGACTATAAAGTAATTCAATTTGATGCATGAAAACCAACATAATAACTTTTAAATTAGACTATAAAGGTCATATAATTAGTTGTCTATGGATGTGGTTTTAATCTAAATTAAGCTATGTTAAATTAAATATATAAGGTAATCTGCAAAGAAAAAAAAAATCAAATGCCTTTACTAAATGTGTTATCCCAAACCTTTTCTCAATTTTGATGCCAACACATGGAAATTAACAGTCTTTGTCACTGCTGCTTTATATAAAATAAGGCAGTAAAAGAGGGAGGCTCTTTTACCTCATTTTTTCCCTTAAACAAAAAAGAAAAAAGAAAGAGTACTAGGTATTGGCTTGCTATTTAATGGAGCTGGATACCACATGGTCAAATGCACAATTCAAATTCCAGCACTGGTGACTTGAGAACACTTTTGGATCATCTGAGTACATGCCCAGAATATCAACGAGATGAAGAAATGGAGGATTGGGCCAGCAGGTGCATACACTTGGCAAACTGAAAAAAAATATGTGTTTATGTGCATTTTAAAAGCAAAAATAACTTATAATAATTTTTAATATTTTTATGGTGGACAGAAGAATAGCAAAACTCATGTGAAAAATAATATTAATAATACTAATAAATAAATAATTCTTTAAAAAAAAGAAATGGAGGATAGAGATTGTGTAACACCCCCGTCAGAAGGGCTTTTGCTCTTACTGTCCATCTCATTGAGTGTATGTGCCCTTGGCAATTAAAAAACATGTTCCAAATACCAACAAATTTCTTAAGTGCTTTCTATAGATTGAAAAAATGTCAGCAATTTCCTAACAATTAATTTTAAGAAAAAGAAAAGACAACTTTTAAATATTCCAGAATTTAAAAATTCTAGTACCTAGAACAGAAATTCTCAAATTTAAAATGTCTCATTACTGAACTAGCTTTATTTTGAAATTTTAAACAAGCACTAACATTATAAAACAGTGTACACAGTGGTTCTTAATGGCTTGTTCTCCTAGGCTACATCACTGGGATTTAAATATTCTACAGTAGAGCCAAGAATAAACTTAAGGTCATTTGAGTATTCAACCAAATCCAACAGGTTCTTGCTTTCTGGGTCGAAGGCTTCCAACTCTTTGGTGCAAGAGAACAAGATATTTGTTGAAACCTGCCGGTAAAACTCTGCCTCTGCAATTGTGACAATTTCCAAATTTGGAAAGTTGCGGCGAAATCTGCAGGATGACATTTGCAATTTCTTAAGCACGTCGGAAAGCAATAACCAATTTTGCGACCTACAAAATAAAAAGTAAAGTGATTCAAATTTCTGTTAAAATTAAAAGTTCTCCATCTGAGAAGACTGGTTTATAGATATAACAAGAGTCACTTATTTCCACTTTAACCTCCCTGCCATTTCTCCCTGTACCTGCTTATTGGCCAACATAATCCTTTCGATGTGAGGGGATGTTTCTATTTCTGGTGTGAGTTAATCTTGCTTCACCTGATCTTTTTCCCTTTTGTTACACAGTTCAGGCATTTTATTTTGCTATTATTCAAAAGTGAGAGAAGAGTGGGTCTTTCTAACTTTAGTTCTCTGGAGACACACTATTGTCCACTACGCAGCTTAGTTAGGCCTGAGTCAATCCCCAGGCACTAATCAAAGGTGTTCCATAATTCTCTTCCAAAAACCAGAGAAATAACATAAAGATTAATACTCTCCAGAAGGAATACCCTGCCATTTCTCCCTGTACCTGCTTATTGGCCAACATAATCCTTTCGATGTGAGGGGATGTTTCTATTTCTGGTGTGAGTTAATCTTGCTTCACCTGATCTTTTTCCCTTTTGTTACACAGTTCAGGCATTTTATTTTGCTATTATTCAAAAGTGAGAGAAGAGTGGGTCTTTCTAACTTTAGTTCTCTGGAGACACACTATTGTCCACTACGCAGCTTAGTTAGGCCTGAGTCAATCCCCAGGCACTAATCAAAGGTGTTCCATAATTCTCTTCCAAAAACCAGAGAAATAACATAAAGATTAATACTCTCCAGAAGGAATACACTTTTCAGATTAATTTATGAAATAATAATCTACCACCTGTTTACATCTTCAGAGAAGCTGACACAATTCCTGTTTTACTGGAAGTTTCTTCCTATCAGTCATAACAGAAAAAGGCCTGTGAATACTGTTCAGGAAGCTGTCCTCTCCTTTAGGCCACAGCACGTAGGTTTTACACAGGTGAAAAACCCAGTGACTCAGTCTTTGGCATCTCCCACTCCATTCACATTGATAGGAAACATAGCTGCGACTTCAGGAAGTCAAGGAGAGTCATAGATGTTTACGGATTTCTGTTTTCCCCCTTCCTTTTCTCAGCCTAGTCATTGATGTGTGGGTGATGAGTCTTCCAATAGGTTTTGGGATCTGCAGCAAGTATGGCCACACCATCCACGTGGGCTACCATCTGGGTGGTGACTATTACTGCTACACCAAACTCATCAGCTAGTCCCAGAAGCAACTGCAAAATCCTGGCAAAGTGCTCTCCTCCACCATGTATTCTGTTCTATATAAGGTAATGGCACTGTCTAAAATAAATAGTACATATCTAGATTCTATCATCATGCCTAATGCTTGATAAAGGAGCTGGGTCCAATAGTCTGTGCTGAATCCTCGAGCTATACTACATTATCCAGGACATTACTGCCAGAGAGACTATTTCTCTCAGCCTCTGCTAGCAGCTGTCCTGTCAACATATATGCCTTTCCCTTCATCTCCACCCCAGTCAATAAGAAGCAGAATTTTATGAGTTTTGGTTTCACTTATTTCCCTAATACTTATTAGCTCCTTCTTCAGTGCATAAACAATAGCCTCTACAGGGATGGAATCTGGCCTCTTCCAGTTTTTTCTTATCATTGGCATTTATGCCACATTGTTCTCACCATGAAATAGGTTATGGACCAAAGCTTTCCTCTTCCACTTAAGTATCTGCACTTGCTTCAAGTTGCACCTTCATAGCACTACTGACATGCCCCTTCACTTTCTTCAGGGCTGGGTCTCTGCCTATAGCCCACACACCATGTCTGGTAGCCTTCAGAAATTCCACCAAACCCTCACAGGCCACAGTCATGTTGGCATCCACAGGATGTCTCCACACCCTTCGTGGACCTGCCTTCTAGGTGCTTTCATCGTTGCTGGTGTGCCTAATTCCAAATTACACCCAAGGAACCTGAACCTGTATGATATTAGAAATTGTTCTTGGAACCAGCAGTTAGCTAATGGCTATGTCGTTGGACTCCCATGTAGTCAACCGTGGTCTGAGTCCTGTACCCAGTGGCTTAAACTCATGCCAGGCACGTGTGCTTTTGTGCTCAAGATCCCAAGAAGAGAATGGAGAAGAAGGGATTGCAGCATGGCCATCCCCCCATGGGGGTTGATTTCTTGCTTTCTGTCTCTCTGTCTCTGGCTTTCTGGGGAGCGCACAAGCCCTATGGCAAAAACCTCTTCAAAAAAAGAAAAAAAAAAGAAATTTTTCTCTGTCCCTTTCCCCCAGAGACTAATCCAAACTTTGAGAGCTGCTGCACCATTCCTCTTCATCTGATTTTAAGAGGACATACAGAAAATACATTTTGTTGTATATACAGCAGGAAGAAATCTCAGTGAGCCTACGTATAATTTGGTGTTACTGCTAATGAGAGGAGATATAGTCCTACTCATCTCTTACCACAATTTGAGTTGTGACTTTAGACATGTCCTCATATACTCACTGAGAAAAGCAAGGTTGTATCAATCCCAGAGGATTAATTGCAAACATATCTTTGATCTTCCAACTTTCCCCAATCCTTACTAATTTTAAACACACAAGGGAATCTCCTTTTTTTCTATTCACATATATCTACCACATACTTAATTTCATTTAGGGGTAATTTTTTGAGAATGAAGATGTTACATTCCTTATACACACCAAGCAAGACAAGTTTAAAATATTTTTTAAAACTGCCAGCGGGCAAGGGACAGAGAGAAAGAAAAGTAGAAAGCACCCCACTGAGGTGTGATCATGCCATAATTTCTTTTCCTCTATTCTTCCATCCTGTCAGTATTCTTGGCACATATGCATATATGTCTAGCATGTTTATGTTTTTCAAGCTGGAAAGGCTGAATTCAAACAACATCATCAATCAGATGGGATCTTGCTCCTCTATTAGGTTAGGCAGGCTGGCACAATTTATGATTTCTATTACTAATAAAACTATCCCTCATGATGGTATAGATAGCAGATGGAACCTGAAGGGGATATAATCATTAAGTACTTTTGTTAACACACAGTGCAATCTCTTGACATACACAAAAACAGTCTTTTGACAAGGGATTGTTTACTGGGGTGCAGTGATTCTTATTCAATTTGGTGATGTTCTCATAAGGATAACTCACACTGTGCTACAAAACCCACGCAATGATTTTTCTAATGCTACATGAGTGGGGGCACTATCAATATACACCTGATATACCCAAGTACATTCCTACAATGATGCATAAGAAAGTTTCCTAGGACTCCTTCCCAAAGGTTATATGGCTAAAACTTCCAAGCAGTCAATTTTCCCCCTCAATTCCAATAATTTACAACTTCAAAGCTATAAGCTCTGAAATCTTATCTAATTTGGTGATGTTCTCATAAGGATAACTCACATTAAATTACAGAGCTCCATAGTCACCAAAATATAATTAATATTTTGCAGAAAAGACTTACTTTATTATAAATCAGGTACATTTAGAATTCACTCTCCCACCTTTGTCTATTTAAAGTTTGTTAGTACTGTGACTAATCCAAAACACATTTCAGCTAGTTTTCTATCAAATAACAGGCATTCTTACCTCTGAGAAAGAGACACTTGAATGTTATAACATGGCAAGAGGGGTCTATCTGAAAATTCAAATTCAAGCACATTACTGTAAGTCTCATCATTATCATTCTCATGCTCTGGTCCTGGAGGATTTGCCAAGACATTATATCCGGCTTTATTATCTGGTTCTGATAAAGGGGGAGGGGAGAAAAGAAATCAGTACAGAAGTTCAGCTGTCATAAAATAAAAATCTCTAAATAAAAAGAGATTATTTCCTAAAAAATTCAGTTTCTAACACCCACTACCCACCTCCCTTACCCATAATACAGAGAAATGTTCTACTCAGTTACATCTACTAAACTAAAAATAATATTGCTCACCACAGACAGAGCTGCCATAGAACTTCCAAGAGTCATTCACCTCATTCTCACTGTAACCCTGTAGGTCATTTAAATAATCTGAAGGGGGAAATTTTGATAAAATTAGAAAACCTGTTAAATAACAAATAACAAACAAAAATTCATTACATTTACATACAGTAGAATCGACCAGTCCAACAAGGAAATTGAGAAATTTACAAGTGCAACAAAAGAAAAAATGTTTAGTAGTCAAGGAAGCAGAAGAAGTATATACTGAAAACTGTAAAACTTTGCTGAAAGAAAGCAAAGATTAAAGAAATGAAGTGTTAATGAATTAGAAGCTGTAATATTATAAAGATGATAATACCATTCAAATTAATCTACAGATTCTAAACAATCTTTACCAAAATCCCAATGTCATATTTGGCAGAAAGAGAAAAACCATCTAAAATTTCAGATAAAACCTCATCACCTGAATAACCAAACAGCCTTGAAAAAGAATAAATTCTTAGAACTCACAATTCTTGACTTCAAAACTTACCAAAAAATTACAGTGATCAAGAATGCTTGATAATATACGACCTCCCTACATGATGAAGACTCTTAGCAAAATTGGCATAGAAGTGACAATTCTTACCGCAGTGAATTCCATATATAAAAAACTCATAATGGGACCAGAAGCTGGCATAATGGTTATGTCACTCACTGGACTCCCATGTAGTCGACCATGGTTTGAGCCCTGGACTCCGTAGCTTAAACTCACGCTGGAGGCGTATGCGTGTGTGCCAAGATCCTGAGAGGAAAATGGAGAAGGGATTGAGT
>NW_006159831.1:294407-307590 GCF_000334495.1 Tupaia belangeri chinensis | reverse complement strand
GGTTAAGGTGTTGGAATTCCCACATGGCTGATCATGATTTGAGTCCTGAACCTGGTAGCTTGCTTTCTCACTCTCCCTCTCTCTCCTTCTTTCTCTGGCAAAACTCATGTGAAAAATAATATTAATAATACTAATAAATAAATAATTCTTTAAAAAAAAGAAATGGAGGATAGAGATTGTGTAACACCCCCGTCAGAAGGGCTTTTGCTCTTACTGTCCATCTCATTGAGTGTATGTGCCCTTGGCAATTAAAAAACATGTTCCAAATACCAACAAATTTCTTAAGTGCTTTCTATAGATTGAAAAAATGTCAGCAATTTCCTAACAATTAATTTTAAGAAAAAGAAAAGACAACTTTTAAATATTCCAGCTAGAGTAATTTTTCTTACCTAGAACAGAAATTCTCAAATTTAAAATGTCTCATTACTGAACTAGCTTTATTTTGAAATTTTAAACAAGCACTAACATTATAAAACAGTGTACACAGTGGTTCTTAATGGCTCGTTCTCCTAGGCTACATCACTGGGATTTAAATATTCTACAGTAGAGCCAAGAATAAACTTAAGGTCATTTGAGTATTCAACCAAATCCAACAGGTTCTTGCTTTCTGGGTCGAAGGCTTCCAACTCTTTGGTGCAAGAGAACAAGATATTTGTTGAAACCTGCCGGTAAAACTCTGCCTCTGCAATTGTGACAATTTCCAAATTTGGAAAGTTGCGGCGAAATCTGCAGGATGACATTTGCAATTTCTTAAGCACGTCGGAAAGCAATAACCAATTTTGCGACCTACAAAATAAAAAGTAAAGTGATTCAAATTTCTGTTAAAATTAAAAGTTCTCCATCTGAGAAGACTGGTTTATAGATATAACAAGAGTCACTTATTTCCACTTTAACCTCCCTGCCATTTCTCCCTGTACCTGCTTATTGGCCAACATAATCCTTTCGATGTGAGGGGATGTTTCTATTTCTGGTGTGAGTTAATCTTGCTTCACCTGATCTTTTTCCCTTTTGTTACACAGTTCAGGCATTTTATTTTGCTATTATTCAAAAGTGAGAGAAGAGTGGGTCTTTCTAACTTTAGTTCTCTGGAGACACACTATTGTCCACTACGCTTAGTTAGGCCTGAGTCAATCCCCAGGCACTAATCAAAGGTGTTCCATAATTCTCTTCCAAAAACCAGAGAAATAACATAAAGATTAATACTCTCCAGAAGGAATACACTTTTCAGATTAATTTATGAAATAATAATCTACCACCTGTTTACATCTTCAGAGAAGCTGACACAATTCCTGTTTTACTGGAAGTTTCTTCCTATCAGTCATAACAGAAAAAGGCCTGTGAATAATGTTCAGGAAGCTGTCCTCTCCTTTAGGCCACAGCACGTAGGTTTTACACAGGTGAAAAACCCAGTGACTCAGTCTTTGGCATCTCCCACTCCATCCACATTGATAGGAAACATAGCTGCGACTTCAGGAAGTCAAGGAGAGTCATAGATGTTTACGGATTTCTGTTTTCCCCCTTCCTTTTCTCAGCCTAGTCATTGATGTGTGGGTGATGAGTCTTCCAATAGGTTTTGGGATCTGCAGCAAGTATGGCCACACCATCCACGTGGGCTACCATCTGGGTGGTGACTATTACTGCTACACCAAACTCATCAGCTAGTCCCAGAAGCAACTGCAAAATCCTGGCAAAGTGCTCTCCTCCACCATGTATTCTGTTCTATATAAGGTAATGGCACTGTCTAAAATAAATAGTACATATCTAGATTCTATCATCATGCCTAATGCTTGATAAAGGAGCTGGGTCCAATAGTCTGTGCTGAATCCTCGAGCTATACTACATTATCCAGGACATTACTGCCAGAGAGACTATTTCTCTCAGCCTCTGCTAGCAGCTGTCCTGTCAACATATATGCCTTTCCCTTCATCTCCACCCCAGTCAATAAGAAGCAGAATTTTATGAGTTTTGGTTTCACTTATTTCCCTAATACTTATTAGCTCCTTCTTCAGTGCATAAACAATAGCCTCTACAGGGATGGAATCTGGCCTCTTCCAGTTTTTTCTTATCATTGGCATTTATGCCACATTGTTCTCACCATGAAATAGGTTATGGACCAAAGCTTTCCTCTTCCACTTAAGTATCTGCACTTGCTTCAAGTTGCACCTTCATAGCACTACTGACATGCCCCTTCACTTTCTTCAGGGCTGGGTCTCTGCCTATAGCCCACACACCATGTCTGGTAGCCTTCAGAAATTCCACCAAACCCTCACAGGCCACAGTCATGTTGGCATCCACAGGATGTCTCCACACCCTTCGTGGACCTGCCTTCTAGGTGCTTTCATCGTTGCTGGTGTGCCTAATTCTAAAACAGACCCAAGGAACCTGAACCTGTATGATATTAGAAATTGTTCTTGGAACCAGCAGTTAGCTAATGGCTATGTCGTTGGACTCCCATGTAGTCAACCGTGGTCTGAGTCCTGTACCCAGTGGCTTAAACTCATGCCAGGCACGTGTGCTTTTGTGCTCAAGATCCCAAGAAGAGAATGGAGAAGAAGGGATTGCAGCATGGCCATCCCCCCATGGGGGTTGATTTCTTGCTTTCTGTCTCTCTGTCTCTGGCTTTCTGGGGAGCGCACAAGCCCTATGGCAAAAACCTCTTCAAAAAAAGAAAAAAAAAAGAAATTTTTCTCTGTCCCTTTCCCCCAGAGACTAATCCAAACTTTGAGAGCTGCTGCACCATTCCTCTTCATCTGATTTTAAGAGGACATACAGAAAATACATTTTGTTGTATATACAGCAGGAAGAAATCTCAGTGAGCCTACGTATAATTTGGTGTTACTGCTAATGAGAGGAGATATAGTCCTACTCATCTCTTACCACAATTTGAGTTGTGACTTTAGACATGTCCTCATATACTCACTGAGAAAAGCAAGGTTGTATCAATCCCAGAGGATTAATTGCAAACATATCTTTGATCTTCCAACTTTCCCCAATCCTTACTAATTTTAAACACACAAGGGAATCTCCTTTTTTTCTATTCACATATATCTACCACATACTTAATTTCATTTAGGGGTAATTTTTTGAGAATGAAGATGTTACATTCCTTATACACACCAAGCAAGACAAGTTTATAATATTTTTTAAAACTGCCAGCGGGCAAGGGACAGAGAGAAAGAAAAGTAGAAAGCACCCCACTGAGGTGTGATCATGCCATAATTTCTTTTCCTCTATTCTTCCATCCTGTCAGTATTCTTGGCACATATGCATATATGTCTAGCATGTTTATGTTTTTCAAGCTGGAAAGGCTGAATTCAAACATCATCAATCAGATGGGATCTTGCTCCTCTATTAGGTTAGGCAGGCTGGCACAATTTATGATTTCTATTACTAATAAAACTATCCCTCATGATGGTATAGATAGCAGATGGAACCTGAAGGGGATATAATCATTAAGTACTTTTGTTAACACACAGTGCAATCTCTTGACATACACAAAAACAGTCTTTTGACAAGGGATTGTTTACTGGGGTGCAGTGATTCTTATTTAATTTGGTGATGTTCTCATAAGGATAACTCACACTGTGCTACAAAACCCACGCAATGATTTTTCTAATGCTACATGAGTGGGGGCACTATCAATATACACCTGATATACCCAAGTACATTCCTACAATGATGCATAAGAAAGTTTCCTAGGACTCCTTCCCAAAGGTTATATGGCTAAAACTTCCAAGCAGTCAATTTTCCCCCTCAATTCCAATAATTTACAACTTCAAAGCTATAAGCTCTGAAATCTTATCTAATTTGGTGATGTTCTCATAAGGATAACTCACATTAAATTACAGAGCTCCATAGTCACCAAAATATAATTAATATTTTGCAGAAAAGACTTACTTTATTATAAATCAGGTACATTTAGAATTCACTCTCCCACCTTTGTCTATTTAAAGTTTGTTAGTACTGTGACTAATCCAAAACACATTTCAGCTAGTTTTCTATCAAATAACAGGCATTCTTACCTCTGAGAAAGAGACACTTGAATGTTATAACATGGCAAGAGGGGTCTATCTGAAAATTCAAATTCAAGCACATTACTGTAAGTCTCATCATTATCATTCTCATGCTCTGGTCCTGGAGGATTTGCCAAGACATTATATCCGGCTTTATTATCTGGTTCTGATAAAGGGGGAGGGGAGAAAAGAAATCAGTACAGAAGTTCAGCTGTCATAAAATAAAAATCTCTAAATAAAAAGAGATTATTTCCTAAAAACTTCAGTTTCTAACACCCACTACCCACCTCCCTTACCCATAATACAGAGAAATGTTCTACTCAGTTACATCTACTAAACTAAAAATAATATTGCTCACCACAGACAGAGCTGCCATAGAACTTCCAAGAGTCATTCACCTCATTCTCACTGTAACCCTGTAGGTCATTTAAATAATCTGGAGGGGGAAATTGATAAAATTAGAAAATCTGTTAAAAAACAAATCAACAAACAAAAATTCATTACATTTATATACATTAAAATTGACCAGTCCCAAGAGGAAATTAAGAAATTTACAAGTGCATCAAAAAGAAAAAAATATTTAGTTTTCAAGTAAGAAGAAGTATATACTGAAAACTATAAAACTTTGCTGAAAGAAAGCAAAGATAAAGAAATTGAAAATGTTAATGAATTAGAAGGTTTACACATCTTTATATTATAAAGATGACAATACTATTCAAATTAATCTACAGATTCTAAACAGTCTTTACCAAAAGCCCAATGACATATTTGGCAGAGAGAGAAAAACCATCCTAAATTTCAGATGAAATCTTATCACCTGAATAACCAAACAACCTGGAAAAAGAATAAATTTTTAGAACTCAAATTTCTTGACTTCAAAACTTACCAAAAAATTACAGTGATCAAGAATGCTTGATAATATACGACCTCCCTACATGATGAAGACTCTTAGCAAAATTGGCATAGAAGTGACAATTCTTACCGCAATGAATTCCATATATAAAAAACTCATAGTGGGACCAGAAGCTGGCATAATGGTTATGTCACTCACTGGACTCCTATGTAGTCGACCATGGTTTGAGCCCTGGACTCCGTAGCTTAAACTCACGCTGGGGTCGTATGCGTGCGTGCCAAGATCCTGAGAGGAAAATGGAGAAGGGATTGAGTTATGGCCATCCCTCCTGGAGGATGATTTCTCGCTTTCTGTCTCTGTCTTTCTGTCAAGCACATGTGCCCTATAGCAAAAACCTCCCTAAAAAAAGAAATAAAAAAATAGCTGAAGTAATACAGAATGGGGAAAACTGAAAGCTTTTTCACTTAAATCATCAAAAAGTTAAGGCTTCCAACTTTCTCCACTGCTTTTCAATATAATATTGGAAGTCCTAGCAAGTGCAAACAACAACAACAAAAAGAATAAAATAAAAGACACTCAAATAGAGAAAGAAGTGAAAGTAACCATATTTGCACATGACATGATTATAAACACAGAAAAATAAAGAACACACACAATTAATCTCTTTGAAGTGATAAACAAACACTTAAAAGTGGCAGGATACAGAATCAAAAAACAAATTAAAAAATCTATAGCATTTCTATACACCAACATGAGCAGACTGAGACAGAATTAAAGAAAGCAATCCTGTTCACAATAAGCAGAAAAAGTATAAGATACATAGAAATAAACCAAGATAAGTCAGAGACCTCTATAAGAAAAACTATGAAAATAAAAATTAACATAATCAAAATGTCAATTAATATAATACAATTATTAATATCAAAATTAGTTAACACTACTAGAATTAATCTAATCAAAATGTCAGTTCTGCACAAATTAACCTATTTAATGCAAACCCAGTCAAATTAGCAGACATTCTTCATGATATAGAGCAAAGGGTCAGAGAATTTATCTAGAATCATAAAAGATCTTGTACTCTCAAAGCAATTCTATGCAAGAGTGAGTAGGAGGTGTCTTACTCCCTGACCCTAAAATATATTACAATGTTGTAGAAATCAAGACAGCATCATCCTGGCACAAAAACATGCATGAAGAACAATGGAACAGAGACCCCAGAAATTAACCCCAAAACATACAGTCAAAGGATTTTTGACAATGGACATCAGACAATCAAGTGGAGAAAAGAAAACTTCTTTAGCAAATGGTAATGAGAAACTGGGTAACCACCTGCAGGAAGATTAAACTGTACCCCTATATAACAACATTAACAAAAATTAACTTAAAATGAATCAAACATTTAAACCTAAGATCTCAAACTACAAAATTATTTGTAAAAACACAAAGGAAACTCTTGAAGACATAGGAGTAGAGAAATATTCCTTAAACAAGACCCCCCACCCCAAATCACAGAAAATAATCCCCCAAACAAATAGGATTATATTATATTTAAAAACTTCTACACAGAAAAAAAAAAACAATAATTGAAGTAAATCAACAAAAGGAGTGGAGAAAGGGGGCATCCTTGTCTTGTATCTGTTTTTAGTGGGAAAGCTTTCAGCTTTTCTCCATTCAGGATGATGTTCACAATGGGTTTTTCATAGATAGCTTATATCATGTTGAGAAATGACACTTGTATGCAGATTTTGCTGAGAGTCTTGATCATAAACGGATGTAGTATCTTATCAAATACTTTTTCTGCATCAATCGATATGACCATATGTTTTTTTTTCTTTTTTCTTGTTAATATGATGTATTACATTTATGCTTTTGTGTATGTTGAACCAATCTTCCATTCCTGGAATAAAGCCTACCTGATCATGATGCATAATCTTTTTTATAAGTTGCAGGATATGGTTTTCTAGTATCTTGAGAATCTTTGTGTCTGTATTCATCAGAGATATTGGTCTATAGTTTTTCTTCCTTGTCCTGTCCTTATCTGTTTTGAGGATAAAGGTGATAGAGGCTTCATAGAATGAATTAGGGAGAGATTCACCCTTTTGGATCTTTTGAAATAACTTGAGCAGAATGGGGTTTAACTCTTCTTTGAAAGTCTTATAGAACTCAGAGCTGAAACCATCAGGGTCAGGGCTTTTCTTTCTTAGAAGTTTACTAATTAGTGATTCAATCTACTGGCTTGTTATGGGCCTATTTAGACTTTCTGTATTCTCTTGGCTCAATCTTGGTAGGTTATACGTGTCCAGGAATCTGTCCTCCTCATCTAGATTGTCATGTTTCTTGGCATATAAACACACCTGACATTTTGTATTTCTATAATGTCTGTTGTTATATTGCTTATATCATTTCAAATTTGATTAACCAAGTTCATTCCCCTCTTCTTAATTAGTCTAGCTAGTGATGTATCAATTTTGTTTATCTTTTCTAAGAACCAGTTTTTACTTTATTTTCTGTATAGTTCACTTATTTTGTATTCATTTATTTTTGCTCGGATCTTTATTATTATTAATCTAATCAAAATGTCAATTCCACACAAATTAACATATTTAATGCAAGCCCAGTCAAATTACCAGGGACATTCTCCATAATATATTACAAAGGGTCAAATAATTTATCTGGAATCATAAAAGATCTTGTATTCCCGGAGCAATTTCCATGCAAGAGTGAGTAGGAGGCATCTCACTCCCTGACCAAAATATATTACAAAGTTGTAGTAATCAAAATAGCATCATCCTGGTACAAAAACTGGCATGAAGAACAAAGGAACAGAGACCCTAGAAATTAATTGCAAAACATACAGATAATGGATTTTTGTCAAAGGACTTTAGACAATCCAGTGGAGAAAAGAAAACTTCTTTAGCAAATGGTAATGAGTAACTGGGTATCCACCTGCTGCAAGATAAAACTGGACCCCTATATAACAACATTAACAAAAATTAACTTAAACTGGATCAAAGATTTAAACCTAGGACCTCAAACTACAAAATTATTTGTGAAAACACAGAGGAAACTCTTGGAGACATAGGAGTAGAGAAATATTCCTTAAACAAGACCCCCAAATCACAGAAAATAAGCCTTAAAACAAACAAATAGGATTATATTATATTTCAAAACTTCTACACAGCAAAAGAAGCAATAATTGGAGTAAATCAACAACTCACACAATGGGAGAATATATTTGGCAACTATTCCTCAGATAAGGAACTATTAACCAGAATATACAAGAACTCACACAGCTTACCTGGAGAAAAAAAAAAATTAAACCCAATTGAAAGATAACCAAATAAGCTATACAGACAACTCTCTAAGGAAGATATAGGAAGAGCAAAAAAGCATATTAAAAAAAAAGTTCAACATCCCTTATCAAAGTTAGATGTAAATAAAAACCATGAGATTCCACCTAGCCACAATCAGAATGTCTAAGATTAAAAAAAAAAAATTTAAATAGTAAGTGCTGGTGAGGCTGCGGTGAAAACAGAACTCTCTTAAGCTGTTGGTAGCAATGTAAATTAGTACAGCCACTGTGGAGAACAATATCAAGGTTCCTCAAAGACCTGCAAATAGAACCATCACATAATCCAGAAATACTCCTGGATATTTATCCAAAGGATGGAAAAATGGTCAGAGAGTAAACACTTGCACATCCATGTTTATTGCAGCATTATTCACAAATATTAAAACATGGAACCAATGCAAAGATTTATGAACAGATGTAAGGGTTGAAAAAGTGTGGAACATACACACAATGGAATACTACTCAGTCATAATAAATCATAATAAACAAGACCCTGGCATTTGATACAAAGTGGGCAAATATGGAAGATTTACTGCAAATTCAAGGAGGCCAAATTGTGAATGAGAAGCATTGTACATCACCACAAACTATATACAGAATTTCAGTGCTATATTGCAGGAATTGAAAGATTGAAAGGTATAAAAGGAGAAAAACCAATGGTGATATTATAGACAGAACAAGAGAAGAGTAGAAAATAGGGAAAGTGTGAGGAGAGAATCCAGGGGGAAAAAAAAGGGAAAACACTTAAGGAACCTAAAATGGAAAGAAATCTGTGGATTGTAAGGTGTATGGTAATATATTTAATTGAACAATTACAAATTGCATGTATAGTGGGGGTATTTATTTCATATGCTGAAATAACATCCAGTGATTCTATGTAAAATAAATAAGTAGACAATTAAAAATAATTTTAAAAAAGTTGGGACAGTGTGGTACTGACATAAAAAACACATGTCATATGGATTAATGACCAAGAAAAGCAACAGAGTACCCAGATACATTGACAATCTAGAGAGTATGCATTCATAATATAATATTGACCAATGAGTACGGAGGAATGCCAAGAAATGTATCCTCCATATATCGTTAAAAAAGAAAAGCCCAGATTCTGATGGCTTCACCTCTGAATTGTACACAGCTTTTATTTTATTTAATTTTTTATACATTCAATCACATTATTTAGCTTATAAAGCGAACATTTCAATATGTGAACATTTCTCTGCAGTCTAGTTGATGAAAATATCCTCAACTGATTACACCACACTTCCCCATCCCGTCAATGCTCTGCCTCCGTATCCCTGTTGCAAATGTCCTTCTTTAGGCCCCACTCCTCCACACACACCACATCTGGCATTAGCATCCATCTCTTGTGTTTGTACAACCTTTAGTTAACCAGTTTCAGTCATAGAGTGCAGAAACTCGGTATATATTAAGTGGAGACATACAATGTCTCTCTTTCAGATCCTGGCTTGCTTCACTCAGCAGTAAATTTTCCATATTCTTCCACTTTGTGTCAAAAGCCAGGATTTTGTTGTTTTCTATGGCTGAATAGTATTCTACAGAGTATATGTTCCAGTTTTTCAATCCATTTATGCACACAGGGATATTTGTGTTGGTTCCACATCTTAGCAATTGTGAATAGTGAATGCCGCAATAAACATCAATGTACAAGCACTTTTCCAATGAAGAATTCTTCCATCCTTTGTGTAGATACCAAGGAGTGGTACTGCTGGATCATATGGTAGTTCTATTTGTAGATTTTTGAGGAATCTCCACATTCCTCTCCACATTGGCTAGACCAATTTACATTCCAACCAGCAGTGTGAAAAATTCACCTTTCACTATATCCCAGCCAACACTTGCCATTTTTTCTTTTTTTTTTTTTAATCTTAAACATTCTGACTGGGGTTAGGTAGTATGTCATTGTTATTTTGATCTGCATTTACCTTACAATAATAGATGGTGAGCATTTTTTCATTTATTCATATGTCATTTTTAGAGAGTGGGGTTTTTTTTTCAGCTCCTTCTTCCATGTTTTAATAGGGTTGATCATCTTTTTTCAAAACAGCTGCTTGAGTTCCTTGTGTATTCTGGTTATCAGTCCCTTACCTGATGCATAATTTATAAAAATATTTTCCCATTCTGAGTGCTGTTACACACTAATTACTGTGTCTTTTGCCATGTAGAAACTTCTTAGTCTGATGTAATCCTACTTGTCTATTTTCGGGATTAATGACTGTGCTTTGGGGATTGAATTCTACAAAACTTTCAAAGAAGAGTTAACCCCCATTCTACTCAAGTTACTTATAAAGATCCAAAGAATGGAACTCTCCCAAATTCATTCTATGGAGACTCCATCGACTGTATCCTTAAGACAGACAAGCATATGAATGTCTAGAACTAGCATATAACTGTCATATAATCCAGCAATATTCTTTATCCTTTGGATAAATACCCTTTGTATAAAGAGAGGTAAATGTAGACCATATCTCTGATCAATATAGATGCAAAAATTCTCAACAAGATACTAGTTAGTTGTATCCAACAGCATATAAAAAGATTATACATCATGACAAGGCAGGCTTTATTCCAGATATGCAAGGATGGTTCAACACATGTGAACATATATACATAAATAAAGTATACCATATGAACAGAAAGAAAGATAACAGACCTATGATCATATCAATTGATGTAGAAACGGCATTTGATAAGATATAACAATGCTTCAAGATCAAGACTCTCAGCAATATTGGCTTAGAAGGGTCAGTCCGCAGCACAGTAAAAGCTATGTATGAAAAGTGATTGCACATCAATGTTTATTGCAGCACTTTTCACGATTGCTAAATCATGGAAACAACCTAAATGCCCACGAACTGATGAATGGTTAGAAAAACTGTGGCACATATACTCAATGGAATACTATTAATCCAGAAAAAACAACAAAACTCTGGCTTTTGAAAGGAAGTGGATGAATATGGAAGATTTACTGTTAAGTGAAGCAAGCCATGCTATGAAGGAGAGACATTGTATGTCCTCACTTAATATATACCGAGTGTTTGCACTCTAAATATATATATATACACATATATTATATTATATATTATATACATGTATATTATATACATATATATTATATATTATATACATATATATTATACATTATATACAATATATATGTATGTATATAAATTTGAAACCATACTGCTTCTGTTGTTATAGAGTTATAAAATTATACAAAATTATAACACATATTTTGAACATTATCTTTAAAATTCAATATTTTGAAATTTTGAAAGTTGTTCGTAAACTGTCAAGAATTATGGAGTATGAGCTAAATTTTTCTTGCTAAGTAAAGTAAATGTTTGTGGAAAAATGTAAAAATAAATAAATGAAAGAAAAAAAAAGAAAAAAACCATACCTAATAAAATCCTGAAAACTGGTACAAGGGAAGGATACAAAATGATCATACAAATGTCCTCAGGTTTCTACAAGGAAGAGCAGGCAGACTGAGATAGAACTGAAGAAAGTAATTCCATTTACCATAGCCACAAACAGTATTAGATACCCAGGAATAAATCTAACCAAAGAAGTTAAAGACCTCCACAGAAAAAATAATGAGAAGTTAAAAAAATAGAATTGAAAATGACACAAAAGAGTGAAAGTACATCCCATGTTCCTGGATTGGAAGAATTAATATAATCAAAATGGAAATTCTCCCAAATTGATCTATGATTTAACATAATCCCAATTAAAGTCCCAGAGAAATTCTTCACAGATCTAGAAAACACAATTATACCTTTTTTCTGGAATCATAAAAGACTTAGCATTGCCAAGGCAATCCAGCACAAGAAGAGTGCAGTGGACGGTATTTCACTCCTTGACCTGAAATCATCCTATAAGCTGTAATAATCAAAACAGCATGATCGCTGGTGCAGAGTAACTCTATTTCATCCACAAGCAGTTCGGTGAAAACATGGAAATGTCTGTTCAATACCATGAACAGAAATAGACATGTAGACCTATGGAACAGAATAGAGACCACAGAAATAAACTCTGAAACATATACCCAATTGATTTTTGACAAACTTCTTTAGCAAATGGTACTGGAAAACATGGATGTTCACTTGCAGTAAGATGAATATAAACTCCTACCTCTCACCACTGAGAAAAATCAAATCAAAGTGGATCAAAGATCTAAACTTAAGAGCTAAAGCTATAAAACTACTGGTGGAAAACACTGGGAAGACTCTGGGAGGCAGTGGGGTAGGCAAAGGCTTCCTAAAGAAGATCCCAAAGCACTGACAATAATCCCAAAAATAGAAAACCAAAATTACATCAGATTAAGACGTTTCTGCATGGCAAACGTAGCAGTAATTAGTGTAGATTGACAGTGCTAGAAATGGGAAAAATTTTTTTCTGAGAAGTTCTTACTATAGGGAGCATGTGCTCACCAGAAAGACAGAGAAAAACAGAGAGACAGAAAGCAAAAAATCACCCCTGGGGGAGATGGCCATGCTGCAATCCCTTCTCCTCCATTCTCCTCTCTGGATCATGGGCACGCACGCACACGCACCCAGCATGAGTTTAAGCCACTGGGTCTGGGACTCGAACTGCAGTCGGCTACACAGGAGTTCAACAACATAGCCATTATGCTAACTCCTGGTCCCAGAAAATATTTTTGTAAAGTATGCTTTAGATAAGAAACTGATGACCAGAATACACAGGGAGTGTCTTACCTGAAAAAGATACAACACAATTAAAATATGGGAGAGTGAGCTGGAAAAACAACTCTATAAGGAAGACATACAAATAGCCAAAAGGCATATGAAAAAGTATTCAACATGCCCCATCATAAGGGAAATGCAAATCAAAATCACAATGAGATACTATCTCAGCCCTGTCAGAAAGATTAAGATTAAAAAAAAAAAAAAAAAAAAAAAGAAAGAGAAGAAGGATGCACAA
>NW_006159831.1:251440-292814 GCF_000334495.1 Tupaia belangeri chinensis | reverse complement strand
CTGTGTTTGCTATGAAAATATTTAGATTAATTAAGATCTTTAGTAATTCAATAAAATGTGGGGGGGAAACAGTATAGAAAGCAAACATAGACACCAGAGACAGTGTGGGAGGAGAGTGGAAGATGGCAGAGGGTAAAAGATAGGGAAGCAAGGATGGGGAAAAAAGCAAAACATACAGAAAACAAGAAATGGAAAATCATTTGCTCACAATAACATGTTTGTTGATGTGCTTGATTGAAACAATATACAGTGTACTCTGGATGGAAAATCTCATTTTGTATGCTGTAATGATGTACAGTGAATGAATGCAAGTAAATAAATTGAAAAAAAAAAAAAGGATAAGTCCTGGTGGAGACATGGTTAAAGAGCATTCTCCTACACTCCTAGTTGGAATATATTTAGTCCAACCATTGTGGATAACAATACAGAGATTCTCAAAGATCTACAAATAGAAATACCATATGATCAAACAATCTCACTCCTTGTTATCTATCCAAAGGAAAGAAGAATGTCCTAGTCGGAAAGGTGCTATGTTTATTGTGGCATTATTCACAATTGCCAATACATGGAACCAACTGAAATGTACACAAACAGAGAATGGATTGAAAAGTGTGTCACAGGACCAGCAGTTGGTATAAATCGTTATGACACTGGACTCCTATGTAGTTGACTGCAGTTCGAGTCCCAGACCCAGTGGCTTAAACTCATGCAAGATGCCTGTGTGTGTGTGCCCAAGATCCTGAGAGGAGGGTGGAGGAGGAAAGAATGTGGCACGGCCATTTCCCCTAGGGGGTGTTATTTCTCTCTTTCTGTCTCTGTCTCTCTCTGGTGAGCACACATGCTCTATAGCAAAAACCTATAAAAAATAAATAAAGAAAGAAAAAGTGTGTCACATATACTCTATGGAATACTACTGAGACATAGAAAACAGTAAGACCCTAGGACCAATAGTTAGTGTAATTGCTATGTTGCTGGACTCCCATGTAGTCGACCGCAGTTCGGGTCCTGGATCCAGTGGCTTAAACTCATGCAGGGCATGTGTGTGCACGTGCCCAAGATCTCAAGAGGAGAATGGAGAAGGGTTTTTGGTGTGGCCATTCCCCCAGGGGAGTGATTTCTTGCTTTCTATCTCTCTGTCTCTCTGTCATTCTGGCGAGCACATGTGCCCTATAACAAAAACCTCTCTCAAAAAAAAAAAAAAACCTCTGACTTTTGACAGAAAGTGGATGAATATGGAATATTTACTACTAAGTGAAGCAATATGGGTTATGAGAGAGTAACACTGTATGGGTGAAACGGAATGACTAGAGGATATAGAAATATGGAGAATGGATATAGATACTAGATACAGTGTGGGAAGTGGGTGGGACAAGAAGAGTCTGAAGAAACACATTAAGAGAAAAGTAGAGAAGCACGACATTTATGGGACAAAGAAATTCATTATTATCTATAGATGATAAAGGGTATAGTATCCCCAGCTGGACTGATGAGAAATGTATTCTTGGAACATTCACTTTACAAGCTAAGTGACATATGTGATAGAATGTAAAAAAGAATTTTTTTTTAAATAATGGAAAAAAGAGAAAGGAAATATTTGCAAAAAAATTCTGTCTGATATGGGATTAATATCCTGAATATATATGTTCAGCAAAGTAAAAAATCAATCCAAAACAGGACAAAGTATTTGAATGGACATCACTCCAAAAGGTAGTCAATAGCACATGAAAGATGACCAACATCATTAATCATTAGCGACATGCATTATTGAAACTACAATGAGATACTGTCTATCACCACATACAAGCGCTAATATTAAAGGAAAACAACCTGGAAAAATTTAATGTTTTGGCAAGGATATGAATAAATCAACATCCTTGTGTATTGATCTAGGAAAGGGTGCCATATGATCCAAAAGCTTCACTTCTGAAAATATATCTCTAAAACTAAAGATACAGTCTCAAAGTAATGTTTCAATATCTATATTAAAATAGGAAGCCTGTTGTGTAAAGTTTTCTTCATCCCTTGAGTACCTCCCCCATTTTCCACCCTCCTCCTGTACTATCTGTAGTATCATCATTTCTCTCCATGCTTTTATACATTCCAATCTTTCAGTTTCTGCCATACCATGGTATATATTGAGTAAGGACATACAATGCCTCTCTTTCATAGTCTGGCTTGGTTTGCTTAACAGTAATTCTTCCATATTTATCCATTTTCTATCAAATGCTAGGGTCTCTTTTTGATGACTGAGTAGTATTCCACAGTATATATGTATTTCTATGCTAGTAAAGTATTGAAAGAGATAGATCAAAGTTAATGTAGAGTCAATGTCTAATTACCAAAATATTAATAAGAAGATTCACTAGACTAATATATTATACAATAATATTTTCAGTGGCCAAATACAAGGCCACATTGCTGCTTTTAAATTTCTATGGAATAAAATCCAAATATCAATATGTTAGTTAATATATGATTTTTTAATAGAGAATATTTCTTGCATTTTATCATTTCTCTTCTATAAAGTAACCAACCTGACAGAAACTTTGCCATAAGTTCACTGTGGGTCATTTTGAAGATGGTTTGACCTGAATATGTAGCCAAAGTTGGGTCAGCACCACAGGAGAGGAGCAGACGGACAATTTCCAAGTGATCATTCTCAACAGCATCATGTAGAGGTCTGGTAAGAGACATTCAGGGGGATTAAACTCATGCACACCTGCTTGTTTTGGGCATTTGCTTTCAACAAGAGGCAGAATTGGGTGCATGTCTGCCATGTATGCTTTCTGAGCATAGTATTTTATGGAAGTGGCATATATCGTCACTGTCTTTGTACAGATTGGGGCACAATAACTGACCCCAAGGTCAAGATAAATTACTATTTTTTACACTTTTTAAAATTATAATACTTATTTTTATATGTTCAATTGCTATACATTATTTAGCTTGTGTTGAGAATTTACCCAACATGAAATACATCTCAGATTACTACAGTTAAAAATATGTACTATGCATGTCATCAACAGGTAATAAAACATCTGTGTCCCACAAATGTACTATGTCTCAATTTTTATCCCTAGTTACCTTCACAATGCACTTCCCATCTCCCACCCTCTTTCCACACTGTCTCCAGTGTCCATGACTATTTTCATAACTGCTTTTATGTTCTCCAATCTTTCAGTTTCTATCACAAAGTGCAGACAGTATATGTTAGGTGGAGACATTTAATATCTCTCTTTCATAGCCAGATTTCTTTCACTCAGCAATAAATATTCCATAGCCATCCATTATGACAAATATAAGAGTCTTCATTTTTCTGAGGCTTATTAGCTTTCCATGGAGTATATGTATCACACTTTTACAATTCATGCATCTGTTCATGATATTTGGGTTAGTTCCATATTTTAACAATCACAAATAATGTCTCAATAAACATAGATATGCAAGCACTTTTACAACAGAGCATTTTTCTAATCTTTGGCTATATACTCCTCTGTGAAACTGCTGGATCACATGATACTTTTATTTGTAGGTCTTTGAGGAATCTTCATAGTGTTCTCCACAGTGACTGGACAAATTTACATTCCCACCAGCAATCTAAGAGAGTTCCCTGTTCATTCATTGGTTTTCCTGACCATTACTAACTTTTTCTTTTTTTTTTTTAATCTTCACCATTCTGACTAGGGTTAGATGGTATCTCATTGTAGTTTCAATCTGCATCTCCCTTACTATGAAGGAAGTGGAGTATTATTTCACATGCTTTTTAGCTGCTTGAATGTCTTCACTAGAGGACTATCTATTTAGCTCCTTTTCCCATCTTTTCATTGGATTAATATTTTTTTCTGGATAAATTGTATGAGTTCCCTTGTATTCTTTTATCTGTCCCTTATCTGGGGCATAATATTCTCCTATCCAGAGGGTTGTATATTCACACTAATTACTGTGTCCTATGCTATGCAGAAACTTCTCAGTCTCATGCAATCCCACTTGCTAATTTTGGGGATTTTATTGCCTGTGCTTTGGGTTATTATTTAAGAAGTCTTTGCCTGCCTGAATGTCTCCCAGAGTTTCCTCAGTGTTTCCTACCAGTAGTTTTATCATTTGAGGTCTTAGGTTCAACTCTTTGATTTTTATTACTGGTGAGAGGAAGGGATTCAGATTAATCTTTTTGCAGTTTCTCTAAAACCATATGCTAAAGAGGACTTCCTTTCCCCACTGGATTGACTATTACCCGTTGTCACAAATCAGGTGACTGTTGGGATCAGCAGTTAGCGTAATAGCTATGTCACAGAACTGCCACGTAGGAGACTACAGTCTGAGTCCCAGACCCGATGGTTTAAACTCCCGCTGGGTGTGTGTGCACAAGTGCCCAAGATCCCAAGAGGAGAATGGAGGAGAAGGGG
This sequence comes from Tupaia belangeri chinensis, assembly GCF_000334495.1. Taxonomy (NCBI): domain Eukaryota; kingdom Metazoa; phylum Chordata; class Mammalia; order Scandentia; family Tupaiidae; genus Tupaia; species Tupaia belangeri. The sequence continues at coordinate 288,411 of NW_006159831.1, read as the reverse complement.
TTTCAGTGTGGCCATCCCCCCGGGGGTGATTTCTCACTTTCTATCTCTCTTTCTCTCTCTTTCTGGCAAGTGCACATGCCCTATAGCAAAAACTTCTCAAAAAAAAAAATTATCAGTTGACTGCGTATTTTGGTGTTTATTTCCAGAGTCTCTATTCTGTTCCATGTGTCTGCCTGGATTTTACGCCAAAACCATGTAGTTTTGATTATTACAGCTTTGTAATAAATTTGGGAGTCAAGGGATCCCACTACTTCCTTCCTATATAGGATGGCTTTGGCTTACTGAATCTTTTATGATTCCAGACAAATACTACTATGGTCTTTTCTAAATCTGTGAAGAATCTGATTGTAAAATTTTAAGGATTATGTTAAAAATGTAACTTTGGGTAGAACTGCCATTTTGATTATATTAATTCTTCCAATACAGGACTGGTGTGTTCTTCCAGTTTCCTGAGTCATTTTAAATTTATTTTCTTAAAGATTTTCATAGTTTTCCTTGTAGGAGTCTTTGACTTTCTTGGTATCTTATGAATTTTGTGTCTATGGGAAATTATATTACTTTTTTCAACTTTACCTCTGCTTATTGGTTGTATATAGAATGTTACAGATTTTTGTAAGCTGATTTTTATCTTGCCACTTAATGTATTCATTTGTTACTTTGAGAAGTTTGTTTTGTGAATAGCTTTGGATCTCTATGTATACAATCATGTCATGTGCAGAGATCATTAGAATACTTCTCTCCCTGTGGGAATGCCTTTTATTTCATTCTCTTGCCTTATTTCATTAGCTAGGACTTCTAGCACTATATTGAAAAGTAGAGTGTGTATGCAACCTCATCTTTAATGGAAAAGTTTTCAGCCTCTCCTCATACAGTATATTGGTAGCTATAGGTTTTCCATGGATAACTTCTATTATGCTGAGAAATGATCCTACTATGCCAATTTTGCTCAGAGTCTTAAACATTTAGGGATTTTGTATTTTGTCCAATCTCTTTTCTGTATTGATTGAAAGAATCACACATTTTTTATCTTTCTTTGTTAATATGGTGTATTACATTTATGTTTTTTGTATACAATTTGCTAATATCTCACTTCAAAGTTTGGCATCTATATTCATCAGGGATACTGGTCTGTAGTATTCTTTTTGTATCATATCGTAATAGTGCTCATTTCATTGCAAACTTGAGTTATCTGGTTCCTATCTTTTTCTTAATATATCTAGCTAATAGTATGTCAATCCTTTTTATCCTTTCAAAGAACCAGCTTTTGTTTTCATTTCATTTTGCTCAGAGTCTTAAACATTTAGGGATTTTGTATTTTGTCCAATCTCTTTTCTGTATTGATTGAAAGAATCACACATTTATTATTTCTTTTCTCCTGGCTTTTTTTTTATCTTTTCCTCATTTTTCTATTCCCTGAGGCATGATGCGAAGTTGTCTATTTGTCATCTTTACATTATTTTTAATGCACTGTAATTGCTTTGAACTCCCTTCTATGATTGCTTTCACTGTCTCCCATAGATTATGGAAACTCATGTATTCATTTTCATTTGTTTCTATGAATCTTTTAATTTCATCCTTAATCTCTTTGATAACCATAATGACATTTAGGATTAGGTTATTTCATTTCCATGTATTTGTGTATTTTTGAGTAATTGATATCAAGTTTAATTCCACCATGTTCAGGGAAGACGTTCAATATAATGTCTATTCCTCTGAATCTATAAAGGCTGGTTTGTAGCCTATAATGTGTTGAATCTTCGAGAAGGTACCATGCATGGGTGGGTAAATGTATATTTTGTGGGTTTTGGGTGGAAAGTTACATACTTGTCTGTTAAGTACATCTGATTTATGGTAATATATAGGTCCTGAATTTCTTTGCTTAATTTTTGTCTTTTTGTTCTGTCTAAGGAGGTAATGGGGTGTTCAGACCCCCAACAATAAGTGTACTGTAGTCTATCTCTCCTTTAGATCCAGCAGTCTTTCTTTCACATATGTCCATGCTTTGGAATTGGGTGCAAATATATATATATACACATATATATATATACACACACACACACATATATATATGTATTTGTATATATATATAAATAAATATATGTCTGTGTATATGTGTGTATATATATATACACACACATGCATATATATATATACATACATATGCATACATATGAATATATTCATATTAACATTGAATATATTTCCCCATTCTCTCCTTGCTTGTATATTTTCTGATATATTTAAAATATCTTCTTAATTAGCCCTTTTACTATTATAAAATGCCCTTGTCTCTTACACTTTTAGTCTTAAAGTCTATTTTGTCTGAAATCAGTATCATAAGTCTTGTTCTTCTTTTTTTCCTCATGTATGGAATATCTTCTTTCTAGTCCTCAATTTCCATCTATACAAGTCTATATCTATTTATGAGATAGGTTTCTTATAGGCAGCAAATGGAGGGTTCCTGTGTTTCTATCCATTCAGTTAGACACATCTTACACTTTTAGTCTTAAAGTCTATTTTGTCTGAAATCAGTATCATAAGTCTTGTTCTTCTTTTTTTCCTCATGTATGGAATATCTTCTTTCTAGTCCTCAATTTCCATCTATACAAGTCTATATCTATTTATGAGATAGGTTTCTTATAGGCAGCAAATGGAGGGTTCCTGTGTTTCTATCCATTCAGTTAGACACATTCTGTAATTTGGATCATTTAACCACAGTACTCTCTTCAGTACTTTGGGACCAGCAGGTGGTGTGGTGGTTAAGGTGCTGGACACTCCCACATAGCCGACAATGGTTCGAATACTGGACCTGGTAGTTTGCATTCTCACTTTCCTCTATCTCGCTCTGTGTATCTCTCTCTGGTCAAATTAAAATAAATGATGAATAAATAAAATTAAATAAATCATTATTTTAAAAAATCTGATCAGGTTTTGTTTATCTTAGAGTGTTTTTTATCTTTCCTTCCCACATGAAGTATAATCTTGCTGGTTATACTAATCTTGCTTGAACCCGTTTTTCCTTTAATATTTAATATATTTCCCCATTCTCTGCTTGCTTGTATTGTTTCTAATGGGAGGTCCAGTGTTAGCTTCATGACATAATCTTTGTAAATAACCGTATGTTTCTCTCCTGCCAGTTTTAGTATCTTGTCTTTGTAGGTAGTTTTGGCCAACCTTGCTATGATGTTCTGTGAAAAGGGTCTTCTTGTGTATATTGTATTTGAATTTTTTTTTTTTGTATTTCTTAAGTATAAATGTTTTAGTGCTTTTCTAAACTTGCAAAGTTTTCTTCCAGGATTTCATGGAATAGGTTACCAATGTCCTTATTAGTTTCTTTGCCTTCCAGGATACCATTATTCAGATATTAGGGCATTTAAAGTTATCAAGTAGTTTTCATGTTTTTTAGGGTTTTTTTTTTTCAGTCTTTTGATGATTTTTTTTTCTAGGTCAGAAATTTTGCTTTCTTCTTCTGAGATTTGATCTTCTGCGTGATTTAATCTGCTTTTAATACATTCAAGAGGAACTTTTGATTTCCTGTATTGCAGCTTTTATTGCTATCAGCTCTATTTGAGTCTTTTTTATAGAGTCTAATTTTGCTTTCATATCGTAGAAGGACTTACTCATCTCCTAGAGTTCAAAACCTCTTTTCTCTTGCACTTCAAAAAGTTTTGTTGCCATAGGTATGCTAAACTTTTTTTTCTGACATTTAAGAAAGATATTGTAATTTTTCCTCACTTGGAGACAAGTTACTGTGTTCTTTTTGGGGACATAATTCTTGGTTCTCAAGGATGAAGCTTTTTTCTGATTTTTAGTCTTTTCTTACTGTAGCCATTTTGGGCTTTTAAAGAAGGTTTCTGTAACTGAAATCCTTTGTTTCTCTTAACTGGGATATATTTCTGGGCTAAATTCTTCCTTCTACTCTGTTTTTCAACATGGTAACCACAGGCAGAAATTTGAAATCAGATTTATTAAGAGTAGTTTCTCTCATTTTGCAATAGGTACAGTGGGTGAATGGAGATTTCTCTGAGCCTCACAGTTTTCATATGTTTGGCTACATGAAACTTGATCTGTCTTTTCTAACTTTTATAGTATGGAAGAACAGGGGACTGGCAGAGGGCTTCACAGTAGTGATGCTGGGCCCGCAAAGGACAGCGCAAGCCTGAGATGGTGATGCTTGAGAAAACTCTATCTTCCCCTTGCTTTTCTGGTCTGGAAGAAGGGGACTGGCTGGGGACTTCACAGCAGTAATACTGGGCCCAGAAAGGAATAGCACACACTTGAGGGCCCGCAAAGGACAGCGCAAGCCTGAGATGGTGATGCGGTGGACATAATATATCCACTGTAGGGACTATATTTGACCTAATTCTCAAATAAAAATCTTTCTCTAGCCAAAGCCTAAGAAGGAGCATAGAAAAAAAAATCTTTTAAAGTATTTCAATTTTGACAAACTATATAAAGATAACATGCATTAAAATAAAGTACTCACCACATGGAAATCCATATTAGAAACAATTGTAACCTGGTTTAAAAGTATGCCCATTCCATTTAGAAAATTGATTTAAGCGTACAGATAAATGATTAAGGTTGATCTGGAAACCTGACTTCCAGGACCTTTTAGAGATTAGTAATCAACCTTGGATGCAGAACTAGTGTCACCAGAGTGAGTTCTTATGCATATACAAAGTTTTTACAGTCATGTCCAGTAAGGAATTATACTCTGCCCACAGTCCCATCCTGAGGGAATATGTGGAAGAAAAAAAAATACATTTTAGTTATTTATTTTCATTACTAACAGGAAAATTAATTCCCAGCTTACTAAAAGCCACCATATTCATATACCCAGGAAGATACGCAAACTTACACTTAGGTATCTGACCAAAAACTGAAGTCAAGGAAATGGTAGATATGTGAATAAGGATGGAAGACTTGTAGGCCAACATATAAGAATATACACACACATTATATAATATATATATACATATACATATATATAATTTATATAAATATATATGTGTGTGTGTGTGTGTGTGTGTGTATAATGATTTGAAGAACCAGCAGATGATGTAATGGTATATTGCTATATTGCTGAACTCCACATGGTCAAATGTGATTCAAGACTCAAACCTGATGTCTTCAAACTCATGCTGAGGCTTGTGTGCGTGCATGCTCAAAATGCTGAGAGGAGATGGAGGAACGACTGTGGCATGACCATCCTCCCTGGGGGTGATTTCTTTTGTTTCTCTCTGTGTCTTTCTTGACATTAAAATACAATGATGTAGTTCCCAGGAAGACATATACATACACATACACATGTACACATCAGTGACCTATAAATATAATCAATCCAACAAAATTAACTAGAGTTAGAATCTCTGGATCTTTTGAAAAATTGTTCTAAGAAATCAGAGTATGGTAAGAACCGTTCTAAGAAGTAACATGCAATAAGAGGCTGATATGAACATGTTACTGATTTTGCTACCTTAAAGTTGTAGTATACTGTAGATAATATAAATTTACTGTATTAACCATTTTTAAGTGTTTGCATGTTTGGTTCACTCATTAATTATATCACATTACTGTACAACTGATCTTTTTTCTTTATTTTGCTATAGGGTGTGTGCACAAGCAAGAAACAGGGAGAAAGATACAGACAGGGAAATTGAGAAATCAATCCCCAGGAAAGATGACCATGCTGCAATTCCTTCCCTTCCATCCTAATGGGAATTTGGGCCCACATCTACATGTGCCTTCTATGGTTTTCATGCCAACAGGTCTGGGACTCAAATCATAGCCAGTCATGTGGGGGTCCACAGTCTTTAGTACTGCACCACCTGCTGGATCCATTTTGCAACTATCATTATCATCTATTCACAAAATTTTAAACGGCGTCTGTAACCACTAAATAATAAAGCCATCACCCTCTCCTGACAACCCCCAGTGATTAATCTTTTTACTTTCTGTCTCAGATTTTTTAAATTTGTGATAGAGCATATGTGTGCACATAAAACAGAAATGAAGAGAGACGAGAAACATTAGTAACTTGTACAGGGCCTCATCATGCTGCCACCCCATTCCTGCAGACCTCCAGTCCATCAGATCTTGGGCACTTGTGCACACATGAAGGTTTTAGAGTGACTGAGCTGGGAACTTAATCTATAGTCACCAGGTGGGGACCAGCTTTCTTTGAGCAGCACAGTATTATAACACCACAGATCCCACTCACATGATTTGGACTTCACTCAGCACTTCATGTGAGTGGAAACATGTAATATATCTTTTTATGATTGGTTGGCTTTACTTAACATAATGTCTTCAAAGTTTGTTCATATTATAGCATGTGTCAGAATTCCTTTTTAAGTCTTAAAAATATTCCTTTATATTGGGTTGTCGGAAAAGTCATGACACATTTTTGCACAAAAGAAATAGGACAGATACTTTCATTTCATGACTTTTCTGACAACCATATAGTTTTAAGTCAAATCTGTTCATCTGAAGAACAGACTCAATAGACATTAAGATGATTATTTTAAAATATTTGTTACAGAATTTATAGATCTCTTTGTTCTCTAAGTTTATTTAGTACAGATTTATTTGACTGGACATTTATTTCACTGGGTTATATATCACTAGTTTTTACTTCTTGGTTGGTTACCTTCTTTCAATTATTTTGGGTATGTTAATAAAAAGTGAGGCTGACAAAGGATCACAGGTAGTTCTTTTTTTTTTTTTTAAGTAATTACTTTATTTAACATCATTTATTTATTTATTTTTAATTTGACCAGAGAGTGACACATTTTATGGACATGTGGATTGGTTCCATGTCTTAGCAATCATAAATAATGCCACAATACACACTGATGTGCAAGCACTTTTTCAGTTGAGCATTCTCCTGTCCTTTGGGTAGATAGTCAGAAGAGAGATTTCTGGATCATATGGTGATTACATTTGTAGATCTTTGAGGAACCTCCATATTGTTTTCCACAGTGGTTGGACCAATTTACATTCCCACCAACAGTATAGGAGATTTCCCCTTCACCACAACCCTGCTAACAATTATTATTGTATTTTTAGTATTCACCATTCTGACAGTGGTTTAGTATCTAATTGTGATTTTAATCTACATCTGCATTATGAGAAACTATGTTGAGTACTCTGCCATATGATTTTTGGCTGTTTGTATGTCTTCCTTGGAGATATTTTTGTTTAGCTAATTTTTCCATTTTTTAAATTGGGTTAATCATGTTTTTTCAGTGAAACGCTTGCATTTTCTGTGTATTCTGGTTATCAGTCCCCTATCTGAGACAGTTTACATAATTTTTCTCCCATTCTGAGGATTGTTGATTCATACCAATTAATGTGTTCTTTGGTGTGCAGAAACTTCATCTGATATAATCCCACTTGTCTGTTTTAGGGATTACTGTTTGTGCTTTGGGAGTCTTACTTAAGAATTCCTTGCTTACACAAATGTGTCCCAATGTTTTCCTAGTGTTTTCCACCTGAAGTTTTAAAGTTTGAGGTCAAATGATCATATTTTAACAAAAGCTTACAAGGGAAAAACAAAGACAAAAACAAAACAGAAATGCAGCATGTGAAACAAATGTCTGGTCTATATTAATTAGCTTTATATAGAAAAATAAATCTACAAACTGTCTAACAATTATTTTATTTTATTAATTATTATTTGTACATTCCATCACCATACATTATTTAGACTGTGAAGAGACTTTACCCAGCATGATTTGCACCTCAGTCCAGTCTAGTTGGGACTATTATATACATCCTCATCAACACGTAATAAACCTTTACTGTGTCCCAAAAGTATCTTACTTCTAAAATAATCATCTTAAAAGTGCCTGTTGAGTTGAGAAATGTAAGTTTAACAAATCACACATATGTATGCATGTACACACACACACACACACACACAATCTATCTATATATATTAACTCCAAAGCACTCACGTTATATCTAAAAGCGCATGCAAGCTAAAGGTGAAAGGAGGAAAAAAATGTATCCAAATATTTAATCAGACAAAGTTGATTATAAGTCAAAAACTTTCCCAAATGACAATTTATATCATTATCTAGATCTAAATATCGATAAAGTCCAGCAACATAACTATTATGCCATCTACTGGTGCCAGGAAACCATAAAACTACTAATAGCTTACCATTAACCTAAAGCCTCACGAATAATAACATCAATGAGCAATTAATTATGTTTCATGTGCAGATGTGTTACTGAGTGTCAGAAGAGCAAAACATATTTTTTCATGCAAAAATAAATCATGACTTTTCTGACCCCCTAATTTATACTGGGATGTCCAGTTTTCCTAGAACCACTTGTAGAAAAGACTACCTTTTCTCTTCTGAATTTTCTTGTACACTCAAATACAAACAAAAACAAACAAACAAACAAACAAACAAACAAACTGGTTGTGTGTGACTTGATTTACTTCTAGATTTTCTACTGTATTTAACTGGCCTATGTGACTGTTTTTATGTTAATACCATGCAGTTTTTTTCTAATTATGATTTTGTATATGTTAAAGTCAGGTGGTAAGATAACTTCAACTTGTATAGCATATCTTTGGTGTTACATTTGATTCCAGGCAAATTTTATGATTGGTTTTACTATTTAAGTAAAGAATCTTACTAAAATTCTATTTATTTATTTACTTATTTTTCATTTTCAATAACTGTGTATCATTACAACATACCAAATAAATTTTCTCATCGTGAATACATTGTATATTGATTCAGTCAAATATATTACCAGACATACTCTTATCAACAGATAAAATTTTCCACTTTTGTGTTCCTTCAATGTTTTGCTTTTTTTTTTCTCCTTGATTCCTTCTCTTTCACCTTTCCCCATTTTCCACAATTCTCCTGCACTATCTCTAGTATCACCCTTGCTTTCCCTGTTTTTATATCTTCCTGTCTCAGTTTCTGCCACAGAGTGCCATCATCATGGAGAACAATATGAAGGATCTTCAAAGACCTACAAAGACATATAGTAATATGATTCAGCAATTCCACTCCTGAGTATCTATCCAAAGGATAGGAAATCACACATTTGGACAAACTCTTCAACATTTTAATAGAGAATAAGTGGAGTTTATAGGCCAGTTTGGGCAGGGTCAACACTTTAGCTATGTTAAAGCTGAGAGATGTCTTTCTTCTTTGTGTCAGTGTCTTCCAGTTTCTTAATTTCATGACAAAAATATCTTAATTTTTTATTTTTAGTATTATTTACTGAAGAGTAGGTGTGTTGGCCAGTGAGACAGAGAGAGGGAAGGCTGAGATGAGCGCTAGGAGGGTCATCCATGCAGCAATCCTTCTCCTCCTAGTATTTTGGGAAAATCACACATGCCTGAGTGATTTTCAAGTTGCCAGGTCCAGGACTCAAACCATAGTCAGTCATGTGAGAATCCAGCGCCTTAACCACCTTGCCACCTGCTGGTCCCTTTGAAACATTTATTAAAAAAAAAGATGAAAATAATATTCATAATAAAGATATTTTACTATTTTGCTTGGATTTCTTCACAGACTTGTGTGGTATTATAAGTAGAATTGAATTTTTCATGTGTGTAGGTTTTTGTATGTTGATTATGCATCCTGAAACTATACTAGATTTATACTTTTAAACTTTTTCTGATAGAGCCTCTCTCCCTCTTTTTCTCCCTTCTTTTCTCTTTCTATCCCTCCCTCCTTTCTGCCCTTTCTTTTCTCTCCTTCCTTTCCCTCTTCCCTTCCTTTTTTGAGAGTTTTTGCACTTGCCAGAGAGATAGAGAGGGATAAAGTGAGAAATCACTCCCCTATGCTGCAACATCTTCTCCTCCATTCTCCTCTCGAAACAAATGACCCACCTGGTGTGGATTTCAAGCCACCAGGCCCAGAACTTGAACCACGGTCAACGATGTAGAGGGCCTGCTAGCACCTTAACAACTATGTCATCTGCTAAACCTCGTTTTTAAAAAAAAAAATTATCTATATAATTATGTTATTTGAAAACAGAGACAATATAATTTCTTTCTTTCCAATTTTAACATTCTTTATTTCACTTCTTGACTGGTAAGACAATGACTCCAAGTGTTATTCTGAATAGAAATTGAAAAAGTAGACCTTCTTATCTTGTTCTAGTTTTGAGAGAAAAACATTCTTACTTTCCCCCACTGCTGTGAATTTTTCATATACTGCCATTATGATGTTAGAGTGTAAAAGTATGAAGAGCAACTGTGGACACTACAGGTAGTGTGGAAGGAGGGTTGGCAATGGAGGAGGTGAGAGGAAGAGAAACAAGGGAGAAAAGAAGTAACAACACATTTAATATAAAGATGAAAAATTATCTGTTGAGGATAATGTGTCTTCGATTTGACTAATATGCAGTGTACAATGTATTCATGTTGGGAAAATCATTTTGTATCCTGTAAAGGTGTACACAAAAATTAAATTAAAAAAAATAAATGTACTTTTTACACCTATTATATTGACAGACTGAATCATAAAGTAATGTGTTTTACCAAATTTTTTTTCTGTCTCAGTTAATAACATATGATTTTTATATTTCCCTCTGTTAATGCGGTATATTATATTCATTGTTTTGCATATGTTGAACCAATATATACATTCCTGAGATGAAGCCTATTTGGTCATAGTGTAGAATCTTTCCTTTTTTTAAATTTATTTATTTTATATTCATTCATTGAGCATCATCATCACAGCATACAAAATGTGATTTGCCATCAAGAATATACTGTATAGTGGCTTAATCATACATGTTATCACCAACAAATGATTTTTCATTTATTTTTTCATACATATATGTGTGTGTAGATAGACAGATCCCCATTTCTCACCCTCCACCATTTCCCACCCTCTTTCCACACTGTCTCTGATATCTTCAGTAGGTTTCCTTTCCTTTTTCGTCCCACATTTTGTTGATTCACAAAATAATCTTAATCAACCTAACTATTTTCAATAGTAAGTTCAGCAGATATATACATATCTGTGAACACATGTCTGACTTTAGGCATGAAATTCTGAGTAGAGTGAAGAATATATTTTAAAGTAGCACCTAGCTGATGCTGTATACCTTACTCCAATCATTAAACAGGTAATTTTTAATGTTTGTTTTACAATTAAAAAAAAGCCATTTTAGCTTTAATACACCCAGAAGATTGAATCTCACATGTAGAAAACAAAAATCACTGGGCTAAGAAATCCACTATAAACACTGAGAAAATAGCCCAACAAAATGAGAATAATATATCAGCAATACTATATGCCATTAAGCCCCCAAACATCTGTATAATGGGTATCCCAGAAGAGCAAGAGAATAATAAGGGCTTTGATTATCTATTCCATGAAATCCCGGAAGAAAATTTTTCAAACCTAGAGAGGCATTCAAAAATCCAGTCCCAAGAAATAAAAAGGACCACAAACAGAATCAACCTAAGTAGATCTTCTTCAAGACACATTATTGACAGATTGACCAAAACTACACATAAAGACAAGACACTAAGATTGGCAATAGAAAAATATGAAGTTACCTACAAAGGATATGCTATTTGGGCTATGACAGAACTTATCTTTAACACAGGTAAAAGTCTGATCCTGACCAAAGTGATCTATAAATTCTACTTATTCTCTATTAAAATTTCAAGGAGTTTTTCCAAATGAGGGGGTTTTCCTATTCTTTGGGTAGATACCCAGGAGTGAAATTGCTGAATCATATAATAGTTCAATTTGCAGTTCTTTGAGGAATTTTTATATTGTTCTCCATGGCGGCAGTACTAATTTGCATTGCCCCCTTAATATATACCCAATATTGGCACTCTGTGGCAGAAAGTGAAAGACAGGAAGATATAAAAGCATGGAAAACAATGGTAATATTACAGATAATGAAAGAGAACAGTGGAAAATGGGAAGAGGTGAAAAGGAGGGAATTAAGGGGCAAAGAAAAAAGCAAAACATTTAAGAAACAAACAAAAAAGAGAACATTATCTGTTGATAAAAATGGAAAATTATCTGTTGATTATTTTGCCCAGTAATATATTTGATTGAACCAATATACAATGTATTAATGATGAGAAAATTTATTTGGTATGCTGTAGTTATTTAAATTCTTTCAGGTTTTGTTTATCTGAGAATGTTCTTGTCTTTCCTTCCCATATGAAGGATAATTTACCAGGAACACAATTTTTCATAGAAATTGTTTTTCCCTTAACACTTTCAATATATTTTCTCATTCTTTAAGTGCTTAAATTGTTTCCGTGAAAGGTTTTCTACCTTTATTGTGTTATAGATTTGGAGCACACACACATGTGCCCTGTGTGATTTACAAGCTGATCTGAATTGTAATCAGCCATATCGCAGTCCAGTGCTTTAACCACCACTGGTGGCCCCAGTTCTCTTCATTTTTAATAGTTATTTTTCTTTTAGAAGATTTGGACCACTTCAAAGCTGTATGATCAAACTCAGAAATTCTTTCATGTGCATGGTAACCTGATGCTGATGGTCTCTAGAGAAATTTAATTTCCAGTATTATGTTATTTATACACAGTATTTCATTTTGATGGTTTTAAAAAAAAACTCTCTCTCAGGGGCCAAAAGGGGTCTAAAGGTTTATGTGTTGGACTCCCATGTGTTTGACTGTGGTTCAAGTCACAGACTTGGCGGCTTGAAACTAATACTGGGTGTGTATGTGTGTATGTCCAAAATCCTGAGAGGAATGGAGAAGGGACTGCGGGATGGTCATTTCTCTGAGAGGACAATTTCTTGGTTTCTCTTTCTCTCTGTCTCTCCACAGAGAATATGCCCTATAGCAATCATCTCTCTAAAAAAAAAAAAATCTATGTACCACAACTCTTTTCTGTATCTTAAATTGTCTTTCTCATATCTGAAATCTGTTTATGTTCTCTCATATGTAATTCAGTTTTGCTACTGTTGATATTCTATAATGCATTTCCAATACTGTTGTTATTTCCTGCATTTTGTCTGTGTTTTTCTGTAGGTAGCATGTTCCTTTAAAGGAAAGCTATTTCTTTCTTTTTTATTGTTTTTAATTTCTCAGGTTTCTTGACTTTTTAAAGCATCTAATAGAATGTTTTTCTACTGAATTTCTGGATTAGATTTTATAGTGGCAGTGTTTTATTATATTTAATGTTTTCACTTAAGCCTTTATTTATTGAAGATTTTGGGTACTTTCAGAGACACCAATGGGCACACTATGGATTTTTAGACTAGCACCCAATCTCTTTAGCACCCAAAAATCTGTATTAGTGTTCTCCTACAGCAGAGGTCAATTCCTTTGAACTAATAGTGCCTTTCTAACCTGTATAGTGGTTTTCTGAGATATTGGACCCTGTGTAGTTCTCTTCTAGAGGAGGTAGTTGGGTAAAAATATCAGCTGAAAATAATTAATGACCTTTGAATAGGCCACAAATAGGAAAGATTAAGGTTTTGGTTAAAAAGTTGTGATGTAAAGGATGGTTAATTTGTTAAAGAATTACTTATGTAATTCTGTTATTCTTTTTTATTTTTTAGTGGTTTTTAACATTTGATTTATTCAATGAAAAACACAAATTGTTTCATTTTTCTCTTTCCTATTTTCCGGGTTACATTAAGTTAATATCAATTTTGCTAATAACATCTTACAGTTATGACTCTGTGTGTGTGTGTGTGTGTGTGTGTGTGTGTGTGTGTTTCCTTTCTTTTTATTTTTTGGAGAGATTTTTGCTATAGGGCATGTGTGCTCACCAGAAAGACAGAGGCAGAAACAGACACAGAAAGCAAGAAATCACTGCCTGTGGGAATGGCCACACCGCAATCCTTTCTCCTTCATTCTCCTCTTGGGAACTTGGGCATGCATGCACATATGTCTGGCATGTGTTTAGTCCACTGGGTCCAGGACTTGAACCACGGTCGACTACTTGGAAGTCCAGCAACATAACTGTTATGATAACTGCTATAACCCAACTATTTGCATTTTTAATGAAATATAGGAGTTTTATTTTTAAAATTTTTTGGAGAGGTTTATACAGGTTTTGTAACATGTTCTCATGTAAATTTTTCCTTAGTCTCAACCTCACTTCAAGTCTATTGTAAACTTTTTGATAAAAATTGTAATACTAAAATTTTTGCAGTTTAAAACATAATTTTATACATTTAATCATGCTACATCACTCCACTTATAAGCTGAATTTACTCCACCTAAGTACACTTTACACCAGTCCAGTTGAGGATGCCATTTACATGCAAGGTCTGGATAAAGCAGTAGTCATCTGCTCTAGTGGCTTTTTGTCTCCAGAGCTACAGTACACCTCTGCAGGAGGTTTATGAAGTGGTGGTGATTAGTACAGAAGGGAGCTAAGTCCTTTCACAAAGATGGAAAGTTGATTAAAAATGTTCAGTGCCATTTTGCAGCTCTGAGGACTGGAGCTGCCACATGACTACATAGTGGAGCTGGGACTACAGAAGTCTGTCTAGGGAGGCCCCATTGCCTGAAATGCCTATCTTCATGAGATATGTGCATATTCAGCAGTAGAAGCTCTGTAGGTTTGCTTGCCTCTCTGTGTCTTTGAAGGAAAAGAGGAGGACTGAAGCTGTTAAATATCTGAAGGATAAGAGGATGTGGTTAAACTGTGAGTCTTTCTTTGCTTCACCCTGCACATCCCTGGCATGTCTGCAGGTTTGTCAGCCTTTACAAGTCTGCATGTTGAGAAAGGTGCTGGAGCTGTGGTCCACTGGGAGCTATACACATTGTCCTGTAGGCTCTGTGGTTGGATTGCAGGTAGGAGGACACCATGTATGTTTTCCAACTTTGTGAGAGTGGAGATCCCCATCACCCTCCTCTTTGTCCATTGCCCTTACCATTCTTCCACTCTCTCATATTTAAGAAAGTTCAGACAAGTTGTTCTACAAAAGGAAAAAGGTATAGAGAGTTTCTCTTGATGTCCAGGGAAGGGGAAAAGAAGGTACTTTTGGGTGTTCAAAGGCCAAAAGTGTTTGGTAAAGAGAAGGTACTTCAGCATTATTCCTGGACCATCAGAGTTCTGCAGCTTCCCAAGATAAACTACAAGTTTATTGTCCATTTTGGTGTTCTTCTGTCATTAGGAAGCACTAGTTTCAGGTAAAAGCTGGAAATTTACTGCTTACCTCCTCCAAACTGTGGGAGACTTCAGTGGCCTCTGGCTCTTACCTGAGTTCAAATAATTGAACTTTCTTCTTCCATTTGAGATTCAGCATACTTAAAATGCTGTTCAATACTACTGTATTTTAGTTGGTCTCACCTAACATCTCTGCTCCAGGTATAGCCACCTGTCCAATTTTATTTTGAATTTTCCTACCCAAGACATACCATCATGGCTATTCAGATTCAATCGTCTTCAATGTTTTTTTAATTTTTTTATTTATTTAAGAATGTGTTGATTTCTCTCTTGTATTGAAGGATTTTACCCAATTTAGGAGAGACATAGCTCACTGAACCTATTACCAAGCCCTACACACATATTTGTATCCTCACCCAGGAAACCACGGCCTGCCTAAATCTTAGTGAGTTCTTGAGCCTGAAGGCACTTATTATTTATCTTTTTACTTCTTACATTTAAATAGATTTTTACAGCATACTAAATGTGCTTCCCAGGCATGAATTTATTGCATATTAGTCTAGTCAGAAACATTACCTTACATGTTACCATCAATAGGTAATCTTTAATCTTTTAGTCCATTAAATGTTTTGCCAGTTTTACTTCTTGATTCTCTTCCTCCTGTGCCCCGTAGTCCACCTGCTTCCCACATTGTTCCTAGCATCCACAGTTGTTCTTCCTGTTTCTATACTTTTCAATTTTTGAGTTTGTGCTATAAATTGCAGATATTTGGTATATGTTAAGTGGGCATATACTCCCTTTCATATTCTGGCTTATATTACTTAATATTAAATCTTTCCTATTTGTCCACTTAGTATCAAAAGTGTGTCTCATAGTATTTTATGGCTATCCATGATTCCATAGGATATATCAGGTACTTATCTTTGAAAGCACACATTACTGGACCAATTTGTGGCACTTTGGTTAAGGAGTCTGATCATGCAGTTTGAGTCCTGGACCAATCATGGTGTGACCAGTCACACAACAATGTGACCTGCACACTGCAATTACAGTGGGGAGGTGTCTCATTTTCTTTCTGCCTCTTTGTGTGTGTGTGTGTGTGTGTGTGTGTGTGTGTGTGTGTGTGCGTCTGAAAAGAGCATGTGCCCTCTGGGAAAAAAATTTAAAATTTAAAAAACAAACTCTAGCATGCTACTGAATGGTACCACTTACAAGGTTCATTATGCAAAGATCTGACAGTGCCTTCCCTTTACTTCCCTACAAAAATTGGTCATAAACTGCCTACAGAGTAAGACTTGTGACATTGGTACCAACAGATGGCATAATGGTTACGTTGTATAATTCCCAAGTAATTGACCATAGTTTCAGTCCCAGACCTGGTGGCTTAAAAACTCATACACGTGTGCATTCATGCCCAAAATCTAACAGGAGAAGAGAAGAGAAATGATCAAGGTGTAACCATACCTTTTAGGAGGTGATGTCTCACTTTGTCTCTCTGCCTCTCTCTGGTGAGCACATCTGGCTGAGAGCACAATCTCACTCAAAAAAAAAGTGACATGAATCACTGACATGGGTTAGGTTACTGTGATTTTCTAATGTATTCCGAATATACAATCATGTGTCACTTAACAATGGGGATACAATCTGAAAAAGTCAATTGTTAGGCAATTTTGTCCTGGTGTAAATATTCAAGAGGATGCACAAACCTAGATGATACAGTATTCTACACACATAGGCTATGTGGTACAACCTATTGCTTGCTGTTGTATATGTTTTCTGTCATTGATCAAAACATCATTTTGTAGCATGTGATTGTGTACACTCACAACTTCCTGGCTGCCATTGTTGCTAATGTGAATCCCTTCTATGTGATTAATTACTTCTCTCTGCTGATTCAAGAGTTTCCATTTCTCTACATGTCCTTGGACCTGAGTCTCTTAGAAATTTAGGTTCTTTGGGATAAGTTTCAGTAAACTTCAGTGGGTTTCTCGGATATTTATATTTATGAATTTCATCATAAATGTAAGATTTCCTGCCAGAATTTATTTCTTCAAGTGATGGCTCTGTCCTTTCTGATGTTCTTTTCCTTCTGGTCACACACAAAATTTCATCTTCTTGATGATGTACACAGTTCCTGAAGGTTCTGTTATTTTTTTGTTTTTCTTTTTCAGAAGTTTTTGCCATAGGTCATACACACTTGCCAGAGAGAGAGAGATAGGGACAGTGAGAGGGGAAGTGAGGAATCACCTCCCCCCCATGGGAGAATGGCACCATGGTAATCCCTTCTCCTCTCGGGGATCTTGGTACATATACACACATGCCTGGCATGATTTTGAAGTGACTGGAACTAGGACTTGAACCATGGTTGGCCATAACAGAGTCTAGACATATAACCACTACCCATCTGCTAGCCCCAGGGCTATGTCTTTTACTCAGACTCAATCATTTTAATTGTTTTATTTTTTTAAATGTTTTCTGATTCTTTTGTCTGTTCAAATCTGCTTTGAATGCCTCAAGTAAAACATTCATTTAGTAAACTTTTTCAGCTCCAGGTGTTACTGTTTTTTTTTTTTCTCAACTTTGTCTATTTGTTCCTTTAAATATTTGAGCAACTTTAACACAAACTTTTCTTTACTTAAAGTATTTTTTCCAGAGCAAGCATGTACTTGCCAGAGAGAGAGATTAAAAGAGAGAGAAACTAAGAACTCCTAATGGGAGGAATGGGCACATTGCAATCTCTTCTCTTACATCTCTCCCTTTTCTTTGAATTTTGGACACAAGCAAAAGCACTCAGCCGATTTCTCAAGCCGGTTGGCCCAAGACTTGAACCACGTGGTTGGTCATGTGAGATTCAGCTACCTTAATCACTATTCCGTAGTATAGCTCCTACATTTAAAAATAATTTTTAAATTGACATATAATAGTTATGTATATATTGTACATGTAACATGTATAGGTTAAAGTGTGGTGTTTCAGTGCCTGAATTCAGTACTAAAGATATTCACTACCTCAAACAATTGCCATGACTTTTTTTGTGTATGTGTTTTGTTTTGTTTTTGAGTTTTGCTATATGGCATGTGTGGCCATCAGAAAGAGAGAAAGGGAAAGGGAGAGATGACAACCACTCCCTCCACCCCAGGGAGGATGGCCACACATAAATCTTTCTCCTCCATTCTCCTCAAGATATATTGGACACACATACACATCCACCTGGTGTGTATTTTAAGCCACTGGGTCTGGAACTTGAACTGCATAGTTGGCTATGTGTGATTCATCTACCTTACCCACCACATTACCAGCTGGCTCACTCCAGCCATCAATCTGATTTTAAATGTTGGTATAGTAAGTCTACCATTTGGAATATTCTGGCTTATATTACTTAATATTAAATCTTTCCTATTTGTCCACTTAGTATCAAAAGTGTGTCTCATAGTATTTTATGGCTATCCATGATTCCATAGGATATATCAGGTACTTATCTTTGAAAGCACACATTACTGGGCCAATTTGTGGCACTTTGGTTAAGGAGTCTGATCATGCAGTTTGAGTCCTGGACCAATCATGGTGTGACCAGTCACACAACAATGCGACCTACCCACTGCAATTACAGTGGGGATGTCTCATTTTCTTTCTGCCTCTTTGTGTGTGTGTGTGTGTGTGTGCGTCTGAAAAGAGCATGTGCCCTCTGGGAAAAAAATTTAAAATTTAAAAAACAAACTCTAGCATGCTACTGAATGGTACCACTTACAAGGTTCATTATGCAAAGATCTGACAGTGCCTTCCCTTTACTTCCCTACAAAAATTGGTCATAAACTGCCTACAGAGTAAGACTTGTGACATTGGTACCAACAGATGGCATAATGGTTACGTTGTATAATTCCCAAGTAATTGACCATAGTTTCAGTCCCAGACCTGGTGGCTTAAAAACTCATACACGTGTGCATTCATGCCCAAAATCTAACAGGAGAAGAGAAGAGAAATGATCAAGGTGTAACCATACCTTTTAGGAGGTGATGTCTCACTTTGTCTCTCTGCCTCTCTCTGGTGAGCACATCTGTCTGAGAGCACAATCTCACTCAAAAAAAAAGTGACATGAATCACTGACATGGGTTAGGTTACTGTGATTTTCTAATGTATTCCGAATATACAATCATGTGTCACTTAACAATGGGGATACAATCTGAAAAAGTCAATTGTTAGGCAATTTTGTCCTGGTGTAAATATTCAAGAGTATGCACAAACCTAGATGATACAGTATTCTACACACATAGGCTATGTGGTACAACCTATTGCTTGCTGTTGTATATGTTTTCTGTCATTGATCAAAACATCATTTTGTAGCATGTGATTGTGTACACTCACAACTTCCTGGCTGCCATTGTTGCTAATGTGAATCCCTTCTATGTGATTAATTACTTCTCTCTGCTGATTCAAGAGTTTCCATTTCTCTACATGTCCTTGGACCTGAGTCTCTTAGAAATTTAGGTTCTTTGGGATAAGTTTCAGTAAACTTCAGTGGGTTTCTCGGATATTTATATTTATGAATTTCATCATAAATGTAAGATTTCCTGCCAGAATTTATTTCTTCAAGTGATGGCTCTGTCCTTTCTGATGTTCTTTTCCTTCTGGTCACACACAAAATTTCATCTTCTTGATGATGTACACAGTTCCTGAAGGTTCTGTTATTTTTTTGTTTTTCTTTTTCAGAAGTTTTTGCCATAGGTCATACACACTTGCCAGAGAGAGAGAGATAGGGACAGTGAGAGGGGAAGTGAGGAATCACCTCCCCCCCATGGGAGAATGGCACCATGGTAATCCCTTCTCCTCTCGGGGATCTTGGCACATATACACACATGCCTGGCATGATTTTGAAGTGACTGGAACTAGGACTTGAACCATGGTTGGCCATAACAGAGTCTAGACATATAACCACTACCCATCTGCTAGCCCCAGGGCTATGTCTTTTACTCAGACTCAATCATTTTAATTGTTTTATTTTTTTAAATGTTTTCTGATTCTTTTGTCTGTTCAAATCTGCTTTGAATGCCTCAAGTAAAACATTCATTTAGTAAACTTTTTCAGCTCCAGGTGTTACTGTTTTTTTTTTTTTCTCAACTTTGTCTATTTGTTCCTTTAAATATTTGAGCAACTTTAACACAAACTTTTCTTTACTTAAAGTATTTTTTCCAGAGCAAGCATGTACTTGCCAGAGAGAGAGATTAAAAGAGAGAGAAACTAAGAACTCCTAATGGGAGGAATGGGCACATTGCAATCTCTTCTCTTACATCTCTCCCTTTTCTTTGAATTTTGGACACAAGCAAAAGCACTCAGCCGATTTCTCAAGCCGGTTGGCCCAAGACTTGAACCACGTGGTTGGTCATGTGAGATTCAGCTACCTTAATCACTATTCCGTAGTATAGCTCCTACATTTAAAAATAATTTTTAAATTGACATATAATAGTTATGTATATATTGTACATGTAACATGTATAGGTTAAAGTGTGGTGTTTCAGTGCCTGAATTCAGTACTAAAGATATTCACTACCTCAAACAATTGCCATGACTTTTTTTGTGTATGTGTTTTGTTTTGTTTTTGAGTTTTGCTATATGGCATGTGTGGCCATCAGAAAGAGAGAAAGGGAAAGGGAGAGATGACAACCACTCCCTCCACCCCAGGGAGGATGGCCACACATAAATCTTTCTCCTCCATTCTCCTCAAGATATATTGGACACACATACACATCCACCTGGTGTGTATTTTAAGCCACTGGGTCTGGAACTTGAACTGCATAGTTGGCTATGTGTGATTCATCTACCTTACCCACCACATTACCAGCTGGCTCACTCCAGCCATCAATCTGATTTTAAATGTTGGTATAGTAAGTCTACCATTTGGACTTTCTCAGAAACAATTTCCACTGAGTTATTTACTTTTGCCTCTGAATGGGACATACCCCTTTGTTTGTATGCCTTGTATGGTTTCTTTTGTTTTGTTTTGTTTTGGCTGAAAAGTGGACATCAGATTTGAAGCTTATAATGTGGTTTACAGGGTATCTTGGGTGAAGTTGTAGGTCTTTTGCAAGTCTATGACTTTCCTATAATCCCTCATATATGATGGTTCTTGTTCAGATTTTGATTTATTTATCCCAGCTTTGAGTATAATTGACAAATAAAACTTTCATATATTTAATATGTACACTATAATGTCTAGATATACTTACACATTTTGAAATGATTACCTCAATTAAGCTAATTTCCATACTAATTACCTCATGTAGTTAACATTTCTGTGTGCATTTGTGTGTGTGGTGAGAACATTAATAATCTAGTCTTACAAAATTTCATATTTTAAATACACATGATTATGATTGTGATTAACTACAGTCATCATGTTATACATTAGGTCTCCAGAATTTATTCATACTGCACATCTGAAATTTGGTAACTTATAACTAGCATTTCTATATATTCTTGTTACTTTGAAAGTCAATGACTTTATCATTCTGGCTTTCCAAAAAGAAAAAAGAATAAAAATGGGGGAAAAAAAGATAGCAGACTTATAAAACTTGTAGTCACTTCATTTAGAACTCTGCTTTAACAATAGCTGCCTGCTTCTAGCTCTGTACCTCCCATAATCAGAAACAACAATCAGTGATCAGGACACAGACTTCCAACATTTGGAAAAGAAGGTGTTTCTGGGGGCCACCCTGACTCCCAAAATCTGGCATAAGCTGCTTCAGGAATAAGTATATGGCTCCCTGCTGTGACAATAGAAATGAGGAGGATGCTAAGAGCTTGAATTGACTAAAATTAACTGTAATTTACGGTGCTATCTCTGTAAGTAACAAGAATTTCCATGGCTTTTATTGACTTCACAAATCCAAAATATGTATATCAGAAATTCTATCTTCATAATTATCAATTGGGTCACTGGAAAAGTCATGATGCATTTTACATAAAAATCAGAATAAATAAGTCATGACTTTTCCAACAGCCCAAAAGGTGGGTGCTACTCTGCCAATTTCTCCTTCATATCGTGAACTCTTAAAGTTTTATTTACTTAGACAGAATTGTCTAAATTTTCTAAAAGAGGTTTTGTCTTAGGGCACATGCACTAACAGAGACATAGAGAGACAGTGAGAGGGAAAGGGACAAGTAACCCACAGTGGGGATGGTTACACTGCCATAATCCCTTCTCACCTACTCTCCCTGGAACCTGGGCAAGCACACAAGCATGCGCACACACACACACACAAATATGTTCTTAACATGAGTTTTGAGCCACTGAATCTGGGACTTGAACTCTCCATATAGGAGCCCAGTGACATAACCACTATGCCATCTGCTGGACTCAAAAATTTTCTAAATTTATTTGAACAGATTTGTCATCAATATTGTGTTAGTCCACTATTGTGTTACTAACAGAAATATATGACACTGAATGATGTATAAAGAGTAGAGGTTTATTTGACTCACAGTTCTGGTGGCTAGAAAACTCAAAAGTCTGGAGCTGGCATCTGGCCAGCTAAGTCACAGTATATCTGACAGAAGTAGATACTTGCGGAGAGAGAGACCTGGGGATAGCCATCTTCATTTCATAACAATATTCTATTGCAGGAACTAACTCCTTCAGATAAAAGCTAGAACTTGCTTTGATATGAGACAATATTAAGGCATTCATTAGAATGATGCCTCCCTTAATCTAATCACAACATACTAGATCTTAGTTCTGAAATATCTCATCACCTCCTGCCACCATTATTTTGAGGATAATACTTTTTAAAAATCATAGAACTTTATTATAAAAATCACAGAAAAGAGTGCACTCATCTTTCCTCCATACCCTGAAAACTAATACACGCATTATATGCCATGCTATGCTGGCAAGCTGAGAAGACATAGTACCTTGTTCCATCCTGGGAACTGCAGTTGACATCAGCACCATACTTTAGAAGGTGTTGCACAATATGAAGCCATCCTCCTGCACAAGCTTCATGCAGGGCAGTGTAACCTGCATTGTCTCTATGATTCACATCACAAATCTTGTTCTCCAGGCAATACAAGACCAATTGCTATAGGGATAAAAAGAGAAACTCTGTAAGATCATGGCAAAATCAATGAAGATAAGTAGTGTTACAGTGCCTGTTTTCAAAGATACCCGCCCTCAATCAGTAAAAGCAACTGGGACCAGCAATTAGCGTAATGGCTATGTCACTGGACTCCCATGTTGTCGACCGCAGTTTGCATCCCAGACCTGGTGGCTTAAAACTCACGCCAGGCACATGTGCATGTGTGCCCAGGATCCCGAGAGGAGAATGGAGGAGAAGGGATTGTGGCGTGGCCATCCCCCCTGAGGGGGTGATTTCTCCCTTTCTGTCTTCTGTCTCTGTCTGTCTGGCGAGCGCAGGTTCCCTATAGCAAAAACCTCTCCAAAAAAAGAAGAAAAGAAAAGCAACTAAAGTTGGGCAGGCTGTGCTACCTTGTAAAGGGACAAATGTGTGGGTGAAACATTTGATGATGAGGACAGTAGAGTGTAGGTCTCTGCAGACTATGACTTTGTTTAAAACCTGACTCTATTTCTCTACCTTAATTATAACATTCAATGACCTCAACTTTCTAAACTCTGTAAAAACAAGAAAGAGGATACTTGCATAATCATGTTTATTATGAAATTATTCACAGTTGCTGAGACACAGAATAATACGAATGATCAATACAATACAAGAATAGATGAACAGATTGAAAAATGTGGCACATATATACTATGGAATACTCTTCAGCCATAAAAAATAATGAGATCCTAACATTTAATACAAAAAAGATAAGTATGAAAGATTTAATGCTAAGTAAGTCAAGATAGACTATGAAAGACAAGTTGTGCATGTACCCACTTAATATATACCTAATATCTGCACTCTATGACAGAAACTAAAATATTGGAAGTTATAAATCAGGGAGGGCAACTGTAGATAGTGGAAATACTACAGGAGGAGACAAATAATAGGGGATGGGAGAGAGGGAATTAGGGGAGAAAAAACATGTAAAAGACACAAAAATAAAAAGTTATCTGGTAATGACAATGTAGTCAGTAATCAAGAGCTACATGTACTCACTATTTCAGGCACAGGGCTCCGCCCCCCCACCCATACCTTTGAATTCGCCAAAACCTCAAAGACAACATACTAAAAAATTGGCAAGAGGGAAACGTCAAGTTAATTACAAAGGTTATCCCATCAGGCTAAAGCTGGAATCTCATCAGAAAGAATGCACGTAAGGAAACAACAGGGAAGTACATTTAAGACATTAAATGAAAAACAGTTTCAACAAAGATTACTATGAAGTTCTGAAGGAAATACTACACCAGAAAAATTAAAATGTCAGAGAGACAGATAAAAGAAACCAAAAACAACCAAGATTACTGGCTACCTAATGATAAAAACATGTCAGGATGGCACCAGCAGTTGGCGTAATGGCTATATCGCTGGATTCCCATGTAGTTGACCATGGTTCAAGTCCCAGTTTAAGCCCCTGGTGGCTTAAACTCACACCAGGCACACGTGCATGTGTGCCCAAGATCCCAAGAAGAGAATGGAGGAGAAAGGATTGCTGCATGACCATGCCCCCTGGGGAGAGATTTCTCACTTTCTGTCTCTCTGTCTCTATCTGTCTTTCTGGCGAGCACACATGCCCTATACAAAAGCCTCTGCAAAATAAAAAATTTCAGAAAATATTGATAACAACATTGAACATTAGTGCATTAAATGCTCTGATCAAGAGACACAGACTTGCTGAATGGATTAAAAAATCAGAAATCCTCTATTTGTTGTCTACAAGAAACACACATTATGGATAAAGACATTCACAGACTAAAGTGAAGGGCTGGAAAAAGTATTTCATGCAAACAGAAATCAAAAGGGCTGGAGTGGTGATATTATTTCAGACTAAATGGCTTTAGGACAAAAACTGTAAGAAGAGAAAAAGAAGGTCATTTTATATTAGAAAGAAGATTAATACATCAAGAAGTCTTAACACTTATAACTATCTAAGCACCCAACTCAGGAGCACATAAATATGTAAAAGAAAGACTACTAGAGCTAAAAGGAGAAAAAGGTTGCAACATTATTAATTTTTTAGGATCTCGACACCCCATTATTTCCTTTAGGCTGATCTTCTAGACAAAAAATAAGCAGAGATAAAGACCTAAATAATGATACAAATAAAATAGACTTGACAGACATCTATATAACTTTATACCCTAAGACCACAAAATATACATTCCTCTCCCTTGCATTAAACCTCTTCAAAGATCAACTATATAATAGGGCACAGATCAAGGATTTATAGTTTTATTCAAAGGCACAGAAAGTATATCCAGCATCTTCTTTGATAAAGATGGAATTAAACTTGTTATTAATTTTAACAAATATCCTCAAAAATACACAAACACATGGAAACTAAACAATCTACTTCTCAATGACTTAACTAACAAAATAAGTAAGTCTGAAGTTAAAAAATATTATGGAACAAATAATCATAATGAGTATTCAAGTTTCCGCAATCTAAGTGACACTGCAAAATCAATCATAAGAGGGAAAATTATAGCAACTGGTGTGCATAGGAAAAAGATGGAAGGGTGGTAAATAGACAACCTAATATCATGCCTCAAGGAATTGGAAAAACAACAATTTTTTAAAAATGCCAGGTGAAAAGAAATAATCAGGGGAACCAGCAGTTAGCATAATGGCTATGTCGCTGGACTCCCACATAGTCGACTGCGGTTCACATCCCGGACCCGGTGGCTTAAAACTCATGCCGGGCGCGTGTGCGTGCGTGCCCAAAATCCCAAGAGGAGAATGGAGGAGAAGGGAGTGTGGCGTGACCATCCCCCCTGGGGGGTGATTTCTCGCTTTCTGTCTCTATGTCTCTCTCTGTCTGTCTGGCGAGCGCACGCGCCCTATAGTGAAAAACCTCTCCAAAAAAAAAAAGTATAAAAGAAATAATCAGGATTTGAGCAGATATAAATGAAACAGAAAACAAA
Organism: Tupaia belangeri chinensis; assembly: GCF_000334495.1. Classification (NCBI taxonomy): domain Eukaryota; kingdom Metazoa; phylum Chordata; class Mammalia; order Scandentia; family Tupaiidae; genus Tupaia; species Tupaia belangeri. The sequence continues at coordinate 262,261 of NW_006159831.1, read as the reverse complement.
AAATGAGATGTACAGAAAATAAATGAAAGCAAAATCTTGTTCTTTGAAAAGACTAACATGATTGACACTAGACTGATGAAAAGAAATAAAACAAACATAAATCACTTATATAATGAAACAGGCAACATTACAACAGACACAATAGAAATTCAAATTATTACATCATTCTATACCTGATTGCTCCACTTCTGAAATTTACAGAACTTTTAAAGAAGACATACCCCTGTTCTACTCAAACTCTTTCTAGAGATCCAAGAGGAAGGAACCCTTTAAAATTCATTCTTTGACGCCTCCATCATCCTTATTTCTAAACCAAATAAAGACATGACAAAAAGGGAAACTACAGGCTACTGTCTCTGATGAATGCGCATGCCAAAATTCTCAACAATATATTTGAAAATTATATTCAACATATAAAATGATTATTCATCATGACCAGGTAGGCTTTATTCCAGGGATGTAAGGGTAGTTAAACATATGCAAGGCCATAAACATAATACATCATATTAACAGAAAAAATGATAAAAATCATATTATCATTTCAATTGATACAGAGAAATCATTTGATAAAATAGAATATCCCTTCATGATTAAGACTCTTAGCAAGACTGGTATAGAAGGGTCATTCCTCAGGAAAACAAGGCATATATTTAAAACCTATGGCTAACATTATACTGAATGGAAAAAGCTGAAACTTTTTTACTAAACACTGGTACTAGTCATCAAGGCTGTCCAATTTCTCCACTCCTTTTCAAAACAGTGCTGGAAGTCTTCACTAATATTATCAAAAAAGAGCCTAATATAAAGGACATTCAAATAAACAAAGATGAGTTGAAAATATCTTTATTTGCAGGTGACATAATGGTAATGAAAGGTTCCTGCCGATAACCAGCCGATCCTCCTTGTCCAGGGAGTGCTGCGGCAACCCCAATCAACCACAAAAGTCAGTTTTTGATGCAAAATAGAAGAGGCTTTATTTCTAGCACGCTAGGACTTCACTCCCAGTCATGCAAGACACAATGGCGAGTGAAGCCCCGAACAAAGGGGCATTCAGGTTATATAGACACAAGTCCATGGAAAGAATGAGGAAGTAAGATAAGGGGCTTTCTACAGGGAGCTAGCAAATTTTCCCGGGCTTCCACAACTTTAGCAGTTTATAATGAGAGCAGCATCAGCTTTAGTACAGAAGTGAAAAAAGCAAAGGTTAAACTTTATGTTTACAAAACAGGATAGGCACAGTTTAATTTTATTCTTACAGTATAATTAGAAACCCCAAAAGTTTCCAAGAAATAACTTCTCGCAGTAGGAAATAAATGCAGTGTTAGCATATAAAATCAACATCCAAAAATCTATAGCATTTCTACATATGAACAGCAAATTAAATGATCTGAAGAAAGTAATAACTTATACAATAGCCACAAATGTATAAATGTATAAGATGCCTAGGGATAAATCTATCTAAGGAAGTAAAAGATCTTTACAAAGAAAACTCTTAAACTCTTTAAAAAGATATTGAAATGACACAAAAAAGTGAAAGTATATCCCATGTTCTGGACTGGTAGAATTAATACAGTTAAAAAGGCAATTCTCTCCAACTTCAAAGGGTCATTCCTCAGGAAAACAAGGCATATATTTAAAACCTATGGCTAACATTATACTGAATGGAAAAAGCTGAAACTTTTTTACTAAACACTGGTACTAGTCATCAAGGCTGTCCAATTTCTCCACTCCTTTTCAAAACAGTGCTGGAAGTCTTCACTAATATTATCAAAAAAGAGCCTAATATAAAGGACATTCAAATAAACAAAGATGAGTTGAAAATATCTTTATTTGCAGGTGACATAATGGTAATGAAAGGTTCCTGCCGATAACCAGCCGATCCTCCTTGTCCAGGGAGTGCTGCGGCAACCCCAATCAACCACAAAAGTCAGTTTTTGATGCAAAATAGAAGAGGCTTTATTTCTAGCACGCTAGGACTTCACTCCCAGTCATGCAAGACACAATGGCGAGTGAAGCCCCGAACAAAGGGGCATTCAGGTTATATAGACACAAGTCCATGGAAAGAATGAGGAAGTAAGATAAGGGGCTTTCTACAGGGAGCTAGCAAATTTTCCCGGGCTTCCACAACTTTAGCAGTTTATAATGAGAGCAGCATCAGCTTTAGTACAGAAGTGAAAAAAGCAAAGGTTAAACTTTATGTTTACAAAACAGGATAGGCACAGTTTAATTTTATTCTTACAGTATAATTAGAAACCCCAAAAGTTTCCAAGAAATAACTTCTCGCAGTAGGAAATAAATGCAGTGTTAGCATATAAAATCAACATCCAAAAATCTATAGCATTTCTACATATGAACAGCAAATTAAATGATCTGAAGAAAGTAATAACTTATACAATAGCCACAAATGTATAAATGTATAAGATGCCTAGGGATAAATCTATCTAAGGAAGTAAAAGATCTTTACAAAGAAAACTCTTAAACTCTTTAAAAAGATATTGAAATGACACAAAAAAGTGAAAGTATATCCCATGTTCTGGACTGGTAGAATTAATACAGTTAAAAAGGCAATTCTCTCCAACTTCATCTACACATTCAACAAAATTCCAGTCAAAATATCAGAGACATTCTTCACAGATCTAGAAAAGACAATAATACACTTTATCTGTAATCACAAAGACCCTGTATTGCAAAAGCAATCATGCACAAGAAGAGTGGATGGACAACATCTCACTTACTAACCCCCAAATATACTATGAAGTAGTGATGATGATCAAAACAGCATGTCATTGGCACAAAAATAGACATGTTTACCAATGTAAAAGAGACCCAAAAATAAACCCCAACTTAAAGCTGAGTTTTGACAAAGGACAGCAGTCATTCCAGTGATAAAAAAGAAAACCTCTTTCGAAAATGGTGCTGGAAAAATTGGGTTCCACCTGCAGAAAGATGAAACTGAATCCCCATCTTTCACCATCAACAAATGTCAACTCAAAGACCTGAACTTACGACCTCAAACTGTTAAATTACTGAAAATACAGGAGAGATGCTGGGAGGCATTGGGGTAGGCAAAAACTTCTTAACTAAGACTCCCAAAGCACAAGCAATAGTCCCTAAAATAAACAAATGGGACTATATCAGATTACGCTTTTTCTTGACTAAGTTTAAAAAAACCAAAATGATAAATTATGGAGGGGATGTGGTAAAAGGGGAACTTCTCTACACTGCTGGTAGGAATGTAAATTGGCCCATTCCCTGTGGAGAATGATAGGGACATTCCTCAAAGATCTAAAAATAGAACTACCAAATGACCCAGCAATCCCACTCCTCAGAATATGCTTAGTCTAAAAAGTGTTTGCATCATTCACAATTGCTAATACATGGAACCAACCCACAAATAATAGAATGAATTGAGAAAGTGTGTCAATATACTCTACGGGATACACTCAGCTATTAAAACAAACAAACAAACAAACAAACCAAGACTCTTGATTTTGACAGAAAGTGGATGCATATGAAAGATTTACTGCTGAGTGAAGCAAGCCAGGCTTTGAAGGAGAAACACTATATGTCCCCAATTAATATATACAGAACTTCTGCACTCTATGGCCAGAACTTAATGACCAGAGGATATAAAAAAATAGAAAATGTTATTGATACCAGATATAGTGTGGAAAAAAGGTGGGAGTAGGAAGAGAGTCTGAGGAAAGACATTAAAGAGTGACAGAAAAAGGCAAGAAATTTAATGGGACAAAGAAATAGATTATTTTCTTTTGATGGTAACACATATTTTCATTTGATGGTATCCCTAATTGAATGTTAAGAAATGTTGGCAAATTCACTTTACAAGCTATGTGATATATAGTTATCGAATGTATAGAAGTAATTAAAATAAAAGTAAAAAAAAAGTTTCTGCACAGCAAAGGACACATTAATTAGTATGAATCAACCACCCTGAGAGTGGAAGAATACTTTTATAAACTATGCCTCAGATAAGGAACTGGTAGTCAGAACACATAGGAAACACAAGCAGATTGCTTTTTAAATTAAAATATGGGAAAATGAAATGAACAAAAATCTCTCTAAGGAAGAAATATGAGTTAATACTCAACATCCCTCCTCATAAGGGAAATGCAGATTAAAACCACAATGAGCTATCATACCTAACTCCTGTTGTAAAGGAAAAGATTAAAAATACAAAAAATGAAAAGTTTTTGGGGGTTGTTGTAAAGGGGAACTCTCCTACACTGTTGGAGGGAATGTAAGTTGTTCTAGCCACTACGGAAAACAATACAGAATTTCCTCAAAGATCTACAACTAGAACTTCCATTTGATACTGTAATCCCTCTTCTGGTTATCTGCCCAAAGGATAGGAGAATGCCAGAAAAGAATTTGTACGTCAGTATTTATTGTGGCATTATTCATGATTGATAAGACAAGGAACCAACCCGAATGTCCATCAGTGGATCGAGAAAGTTCAGTACATATATTCCATAGAAAACTATTCAGCCATTAAAAATAAGAAGACCTTGGTATTTCATAGAAAGTGGTTAAATATAAAGATTTATTGCTGAGTGAAGCAAGCCAGTCTATGAAAGAATGATAATGTATGCATCCATTTAATATAAACCAACTATCAACATCTGGTAGAGACTGAAATAATGGAGAACATAAAAGCAGTGAAAATATTTATCAGTGTTGAAGATAGTGTTAAATGGGGGGGGAGGGAAGAGTATAGAGAAGGAAATCAGGGTGAAAAAATACAAAGGCATGACATTTGTGGGACACAGAAATGGTTTATTTCCTGTTAATGATAACATATATAGTATTCTCAACTGGACTGTTTTGAGAAGTATTTAGTGTGGGGTCAATTCTCTTTATAAGCCAAATGATGCATAGCAATCAAATATTTAAAATAATACTAATAATCATTTTAAAATATGAAAAAATTGGAAGTTATTTTCTGATGATGTGTATAGTCTTTGTTTTGACTTTTATGCATGGTAACTGTGATTGAAAAGAAAATGTTATACACTATACAGATATATGTGATTAAATGTAATATTAAAAAAATGATTCCATTTCTGCCATAGAGTAAAGCCATTTGTTATATATTGAGTAAGGGTATATCTGCCTGCCATAAAGGCTCTAATTCCAGGTTTTTAATCAAAGGAATGAGGCCCTCTAAGTCAAGAATGTTTTCTGGCATATTTCATCTCTTATTAGGATTCAATCTTTTGGGCTAGGTAGATGGTTAGGTGGTGAAGATGGCTGTCTGCACACTATGGACTAAAGTGAAAGGATATAAACATGGGAAATGGTTATTGATATTGATACCGTGTGGGAAGAAGGTGAGTGGAGGAGAAGAGTCTGAGGAAAGACATTAAGAAGAAACATAGAAAGGCAAGACATTTGTGGGACACAGAAATGGATTATTACCTGTTGATGAAAACATGTACAGTATCCTCAACTGGACTTATTTTGGAAAATTCACTTTATGAGCTACATGGTGTATAGTGACTGAATGTGTAAGAGAAATTAAAATAGAGTAAAAATATTTTTCAAAAAGGTGGCTGGATCTCACATGACTGACATCATGGTTGAAGTTCAAACACAGCAGCTTAAAAACCTGAGTGTGTGTGTCTGTGGATACACATCCATACATGCATACCTGCTCAGAATTATGAGATGAGTGGAGAAGAAGGATTATAGGGTGACCACCCCTCTCTTGAGTTGCTTTCTCACTTTCCCTCTCTCCATTTCTCTACCCACCCCAGCCCTCTTTATATGCACATGCACACTACATAAAACAAAACAATAAAAATAATCTTTCAGGGACCACACAATGATGAAGCAGTAAAACACAACACTCCCCTGAGGCAATTTCAGAAGGGAAGTTTCCTGATTCAAGTCCTGAGATCTCCTTGAGTATTCTAGGCCCATGTGTGCCAAGGATCCAGGGTCAGCAGAGGCTAGAGGTATATCACAGCATCAAAACCTTATTGAGTATTCTCTCTATATATCTCTTTCTGAATAAATAAAATTGATACATATTTTAAAAGATAACTAGTCATCCATACTTATATTTAACCTTGTGTTTTTATTCAGTATCAACATTATTTTTTAGTTTTGTTTTGCTAGACAGTCCATGCACTTGCCAGAGAGAGAATAACAGAGAGAAGCAACCACCCTCAATAGGAAATGATGACATATAAATGAACTGACCCAATGAGAATGCCCATGACTTGCCAATGTGCTATTTAATATTGATTCATTGGAAAAGCCATGTGTGTTTTTCTATGCAAAACTATGTCGTGACATTTCAGATGACCCAATATATTGTAATATTTTTTACTTGATTGATATGTTCTGTATCCATGCTAGAGAAAAACATTTTACATACACTGTAAAGATGTGCAGTGATTAAATGTACATTTAAAAATTGTACAGTAAATCCAATTTTAAAAAAGAGAGAAGGTGGGATCAGGAGTTAGCATAATGGCTATGTCGCTGGACCCCCACGTAGTTGACCACGGTTTGCGTCCCAGACCTGGTAGCTTAAAACTCACGTTGGGCACGTGTGTGTGCGTGCCCAAGATCCTGAGAGGAGAATGGATTGTGAGATGAGTGGAGAAGAAGGATTATAGAGTGACCACCCCCCTCTTGAGTTGCTTTCTCATTTTCCCTCTCTCCATTTCTCTACCCACCCCAGCCCTCTTTATATGCACATGCACACTACATAAAACAAAACAATAAAAATAATCTTTCAGGGGCCACACAGTGATGCAGCAGTAAAACACAGCACTCCCCTGAGGCAATTTCAGAAGGGAAGTTTCCTGATTCAAGTCCCGAGAAGGTATTGTGTCGTGGCCATCCCCCCTAGGGGGTTATTTCTCACCTTCTGTCTCTCTGTCTCTCTCTGTCTGTCTGGCGAGCACATGCGCCCTATTGCAAAAACCTCTCCAAAAAAAAAAAAAGAGAAGGCTTTGTACCAAGCAAAACGCTTCCAGATTAATTCTGTCTTTCATTTTGTCACATTCTCCACTACAAACAGACTGATGCAACATATAATTTCACATTTACTTAAGTTAATGACAGGAAAATAATGTGTCATATGGCATAGTCTACATATGTCAAGCACTAAATAAAATATTCTTCCCTCATTGCAAAATGATTGAAGGGTAAAATGAGTATCTACAGAACATATGGGCTTAAAGAATATAAGGGCACACAATTGGGCCAGCAGATGGTGTGGTGGTTTAAGTGCAGGACTCCTTATGAACAACTGAGATTCGAATCTTGAACCCAGTAACTTGAAAATATTGTGTGCATTCATGCCCAAAATATCCCAAGAGGAGAATTAATGAGAAGGAATTGCAGCATGGCTTTCCCCTCTTGGTGATGATTTCTCACTTTCCGTCTTTCTGTCTCTCTCTCTGTGCCATGTGGGAAAAACAAACAGAAAAACCTTAAAACAAAAGCAAGCAAGCATGCAATTAAGTACTCAATTACCATAAGGGTTTTTCTTAAAGTTGATAAAAACCTGGAATTTAAACATAAACTTATTGAGGCCCCCAAACTTTTCAAAGTCACGCATTTTTCATAAACTTTTTTTGAGAGAGATTTTTGCTGTAAGGCATGCATGCTTGCCAGAGAGACAGAGAGACACAGAGAGTAAGAACGCAAGAAATCACCCCCTGGGTGGATGACCACTCTGCAATCCCCTCTCCTCCACTCTCCTCTTGGAATTTGGGGCATGCAGGCACAACTTGCCATGCATGAGTTTTAAGCTGCTGGGTTCAGGACTTGAATTGCAGTCAATTATATGGGAGTCTAGGGATGTAATCATTATATTCTACCATCTGCTGTTCCCTCCATAAACTTTTTGAAGATCACTGGGTAGTTACCATTGTTACCAGTCACCTGGGAAGTGATGGGCAGCAGGAAGAACCATGAATTTGAAGGAGTCTGAACTCCACCTCAGCCTTGGAGCTATTGAACTCAATCAGAAAAAGAGTAGTCTGTACCCTCCACCTCAATATGCACTGCATCCTCAACCTGCACATCCCAAATAGAGCTAATTATTCCTTTTCCCTTTACTAATCAAAAGTCAAAAGGACTTACTAGAATTCCTTCAGTCATCAAGTCCATGTTTATGTTAGGTTTTATATCAGAGACAAATAAGTGAGACTGAAAAAAAAATCTACTTGCCTAAACACAAATTTCACAGCCAAGAGTCCTTTTCTTTCACATCGTGACTGAATGAATCACCAAAGAGAAAGCACCAAGCACCACTAACAAATATCCTGCCTCTGATGTGTAGGAGAATGAGCTCTGCTCTTTCCCCTTGCTATATGCCTGTCCCAGTCAAGCTGCCCTCCAACCTTGAGTAGCAGCCAATCAAAGTTTGCTTACCTCATATCCTAGTTGGGTGGCTCGCTGGAGAAGGGTCTCACCAGCACTCTTATTGACAGTCAGTCTCCGTGCTTCTGGTGGCATCGGACAAGACGGGGTGGTCTCTTGAGTGGAGCTTGAACATGTCAGTTTTTTGGACTGGAAGCCTGGTAGAAACTGTTTTAATTGGTTGAGGGGCTTTCGAAACTGTTCCACTGGTGATGGATGACAGTCTGAAGTAGGCTGGATCACCCTGAGTGTCACCTATTAACAAAAGCAGGCAATACACAACTTAAAGCTATGTTCTTTTAAGGCTACCTCCCCTTCTTCTCTTCCTTGCAAGAAAAACCTGGAAATCACTCTTTTCCTTTCTTGGCAGGTGGGAGCTACTGTTCATTTATCATAATGTCTTTTTTTTTTTTTTTTTGAGGTAGGAAGTCAAAGGAGAAGTTTCATAAATTGGGAAAGAAGTTTAAATTCAACACTTTGCAGTTTTACTGCCATTCATAATACACACACACAAACATGTCTAATACAAGAGAGCTACAGTCGAGACAGATATCCAAGCAAAGAAAAGCATTATCTTTGAAAAGCATTCAGTTATAGAACATGAGGAAATAATGCTTGCAACAACCCACGGATGATGCAGGGGTCAGGAGGTACCTTGTTGTCATCATTCTTCACTTGGTAACCCCCTGTCAGTGGCATAGCCTGCCTAGGCTCCTGGGGTGTCAAGTGTTTGGTTTTGCACAGTCTTTTCCCAGATGGTTTCTCACTGTTTGGGGTGTTTGTCTGCTGGGAGGCATCCTGGCAAGCCTTTTCTTTGTCTGTGCTTAGCACATCTGTCTTCTGGCTTTCTTTACTTTTCTGCTGTTTGGTAAATGGCCTTGAAGTTGGCATGAAGCTTGGCTGAGTCTGCGTTTTGATTTTTGCCTTGATAAAAGAAAGGCTCTTTATGGGCAGAGGGCCAGAAAACATAGGCAAATCTAAATTTGGTGAGTAGACAGAGAGAAGAAGGAAAAAGAACTTGTGTTACACAATTGAAACTACTATAGAAAAAAAGCCCATTATTTATCAATGATTATTGAAGAGGTTTTAGTGTTTTAAAATATGCCAATTATATTTTGAAAGCATTAATATATTGATAGTCCCAATATTGGCAAATATTGAGTACCCAAAAAAGTCATGATTTTTCAATGGAAAAATGTGTCATGCCTTTTCTAACAACCCAACAGTTTGTAAAATGCCAAGATGGAAATTTCTTAAAAAGGCTTGTACAACTGAAAAGAAGTGAGCTCTGCTTTCACTCCCATTGCCACTCACCAGCCCTAGATGAAGGACCTCCTCAATGCTAGATAGCCAGGCTAGTGGTAAGACCCTGGAGTTACAAAGACTGCCTTTACTGGTCTGCGACACTCTGGAAAGAACTGAGATGGCCTGAGCAAGTGCATTTGTGAGAATGTCACATGAGAATTTATTGCCTGCCCATCCCAGCCAGAATCAACTTCTGAGGCCCGAAGTCCCCCCTCAGAGGCCCTTTTGTCACAGACAGCAAAAGAGACCCACTAGGGACCTCCTCAATGCTAGATAACCAGGCTAGTGGTAAGACCCTGGAGTTACAAAGACTGACTTTACTGGTCTGCGACACTCTGGAAAGAATTGAGATGGCCTGAGCAAGTGCATTTGTGAGAATGTCACATGAGAATTTATTGCCTGCCCATCCCAGCCAGAATCAACTTCTGAGGCCCGAATTCCGAGGAGCGAGGCAGGCAGTCAAAAGGGAGCCTGCACGTACCTTGTTCATTGTCACTGGATTTGAAGAACTCTTCCGACAAGCTTCTATTGCCTTTGGACTCTGGTCTTTTCCTGCTCAGTTTCTTTTTGGTAATGTTATCCCCCTTGGCAGTGCCCTCAGGTTGAACTGCCTGGCTTACTTGCTTCTTGCTCTTCCAGTCAGGTTTGTTCTCTGCTGCTGACCCCTGCTGCTCCCACTGCTCTCTAAGGTGCTGGAAGTTGCGTTGCTTTTTACGATGTGGCCCTGTTAATTGAGTGTGAATCTTTAAGTTGGTCAGCTCAAGGTAAGTGGCAAGATGGATTGTCACTCCCTCCCAGGAAGTTAACAAACTTGTTTCACGAATAGGGACGGGAAGGGTGCCCAGAAGTCACAATCTCGGCTTGAATTGTTCACCACGTTTTAGAAGGGGGTGACTATTAGAGTTTAGCAAATCTCTCCAGGTTCAGCTCTTACATCTGAATTTCAGGAGAAGAGGGGAGTCGAGTGAGCCTCAGTGGAATCCCTGAAGTTTCAAGAGGGTAGTGGATAAGCCTCACTGCTGTAGCCGTGCTTTCCTTTCAGCACTTGGGATTTCCTAACTCCTGGGCCTATGGTCACTACTGGTGGACAGGAGATGTAGTACGTCCACATCTCCC